>NC_091445.1:8444429-8751812 GCF_964237555.1 Oryctolagus cuniculus | reverse complement strand
TAGATACATAGGACAGTACAACATGTACTTTTCTGTGTCCAAAACTATTTCTCAACTTTGCAATTGAAAGAGACATGGGTATCAAAATCTATTCCTCTGTTGTTGCATGCATATGTTTTATTCATGCACATTTTTCTTTCTTCCCAATTATCTGGTGATATTTCGCTTTCTACTTAAAAATGCTTTCTTTCAATCACTGTTTAAAACAGAGGTGAATAAATGATCACCTGTAGGCAAATCCAATTCATTACTTTCATGAGCATTTAAAGTTTGGTTTGGACCCTGCCCCACTATTTTGCATGTGTATTGTCTCTGGCCTCTTTCTCTGTAAGGTGGCAGGATTGGTGTTTGTAAAGGCTTACTTAGGTCCTATCCATAAAACAGTTTAAAGTGGCTGTTCTGTGCTATAGACTTCAAATATGGTACAAAATGACCTACAGCCCAAATACCGCCCCCCGCCCTGTTGTCTGTACCTCAGAAATATGATAGTTCTTCTCATTAAGGTGAGTTTCATTGAAAATGCATGTGAAATATATTAAGCACATCATGTATTAAATTTTGGAATACATTCTAATCAGTATATTTATACTTGGAGTCATATCGATTAAATATATCTTTTTTCTCCTTTATCTTATGAATACCATAAGAAAAGTAGTATAGATTTTGTGATGTTTAAACAGAAACATGAAATGTATTTTCTTTGTGCAATACTGATTCCTAAATTGCCATGCAAAAGTTGTCAAACCTTTTGAACTTCAGTGAGCATCAGAATCAATAGGGGAATTGTTTTAGCATCAGAGAGTAGATCCTCATTCCAGATTCTGACTTACAGGTGTGCTTATTTAGAAATCTTCTTGTATCTACATTTTTAAAAAAGTACCCTAGCAGTTCTGCTGCAGTTAGATTTAGATATGATTTGTAGGAACAGTGAGTTAAAAGTGTCATAAAATTTAAATTTTTACGAAGTACCAGTTTTCAAATCAAGAAACAGAGTTTTGATACTGAATTGCATAAATTTATTAAACAATTATTTGAACAGTTTGAAATAATTCAGATTATTCATATATTTGCATAGGTTAATTAAAAATATCAATAGTTAAGAAAACATTAGTTTAAAGGTTCAATTTTATTTGAGAGAGAGAGGGTGAGAAAGAGCAAGCCCTTCCAACCACTTATTCAATCTCCAAATGACTGCAGCAATTAGGTGTGGACCAAGCCAAAGCCAGGAGCCAAGGGCTCCTCCTGGATCTCCCGGATGGGTGACAAGGACCCAAACAGTTGAGGTATCATTTACTCCCTCCCAAGGTGTACGTTAGCAGGAAGCTGGATGGGAGGTAGATTGCTGGGTCAGGCAGTCCAACATGGCCTGTCATCCCAGACGCTTAGCCTGCTGCCACTGCAATGCCTGCCACAAGCAACAGTTCAGAACCCACTTATCTAACAATGGAATACCTAATTGTGTGTACGATACCTTTAACTAATTCTCTGAGTATAAGTACTGAAAACTAAAAGAAATGGTTGAATCAACAAACTTGATACTTCAGTTTCTTCCTTACAACTATTTATTTTGCTTTATCAACACTTATTCAGAAATCCATCATCCTTTATTGCATAAAATTTGTGTGCTTGTTTCCTTGATACAGGAACCATTTTCTGCTAAGAGCCATTTGGCTATTTCTAACATCATTTTTAGGCCATACCAATTTATCAATTTAAAAATTAGCTGGCTATAGGTTTATTGAACTTTGAGTCTCACCTGCATTGGTGTCGGCAGGGCCAGTCCAAATGATTGCAGGCTTCACCCTGCTCACAGACTGGATGTTCTCCACCTCTGAAAGCCAGACAGATTAGAAGAAAGTATCTGCATAAAATTTAAAAATGCCATTGATACTCTCACTTTGCACAAAAGATACGGAAGCTCACAGAACACTCCTGAAAGATTGTCAGTTAAAATGGACAAACCGAAGTAGGTAAATATTTATTGATGGTCTTCTTACATCAGCAAAGCCTAAGTTGTATTAAGAGTTTGTGTTAGAGGGCCGGCGCCGCGGCTCACTAGGCTAATCCTCCGCCTAGCGGCGCCGGCACACCGGGTTCTAGTCCCGGTCGGGGCGCCGGATTCTGTCCCGGTTGCCCCTCTTCCAGGCCAGCTCTCTGCTGTGGCCAGGGAGTGCAGTGGAGGATGGCCCAGGTGCTTGGGCCCTGCACCCCATGGGAGACCAGGAAAAGCACCTGGCTCCTGGCTCCTGCCATCGGATCAGCGCGGTGCGCCGGCCGCAGCGCGCTGGCCGCGGCGGCCATTGGAGGGTGAACCAACGGCAAAGGAAGACCTTTCTCTCTGTCTCTCTCTCTCACTGTCCACTCTGCCTGTCAAAAAATAAAAAAAAAATAAATAAATAAAAAATAAAAAAAAAAGAGTTTGTGTTAGAAAGAAAATATGCGAGGGGAGGGAATTTTATACAGTTTAGACACTTCTCGGTATTATCCTCATTGCACATTGAAGTGCCTGGATTCTGGTCTCAGCGGTGCTTCTGATTCCAGCTTTCTGCTCATACACACCCTGGGAAAGAGCAGATAACTATTCAAGTACTTGGATCCCTGCCACCCGTGAGTTAGACTTCAATTGAGTTCTAGGCTTCTGACTTCACTTAGCCCAGTCCTCGTTGTTGTAGGCATGTGGGGAATAACCCAGGAAATGTGAGTGTGCTCTCTCTCTCTTTCAAATAAAATAAAATATAAATACCTTTTATAGAAAGAAATAATATAATTTAACAAATGTATGAACAAATCTCTTCATATACTATACAAACCTAAATAAAGGCAGAATATTAACAGTATATGTTTAACCTGGAAATTAATATATGTGGTACCCATTTTTCTTAAAAATTCAAAACACAAAGCTAAGTAGATTTTCACTGCTTGTCTCTGTGTTTCCTTGAAGTGGTAAAGCCCTCCTGGAGCAATTCCAGTGAATACTCGCATTGCTTCAGGATGAACTTTTTTACGTTATCAAGACAATCTAATAAAAACAAAGAAACTATGATGTGTTATGTTTGCCTTCAGAATTTGCATTGTATCATGCCATGATTTATCTCAATGTAGGGTTTTCCTACTTTTAAAATTTGAAATTCTTCCATAAAGCAAAGTTAGATGTAAGAGGTAGGTGGGAGTGACCCTAATTAGTGCTGAGAACTGTGACCTTGTTTGGCTAGGGAGTAAATACCTACTACAAAAGCAATTCATCATATGATTGTGCTTCCTCACTCAGTTTTTTTTTTTGTTTTGTTTTGTTTTTTTTTGTTTTTGTTTTTTTGTTTTTTTGACAGGCAGTGGACAGTGAGAGAGAGAGACAGAGAGAAAGGTCTTCCTTTGCTGTTGGTTCACCCTCCAATGGCCGCTGTGGCCGGCGCACTGTGCTAATCCAAGGCAGTAGCCAGGTGCTATCCTGGTCTCCCATGCGGTGCAGGGCCCAAGCACCTGGGCCATCCTCCACCGCTGCACTCCCGGGCCACAGCAGAGAGCTGGCCTGGAAAAGGGGCAACCGGGACAGAATCCGGCACCCCGACCAGGACTAGAACCCGGTGTGCCGGCGCCGCAAGGCAGAGGATTAGCCTATTGAGCCGCGGTGCCGGCCAGTTTTTTTTTTTTTTTTTAAAGGATGGATTTCATGTTAACTGTTCTTACCATGATAAATTTCTCCTTTTTATAAAAGATTTATTTATTTATTTGAAAGAGAGGCAGAGAGAGAGAGAGAGAGAGAGAGAGAGAGATCTTCCATCTGCTAGTTCATTCTCCAAATGGCCACACGGCTGGAGCTCAGATGATCCAAAGCCAAGAGCCAGGAGCTTCTTGCAGGTCTCCACATAGGATCAGGGACCCAAGAGCTTGCACCATCTTCTGCTGCTTTCCCAGGCACAGTAGCAGGGAGCTGGATAGGAAGTGGACTTGAACGGGCTCCCATGTGGGATGCCAGCACTGCAGGCTGGGGCCTCAACCCGCTGTTCCACAGAGCAGGCCTTCACACTCTTTTTTTTTTTTTTTTTTGACAGGCAGAGTGGACAGTGAGAGAGAGAGACAGAGAGAAAGGTCTTCCTTTTCCTTTTGCCGTTGGTTCACCCTCCAATGGCCACCGCGGCCGGCGCGCTGTGGCCGGCGCACCGCACTGATCCGATGGTAGGAGCCAGGAGCCAGGAGCCAGGTGCTTTTCCTGGTCTCCCATCGGGTGCAGGGCCCAAGCACCTGGGCCATCCTCCACTGCACTCCCTGGCCACAGCAGAGGGCTGGCCTGGAAGAGGGGCAACCGGGACAGAATCCGGCGCCCCGACTGGGACTAGAACCCGGTTTAGCCTAGTGAGCCGCGGTGCCGGCCCACACTCATTTTTTAAAACATCTTCTCATCATTCCAAAACTTCACACTAGGATTATTTTAAATGCAGCCATATCGTTCTTCCTCCTTCCACAAGCCACATTTCACCATCTTCAGCTACTCTGCTCACTCTCATTTGAGCTGAAAAATGCATGTCTCATTTCCTCTTAGCCTAATTCTGTCACTGAAGACAAAATAGAGGGAATTGACTTTTACTTCCATATCAACACATTTCAAATATCTATAGAAGTCTATCCTGCATTTAATATATGTTTTTATCCTCATCATTAATTTTCTCAACTATTCTTCATGATACATGATTTCCAGGTACCCAAATATGCACACCATTTTATGGTTAGCATCTGTGTTGGGATTATAAGGTTAGAATTCATCCTAATCTTTGAGATACCTAAGCATCTGTGTTATGAGATATTGGGACTGGTGGTTAAAGCCAACTACTGTATACCTGATTTCCTTGTGGTCTTTGGCTAGAAAGTGTTGAATTGCTTAAGTTTATGTAACTCAATATAGTTAAGTTTTATTTATATCAGAACTTTATTGGTGGGTTATTTTCCAAACAATTGTTCTTATTACTACGGGAAGATGGTATGTGTCCTTCCTGGAAGGGCTGTATCAAGTAATATAAACTTGTAGAGCAAAACCACAAATAAATGTTATGCCAAGAATAGGTATGAAAGAAACAAAAATTTTCTCTACACAGGATGTGTGTTTGATTCTTAACTTATTTTTAAGGATTAATTAATTGATAGATTTGAAAGGCAGGATGACAGAATGTGGCCACAGGGGTTGGAGGGGTTCTCCTCTCTGCTGTTCACTCCCCAAATGACCACCGTAGCCAAGGCTAGACCAGGCTGAAGCTAAGAACCAAGAAATCGGTTCTCCCACATGGGAGCCATCATTCACTGCTTTCCCAGGTGCCTTAGCAGAAAACTGGGTCTGAAGTGAAAGTGCCAGACACCAGCGCTCTGTTATGGGATGCTGGTGTGCTGGTGTTGCAAGTGGGAGCTCAACCCACTGCATAGAAACGAGGGCTCCTGATTTTTATTTTTAATGGTAGCAAACTTATTGCTTTTCTGGGACTTGGTGATCTTTAAAATAGTCATTTGTAATAGATGTTATAAAGCTTGTCTTTCTCAGCTCATTTATGAATTGATGAATTAGTCTCATGACTTTTGGAATTTAAAGTTAACATTAATAAAGCTGAATTCATGGTGGAGATGAAATTTTTGCTTACCCATGGTTCTTATAGGGTAAAAGACATCAAAAGTCATTTATGTTTAGGAAAAATCTGCAAGCCACTGCACTAAAAATATAGAGAAAGCATAGCAAAAGTACAGGTATAACTTCTCCTTGTTATAGCCCTTAATTATAAATTTGGAATAGAAATAATTTTGTAACTAATCTATTTTACATAAACATATTATCCCATGATTATCAATTTATAATTATTTTATCTACTTTCTTGGAAATATTTCAAGTTGATAGAGAAATCCATAGAGCTTTCACCTACTCTTCCCAAGAGTTAATATTTTATCGAAGTTGTTACTCAGTCTGAGTCACTCTGTTTCTCTCTCTCTCTCTCTCTCTGTGTGTGTTTGTATAGAAGGAATACCCAAAAATATTGTAACATTAAAAACCCAGTGATTTTAGAAATATAACTTGAATTCAGGAAGATGGACTTAAGTGATTATTGTCTTAAATTCTCTCTTTTTACTAAGTCAAATTGTATAATTTATGATTTTAAGCTCAAATGCTGTCTCTCTATAATTCTAAGTGAAATGAGATTTAATACAAATCTACTTAAACTATTTTTATAAAGACAAGTTTTCCTAGTACATGTGAAATCATTACCAGAAGAATATTGTATGAAATTAATATAGATATTTACTGAAAAATAACTGCATCAATCTATTATATATAATTTTGATACTTAGGTTCACTGCATATTTTATAATTATAATTTCTTTACTATTTATTTAAATAGGTACAGACGCATAGAATTCAGTTAAAAGATGTTATCTGGGGTGGATTGTGCTGCATGTCAGTTAAGAAACTTGAACCTAGCCTTTCTTAAGCTGTGGAGAGAAAATTTACCATAAATGTATTTCATCAGTTTTTCTCTACCTACATTACATACAAACAAAAACCACTCCAAAGTATTAACTTTACTTGTTGATTCATGTGGAATGTGAGTTAGTAAGAAAAATTTATTCACATAATTCATAATATTAGAAGATTCAAATTAGCAAGTTCTATTACTGTCTCAAATGTATATCACATATTTTTACTGTTATTCCTAGTTCTTCCACTATCCACTGTTTCTCAGTTATATTATTCTTATTGATTCCTAAAGGATAGAAAGATCAAACTGTTCAATGGGAAGCTGATCTTGATTTAGTTTTGAAAATACGTCTTCATTTGTCGCAGTCAACTCATGTGAGATATCATACATTGGAATGAATGCTTCATGAGAATTCGGCCCAAGAAGAGTTAGTTTCATAACCTGGAAAATGAAACACAACCATGGCATCGAAACAACAATGAGACGTCATCTCCCTTGAGTCAGAATGTCTGTGACAGAGACAGAAAACAGCACAGTGGGTTAAACCACTGCCCGGGATGTCCTCATCACAACTCACAGTGCCTTTTCAAGTCCCAGGTACTCTGTTTCTCATCCAGCTCCCTGCTAACGTCCCAGGGAAGCAGCAGGTGATGGGTCAAGTACTTGAATACCTACCACCCATATGTAATATCTGGATGGAATTCCTGGCTTCTGACTTTTCAGCCTGACCCTGCCCTGCCTATTATTTGAAGAGAGAACCAGAGGATTTTCTCTTTCTGTTTTTCTCATTGTGACTCAGCATTCCAAACAAATAAACAAAAAATAAATATCTTAAAAAAAGAAACAAAGTTAAGAAATACTGGTGAGGATGTGGAGAAACGGAACACGTTAACAATGTTAGTAGGATTGCAAATTCGTGCCATCATGACTGAGAAGAATAAAAGATTTCTCTATAAAGCTAAAAAAAGCCATATCGTTTAATCCTGATGCCCCACTTCTGGTCCAACAGACTTGAAAACAGCATGTGAAAGACACACTTGCACTCTGTATTCATTTCAGCAATATTTATAGTAGCCCAGTTGTGGAATCATCCCAGATGCCCATGGATGGTGAATGGATAAGGAAAATGTGGTTCATTCATATACAAAATGAAATGTTATTCAGTCATAAGAATGATGAAAATTTGATATTTGTATCACAGTGCATGAGACTGGACATAATTTGGTCAAGTGAGATAAGTAAAACACAGAAAGAAAAAAACACCCTATGTTCTCCTTTATATGTAGAAATTTCGAATAGTCAATCTGGATGACAGGCTGGAAAGGTGGGGCATCGGGAGATACAGGGAGACTGGATAATATACATGAAAACGCAGTCAGAAGGAAGTAACCAGTCTGTGGTACCACAGCATAATGGGGCAGCTGTAACTCATAAGGATGTGTTTCAGACTGAGTGCAGAACTGCACACTAAACACTAAGAAAGGAAAGACACAAAAAGGCTGGATGCCTGGATGGACTTACGCTATATATATGTGTAAAAATATTGCACCCTTATGAATGTACAAGAATTACATGTTAACCAATCATGCAAATGATAAAATTCTGAAAATTAATATGTAAGAGAAAAATTGTATATGAGAACATTTGCATAGTTGTGTAGCAATATTAAGATGTATTGAAAAAATGTTTCTGACCTTTGCCATAAAATTATTTCAGAATTTTATCTTTAATATTTTAAGTATTTATTCATATAAACGGAACATACTTCATGTATATAATTTTAAGAACATAATGATACTTCCACCCTTCTCCCTCCCTTCCTCACACACTTTCCTCTTTTCTTTGTTATTTTTTAAAAAAATATTTTGCAATAACATACTTTCAGTTTACTTTATAATCATAAGCTAAATCTTCAACTACAGAAAGAATTCAACAAGTAGTAAGCAGAAAGACTGCTGTTACTCAAGAGGATAGACAAAGGCTCTGAACAATAAACGAATCTCATAACGTCAATTTCACACTTTTTCTATATTGGTTCCCACAGTCAGGGAAAACATACTATATTTGTCTTTTGGGGACTGGCTTATTTCACTTAAACATAGTGGTCTCCAGTGCCTCCATTTTGTTGCACAAGGCAGGATTTCATTCTTTTATTGGCTGAGAAGTATTCCATGTATATATACCACATTTGCTTTATTCAGTCATCGTTTGATAGACATCTGAGTTGATAGCATATCATAGATATGTGAGTTAAGCTGCTATAAACATGGGGATACAGAAAACTCTTTCACATGCTGATTGGATTTCCTTGGGTAAATTCCTAGCAGTGTGATGTCTGGGTCATGTGATAGATCTGTATTCAGATTTCCAAGGAATCTTCGTACTGTCTTCCATAATGGTTTACTAGTTTACATTCCCACCAACAGTGCATTAAAGTTCTCTTTTGCTCACACTTTCACCAGCAATTGTTATTTTTTTATTTAAGGATAATAACCATTCTAACTGGGGTGAGGTGAAACATCATTGTGATTTTGTGGTTTTTATTTCTGTTTCTTTGATGGCTAGCGATCACAAACATCTTTTAAGGTATCTGTTAGCCATTAGACTTGCATCCTTTGAAAAATGCCTGTTAATATTCTTAGCCCATTTCTTAACTGGACTGTTTGTTTTGTTGTTGTTGAGTTTCATGAGCTCCTTGTATATTCTGGATATTAATCCTTTAACATATATAGATTGCAAATATTTTCTCTCATTTTGTCAGTTGCCTCTTTCCTTTGTTGAGTGTGTCCTTAGCTGTGCAGAAGCTCTTTAGCTTGATGTAATCCCATTTGTCTATTTTGGCTTTTATTGCATGTGCTTCTGCAGACTTATCCAAGAAGTCTTTGCTTAGACCAATGTTTTGCAATGTTTTCCTGTGTTTGCCTCTAGTGATCTGAGGCTTTCAGGTCTTTGGTTTAGATCCCTAATTTATTGTGAGATGATTTTTGTATAGGTTGTAAGGTAGGGGTCTTGTTTCATACTTCTCCATGTAGGACCTAATTTTCCCAGCATCATTTATTGAAGGCACTGTCCTTTCTCCAGGGAGTGATTTTAGCTTGTTTGTCAAAGATTAGTTCGTTGGAGATGCATGGATTCAAATCTGGGGTTTCTAATCTGTACTTCTGTTACACATATATATTTTTGTGGCAGTACCAGACATAAAAATTGATTATAAATACCATGTAATATGTCTTTAAATCTGGTATTATGATTTGGCCAGCTTTCATTTTAATTGTTTAAGATTGCTTTGACCATTCCAGGTCTCTTGCATTTCCACATGAATTTTAGGGTCATTTTCTCCTAGATCTGAGAAGAATGTCCTTGGTATTTTAATTGGGATTGCGTTGAATCACTGTGAAATCTGTGAATTGCTTTCAGTAGTATGGGTATTTTTGTGATATTAATTCTTCCAATTCATGGTATATATAATAGAAATTAGATGATTTTAAAATTATTATATCTCAACTTATGAAAGGATACACAAACTAAGATAACAAAAAGCCACAGTTGGAAATTATCCACTGAAGAGTGGGGAACTAGTTTTACAAATAGTGTTCTCAATTTAGATTAAAGAACACTGATATCCTTTGAGGAGCCTCAGGAATGAAGAAAAATAATCAGGTTTTCAATTGATTTCACATTTTAGTGCCAGTAGTATGTATAGTTGCAAACAAATGAATTAGTATCTAATAAGTTATTCAGCAAATGTATAACTACATTAAATCAGTCTATATTTATAAAACATAAAGTCAGGTATCTCAGAGGTTTCTCAGTGGGTCTCAACATTAGGATCATGAGAAATCACTTACTGTTGGATTTGAGATTGTATTATAGATGGTGGGAGAGAGTTCAAGGGAGCAGAAATTGCTCTAGACTACATGCTTCATGGAATGAGGAAAACTCTAACCAGTTATGTTATCATTGGTATATAGAAGAGTAAAGGAAGTAAGAGATGCTAAAGGTGTGACTGATAAACAAGAATCACACATATGAGAATATTACAAAAAGTCCATGAAAATATAATTAATGTTTATTTTTAGTGCAAAAATTTTGAAATGCACATTTAGTTTTTTCACAATGTGGATTTCTGTGAAGTTTTTGGATATGGTATTTTGTCTGTCCAGTCATGATTGCAATGTGGTCTTCCATTACATTCAGAGGCATTACTAGTACATGCTTTTTAATTTTAATTTTTATTTATATAAATGGAACAAATTTCATGTATCTCATACGTAGTTTTAAATACATAATGATGCTTCCCACCCGATTCTCCCTGCCTCCCTCGCTAACACCCCTTCTCCTGCTTCCTTTCTTAATTTTCTTTTAATTTTTGTGTTAGTATACTTTTTTAACAGGACACCATAGTCTACCTGTGAGTAAATACCAGGCCATCATTTCGCTAGGAGAGGCTCTTTCTCTTTCTCAAAAACTTAATACATGAGAATGAAGAAAGATTGAAATCAGTGATCAGCATAGCCACCTTAAGAAATTAAAAAATAATGGAATCTGTACATCTCAACAGAGTATAAAAATCAGCTGTAACATAACTAACATTACCCAAGCAGAGTTTAATGAAAAAAATAATAAGGGCTGTAATATATAATGGCTGAGGACTGTAGTTGGAAGCCAGCAAGCCTTAGTTCAAATACAGACTCCATGGCTAAGATACGTAGGATGAATTTCCTAACTACAGTATCTTTTTAATTCCCATGATGTCAATCTCAAGATAGTAATACAAAGGTCATCAGCAGCAACATGTGAATGCTTTCTATTGCTCTGACAGAATGGAAATAAAAGACAAACAAAAATATGTTCTTTAGTTTTATTGCATGCCAATAGGTGTACAGGAAAACAATATTGTAATAGATGTACTGTATGCTCTCTGGGGCAGAACTCTGAAGGGGTGTGCTGCAAATAGTATACTGATAGGTCATTAAAGGGACCAGTTGTGCCTGTCAAGTAGGCTAGAGCTCGACGGCTCTAATGTACACCTGCTAAGTCACCAACACCTACTAAGAGACTCTCCGTTACCCTGATGCAATGTGTAAGTGATGTCATTTTCTTTGTGCAAAATGAGAAGAAATTGTATTTGGGAAGAATTACCTAGGGGTAACCTTAGTGGGTCTTTTTTTGTAATAACAGGTGTACAGACATATTCGTGGTTACAATGTCTGGAAACAGTCTAAATGTCCATCAAATACAAAATTGATACATAGTAGGTTAAATTAGAAATTGATGATTTCAACATATTTTGATTTTAATAAATTGTGTGGTTCAAGCATTTAGTTTAATATGTTTACATGATAGAGAACATTTAGCTGTGAAATTGAAATGAAACTGCATTTTTCTAATGGAAATAATTTCAATAATATATCAAGGAAAGTAAAAGCATGTTATGAAGATCACCTATATTATAATATTGTTTTATGAAGTTTAAGTTATTTAAAATACTGTTATTTTCAGCACATAGACAAGTCTAGTACCTGCTAACGCTAACCAATGGAGTAAATAAAGGGGAGAGTGATCCAACATGGGAAGTGAGATACTCAGCAGACTCATAGAATGGCAGATGTCCTAAATAGCACTCTGGCCTCAGAATCAGCCCTAAAGGCATTCGGAGCTGGCTGAAAAGCTCATGAGAGTATTTCAGGCATGGAAAGCCAAGACACTCTGGCAAAAGATCTCTGTGAGTGAGATCCCAGTGGAAAGAACAGGTCATCAAAAAAGGAGGTACCTTTCTCTGAAGGGAGGAGAGAACCTCCACTTTGACTATGACCTTGTCTAAACAAGATAAGAGTCGGAGAACTCAGAGGGCTTCCATAGCCTTGGAAACTCATGACTGGAGCATAGGGAGATTACTGATGCCATAGACAGGAGTGTCAATTGGTAAAGTCAACAACAGGAGTCACTGTGCACTTACTCCTCATGTAGGATCTCTATCCT
This sequence comes from Oryctolagus cuniculus, assembly GCF_964237555.1. Classification (NCBI taxonomy): domain Eukaryota; kingdom Metazoa; phylum Chordata; class Mammalia; order Lagomorpha; family Leporidae; genus Oryctolagus; species Oryctolagus cuniculus. The sequence goes on along the minus strand of NC_091445.1, from coordinate 8,739,381 downwards.
TAATGTGCTGTACATTGAGATTTAATGCTATAACGAGTACTCAAACAATATATTTCACTTTGTGTTTCTATGGGGGTGCAAACTGTTGAAATCCTTACTTAATGCATACTAAACTGATCCTCTGTAAAAAAAAAAAATTATCAATTCCCAACTTGACTCTCACTGGGATTAAACATGACAATAGGTCTGCTCTGATTTCATCATCATTTAAAAAAAATCATCTATTATTTTTCACTTTATGTTTCTATTTGGGAGCAAACTGTTGAAATCCATACTTGATGTATACTAAGCTGATCTTCTGTATATTAAGATAATCAAAAATGAATCTTGATGTGAATGGAAGGGGAGAGGGAGTGGGAAAGGGGAGGGTTGTGGGTGGGAGGGACGGTATGGGGGGGAAGCCATTGTAATCCATAAGTCGTACTTTGGAAATTTATATTCATTAAATAAAAGTTAAAAAAAATACTGTTATTTTAGCATATATTTCTTATAAAGTTTAAAACATTCATGGGACTATGTTAATATAAAACCAGTAGTGAGAGCATTGTGTGTAAAACGTAGTGGATGAGAGTGACTTGGTAGAAAGTGATGCATTCAGAAAGCTGTTTTCCTTTCCAGACTCCTCTATGGCAATATACTTACTTTCCCCACAACTTACAGAGTTGAAAATAGCAGAATCTTCCATGGCAAAGTATCAGAAGCAGGATTCTCATTGAGATTTTCTGAGAAGGCTTTTTTCCCCTAATACAAGGGATAAGCGTTACCACTTTGACCTCTTTTACCCTACAGCCTGAATGAGAATTGATAAATTGAGCTGGGACACTTATTGTACCTGAAATAGGGGCCAACATAATTGCAAAGACTGTAATATAATTGAACTTCTAAAATAATTTCAGCAACTACTTACTCCCAGACAAGTTCTTATTAAGAAAATACATCTCTATCTAGGCTACTTGAGTTTCTGTTGCTTGAAGCTAAAAGTATCCCTACCTTATGAATTACTTAAATTCTTTAAGGTTCAGTAGCTCTCCAACATAATGGTAGTAATATATGTACCTTCTGAAGATTAAATTAAACAAGGCACTTAACTGCCTTCATTCCCTGTGTGGCATATCATAAGGTCTTAAGATGTATTTTTGTCTTTATTTTAAATTTTGTTAACTTATTTTACTTAGGAAGCAGAGAAAGAGGGAGAGAGGGAAAGTGAGAGAGAAAGAAGAGAGATATTTCACACCCGCGGGTTTACTGCCAGAGTGCCTGGGAGCCAGGAACTCAGTACACATCTCCCACATTGTCGGTAGGGACCCAAGTCCTTGTGCCATCATGTGCTGCCTCCCTGGGTACATTAGGAAGCTGGCATCAAATTCACACACTTCGGGTAGCCGGCGCCGTGGCTCAATAGGCTAATCCTCCACCTTGCGGCGCCGGCACACCGGGTTCGAGTCCCGGTTGGGGCGCCGGATTCTGTCCCGGTTGCCCCTCTTCCAGGCCAGCTCTCTGCTATGGCCAGGGAGTGCAGTGGAGGATGGCCCAGGTGCTTGGGCCCTGCACCCCATGGGAGACCAGGAAAAGCACCTGGCTCCTGGCTCCTGCCAGGATCAGCGCGGTGCGCCGGCTGCAGCGGCGGCCATTGGAGGGTGAACCAACGGCAAAAAGGAAGACCTTTCTCTCTCTGTCTCTCTCTCTCACTGTCCACTCTGCCTGTCAAAAAAAAAAAAAAAAAAAAAAAAAAAAAAAAAAAAAATTCACACACTTCAATATGGCATGCAAGCATCCCAAATGGTGTTTTTTTTTTTGTTGTTTTTTTTTTTTTTTTTTTTTTTTTTTTTTTTTGACAGGCAGAGTGGACAGTGAGAGAGAGAGAGAAAGGTCTTCCTTTGCCATTGGTTCACCTTCCAATGGCCGCCACAGCCAGTGCGCTGCGGCTGGCGCACCGCGCTGATCTGAAGGCAGGAGCTAGGTGCTTCTCCTGGTCTCCCATGGGGTGCAGGGCCCAAGCACTTGGGCCATCCTCCACTGCACTCCCTGGCCACAGCAGAGAGCTGGCCTGGAAGAGGGGCAACCGGGACAGAATCCGGTGCCCCGACCGGGACTAGAACCCGGTGTACTGGCGCCGCAAGGCGGAGGATTAGCCTAGTGAGCCACGGCGCCAGCCCCAAATGGGGTCTTAACCTCTGTGCCTAACAGCAGTCCACTCCAGAAATAATTTTAGAATAAACAAACTAACTTTACAAAATGAACTCAGAATATCAAAGAATATTTGATAAGTGCTTTTATATAGTCTCCAGTCATTTATTAATGTGAAATAACCTTCAATGGGGCATCTAGAAAGAGAACCCTGAGAGATACAGGGATATTTCAAAATCAATAATATTATTGCTGTTGATGTCTGTTATGCTAAAGCACAAACTCCTTCTGTCCAAATGCCCAGCTTATTCATCTTCTATGAAAAATACTTGGCGTAATAAAAACACTCAGAACTTTTCATGGAAAATTAATAAAAATGGAAAATTGGTTATGTGACTCTATATACCTAGGATAACATTAGATTATGTCCTTAAATATGCAATTTCATTTTTGTAAAGATTTTATTATTTATTTGAAAGGCAGTGTTACAGAGATGGAGAGACAGAGAGCTAGATCTTCTGTCTGCTGGTTCACTCCCCAAGTGGCTACAAAAGCTGGGGCTGGGCCAGGCTGAAGCCAGGAACCAGGAGATTCCTCCAGGTTTCCCACATGCGTGCAAGGGCCCAAGTACTTGGGCCATCTTCCACCACTTTTCCAGGCATAGTAGCAGGGAGCTGGATTGGAAGTGGAGCAGACAGGATACAGATGGGCACCCATACCTGTTTCCAATGCTACAGATAGTGGTGTAGCTCGCTGTGCCACAGTGCCGGTCCCTAATATGCAAATTCTTATAAACGTTTTCAAGTGAGTGAATGCAGAAAAAGTATTTTCTACTGGGCAATATTCTATGACTATAAAAATTTATTTCTTTTTTTTTAATTTTATATATGTCTTAACCAGGCAACCACTGATCCACTAATAGAGCAATGATAGGGAACATTCATGACCTTTTATCCATATTAAGAAATGATAGAGCGGGACAGCATTGTAGTCTTAGCAGGTAAAACCACTGCCTGTGATGCGGGCATCCCATGTGGGCACAGGGTTCATTTCCCAGCTGTTCCACTTCCCATCCTACTCCCTGCTAACGGCCTGGGAAAGCAGCAAAAGGTGGCTCAAGTGTTAGGGACCATGCCACCAACAAGGGAGACACTGATGAAGCTCTTGCCTCCTGGCTTCAGCCTGGCCTGGCCCTGGCCATTGTAGCCATGAAAGAAGTGAACCAGCAGATGGAAGATCTTGGTCTCGGTGTTTCTCACTCTTGCTCTCAATGCTCCTCTCTTTGTATCCCTGACTTTCAATTAAATAAATAATGGCTGCAGAGGCCAGGGCTGGGCCAGTTCAAATCCAGGAGCCAGGATCTTTATCTGGGTCTCCCATTTGGGTGGCAGGGACCCAAACACTTGGGCCATTTTTTGTTGTTTTCCACGGGCCATTAGCAGGGAGCTGGATCAGACATGGAGCAGCCAGATCACAAACCAATGTCCATATGGGATGCCAGCATTGCAAGAGGTGCTTTTGCTCACCGCACCTCAACGCCAGCCCCAAATAAATAAATCTCTTTTTTAAAAAAAAAGAAATAATGGAAAATAATGTTCACTTTGAACCAGTTTATCTGGAAATTTTCTAAAGCCTTCGAAAGCAGAAATATAGTAGAACTATCAGTCTCTTTTGCCTTTAGGACAGATCTTTGCTTAATAGAGAAATTACAACTTGAAATTTTCCTCTTTGTCAATACAATCTCAATCATCACATATGTTCACTCACTGTGAAATAAAGCATGCTTGCCACTCTGGTACAATCAAAAAAGAATTAAGTTAGGTCAACATCTATTCAGACTCCAATTCTTTATTTCAGAAAATAGGAACCAGACACTCTTGTAAGATATCACTCTTAATAAAAAGGACTGGCAATTTAGGATCTGTACATTACATTACAATTTAGGATCTATACATTACATTGCATTACAGTCTGTATATTACATAGGGCAGTGCAGAGTGTAAAAGACCTGTTTTACCCTTTATTCTGTATGAATATTCTCAAGGAAATGAAGAACAAATACATACTATTCATATAACCACGTTTCCTCAGACTTAGTGACTTCCTATTAGTTTAAAGACCAAGTTGATTTGATTTAGAAATTCATATTTCTGGGGCTGGCACTGTGGCATAGCAGGTAAAGCCACCACCCATAGTACTGGCATCCCATATGGGTGCTGGTTCAATTCCTGGCTGCTCCATTTCCAATCCAGCTCTCTGCTATGGCCTGAGAAAGCAGTGGAAAATGGCCCGGGTCCTTGGGCCCTTGCACCCATGTGGGAACATTTTCACAATTTTCCACTATGAATATAGGACAAAAATCCTCAACAGTGTATTAAAAGTAGTTTAAAAGGGTTAAATACTTTGGGCAAGTGGGAATTCTCCAAAGAATGTACAGTTGATTCAACATATGAAAAACCATCAGTTGATGTTGTAATTTAATATAGAAATGTGGATATATATATACAATAATCAGTTCAATAAATAAAAATCTTTGATAAAATACAATGTGCTCTTCTGGCGTTGTGGCACAGCAAGTTAAATAGCTGTTTGCAATGCTACACTGGAGTGCTAGTTTGAGTCCCAGCTCTCTGCTTCTGATCCAGCTCCCAGCTAACGTGCCAGGAAACCAGAAGATCATGGTGTAAGTGCCTGGGTTTCTGCCTCCCCTGTGGATACTGGGATAGAGTTTCTTGCTGCTAACTATGGCCTGGCCCAGCCCCGCTTGTTGCAGACATTTGGGGAATGAACCAGCAGATGGAGATATCTCTCCCCAACCTGCCCCTGCCCTCTTCCTTCCCCCCGCTCATTCCCTTCCTCTCCCTCTTTCATTTTTTTTAAATTATTTTATTTATTTGAAAGACAGAGTTACAGAGAGAGGTAGAGACAGAGAGAGGTCTTCCATCCGCTGGTTCACTCCCCAAATGGCCACAATGGCAGGAGCTGCGCCAATCCAAAACCAGGAACCAGGAGCTTCTTCCAGGTCTCCCACGTGGGTGCAGGGACCGAAGGACTTGAGCCATCTTCTACTGCTTTCCCAGGCCACAGCAGAGAGCTGGATCAGAAGAGGAAAGGCTAGAATTAGAACCTGTGCCATTATGGGATGCCGGAGCCTCAGGCCAGGGCTTGAACCCGCTGCGCCACCACGTCGGCCCTGATCTCTGCTTTGAAAGTAAATAAACAATTTACTTAAAATAATCTAATGTACTTCCATAATAAAAACACTCAATTAACTAGTCTCAAGCAAACTATAGTAACCTTATTAGAGGCATCTACAAAAAGCCCACAATTAATAATTAGTACTTAGCAATAAAGGAATAAAAGACTTTCCATTAACATAAAGAATATGTCAAGGATGCCTATATGGTACCACTCTATTCAACATCCCATTAGTCCCTAGCTAGGTCTTTTAGGACAGAAAAACAAATAAAAGTCTTTCATATTGGAAAGGAAGAAGTAAAACTATGTGTATATGAAGTTACCTAGAGAACCCCCCCCCTTAGAAATAAATAATCTTAAAATCAAACTAGAAACAATTCCATCTAAATAGCATGAAAGAGACAAAATTTTTAGAAATAAATTTCACTATAGAAGTCCATACTTGTAACACTAGACAACATTGTTAAAATGAATTTCAAAAGACTTAAATAAAAGTCCTTGGGCCCTGCACCCACGTGGGAGACCAGGAGAAGCACCTGGCGCCTGGTTTTGGATCAGCGCGGTGGGCCAGCCGCAGCGCACCAGCCACAGCGGCCACTGGGGGGTGAACCAAAGGGAAAGGAAGACCTTTCTCTCTGTATCTCTCTCTCACTGTCCACTCTGCCTGTCAAAAAAAAAAAAAAAAAAAAAAAAAAAAAAAAAAAAAAGAAAGAAAGACATCTTGCATTCATTCATTAAATGACAATACTCCCCCAATTTGACCTAAACATTGACTAAAATCTAATCAAAATGTCTATTGCTTTTTTTGTTTCTTACATAAATATGCAAGCTAATACTGAAATACATATGGAATTTCAAGGGACACAAACTAGGAAAAATGTATTGAACAATAACGAATTTGATGACTCCTACTTCTTGAATCCTAAACCTAATACAAAACTGGAGTAATCGCAATCTTATAAAGTTACAGATCAATGGGATATAATTGATAACCCAGAAATATTCGCACACACCTGCAGGCAATTGGTTTGTAAGATTTCAAGACCATTGAATGTAAAAAGAATAATCACCTCAACAAGTGATGCTGAGATAACTGAAATCCACATGAAAGTCTGTGAAGTTAGGTCCTTATTTCACACCACGTTCAAAAATAAAGCTGAAATAAATCAAAGATTTAAATGTAATGACTAGGAATCTGAAGACTCTAAAAACATACTATAAATCTTTTTTGTCTTTGAATTGGATACATTTTTCTTGGATGTGACACCAAAAGTAGAAGCAGCCAAACAAAATTAACTTATTTGGGCTTCAAAATTATAATTTCGTGGGCTTCAAAAGATTCTATCAAGAAACTAAAAATTCAGCTGACAAAATAGGGAAATTATTTATAAGTAATATATCTAAAAAGGCTCTGGTAGATAAAATATGTAATGATTTTTTCCAACTGAACAATGAAAGATACATGAGTCAATTTACAGTGTGGGCAAAGGACTTAAATAGACATGTCCCCAAAGAAGATACACACGTGTTTACTAAGCTTATGAACATATGCTCCACATCACTAGGTGATAGGAAAATGCAAATCAAAACCACAATGTGTTACCAATTTTCACCTACTAGGATGATGTAATGAGGATGGGAAATTGGTGCTAATGAGTTTAGAGCTTATTTTTGTGATGAAAAAAATGTCCTGGGATTAGATGATATTGGTAGTTCCATACCCACCTGAATATTCTAAGAACATAGCTTTATACTCTACGATGGGAAACTGTATATGTGACAGCATTTCAATACATACATGTGAAAATGAAAGAGATAATTACAGTCTTAAGGTCTCTTGGCATTCTGACCTTTTCCTTTTGTTACATCATGAAATATGCAGACAGTTTAATAAAACATTTCTAATACTGAAGAGATGACATAAAGACATACAATAGTTATTAAAATTAGAAAATACTAATGAAGAAAAAGCATATATATGTATACACACAGTATATATATATATGCAGATAAGTCAGCTCCATGATACATCAGAGAATAAATTCACCCTTCTGTATTGATAATCTTCCTGTCCTGAGGAATAACAAAGCAGAGACCTACCAGCAGAAGTGTGAACATTCTTGAACTTTCACAGTGTGATTTACAGTCTTGGTCTACACAGCTCACCTGAACGCAGCTCACCATCTTCCGTCCTCTCAGCCACCATCCTATCTGCTGTGTCCCTTCATGACCTGATGTTCTAAGGTGGACTTTTACTTAACTTCTTTATTAGACATTATAAGGAGCTGCCATTCATCTCAATGATTCTTTCAACTGCATCTGGTTGACATCAGGAAAAATGAATGCCTTCTAACTATTCTAAATCATTGCGGATTCTATATAATTGTAGTACCCTCTCCCCACAACCCCCCAGATTTGCTGTCTCGAAATAAAGACAAATAGGTATTCACATATCTATTCAACATTACATTGACTACTCAGTGTCAAGTAGGGACTTACTCCTTCTTGAGTGATAATTTGGTCGTCACACTGAACAAATCTTTTGTATGGTCAGTGAGTTGAGAGATCCAGGGGAGATTAATCCTGTTAAGTTAGGTCATAATTACAGTATATGACACATTTGGCATTCGTCATAATTATATTAAGCAAATTTGGCCCAGAACACATAAAGTGAAAATGTCCCAGGGGTCTACTTGCTTGTATTATTCACCGAGATTTCCAGTACTGCTCTAACAGGAAAGAGGGATGGGGCAGGATGGGCTTTCCTACAAGGAGGGAGAGATTACTGTGACCAGAGGGTTTTGGTATCCCCTCATTTCTCTGGAATTCAGAAAGCACAGAAAGTCTTAAGCAGTTCTGGAGCCAAAGCAGAATCATTTGCATCCTGAACATAAGAACATCTCTATAAGCTGACTTTATTTAAACAATGTTGACATTTGCCTAACTAGTTAAAAAGAATCAGAATGGAAGAAAGTCATTTAAACAATTAAGTCTAAGGCAAAATTATATATCCATCATAAAAACTCTAAAACATTAACTGGATGAACATCCAAGAATTTCTAACTCTGACAAGTTAGGGAAATTAAGAACCACAATAATTTGTTAAAGTGAGACAAGCTCATATCAATATAAAAACCATCCCTTTACCATATCGATTAAAGTATCAACAAGCTCTTTTAGAATTAGAAACTGGACTAGAGGATTGGGATCTAGTGTGCATCCTTCAGAGCTGTTATATGAGCGTATATGAACTTGCTAATTATGTCTATATAGTGTGCACCAGGTTATTTTGCATTTAGTTTTCTTAATCTCACATAAAAAACAAAAACTTTGGCTATTTTATCTCTGTGAGAATGAATGAATTTCGTTCTGCAGGAAAGGAACATGAGCAGGGTGGAGGTTGTTAAATCCTCAGTGGAAGGATTACATTTCTCTGAGTGGTTTTAGGCCGATATCTGCGCAGCATTCGCTGTCCAGTTTGGAGGAAGTTTCTTATTATGGAAGGTGAAGCAACAATGGGGGAAAAACCCCTGAACATGAGCAAAACATGCTTTTTGTTTCTCTAAACAAAAATCGAGATAATGATGTATCATGAAAAAGAAAATTTTAAAACATATGTATTGGTACTTAGTATTAAAGGAATTAAACTAGTTCTGGCAAAGAATGTGTAGAAAGAAAGATTGAAAAACCATTGCTTATTATTTATATTAGAGCTCTCTAAACATGGACATGGAAAAAATTTTTCTCTCTCTCTCTTTCTTTCTTTCAACAGGCAGAGTGGACAGTGAGAGAGAGAGAGACAGAGAGAAAGGTCTTCCTTTGCCGTTGGTTCACCCTCCAATGGCCGCCGCGGCCAGCGCGCTGTGGCCGGCACAGCACTGCGCTGATCTGATGGCAGGAGCCAGGTGCTTCTCCTGGTCTCCCATGGGGTGCAGGGCCCAAGCACCTGGGCCATCCTCCACTGCACTTCCTGACCACAGCAGAGAGCTGGCCTGGAAGAGGGGCAACCGGGACAGAATCCGGTGCCCCGACCGGGACTAGAACCCGGTGTGCCGGCGCCGCAAGGCAGAGGATTAGCCTAGTGAGCCGCCGAGCCAGCCCCCCCCCTTTTTTTTTCTATTTGTGACATTTGATGAGATGAATCAAAATGTTGAATAAAGCAGTTGTGAATATAATAGTCTACTGTCTACTAAGACCAAACATACTGGCAAATATTTAGGGAGGTAAAAAATTTGGTAACCTTTTTATACAGGGGTACTTCAAAAATATGGTCAAAATGGAAATAAAAGATAGATATATTTAGGTATAAAATTAAAATCCATCCATACAGGAGTCTCAAAAATTTGTGATTAACATTCAGTTGTGTATATGTTCCACATTCTTTAAATCTATCCCTTATTTGGTGGGTTCTTAGTTTGCTTTCATTTTTCACTATTGCAAACCATGCTGTAATCAATACAGAAATTCAGTTGTCTCAAATTCAGTTGTCTCATCAACAGTTATTTCATTTCCTTTGGGGATATTCTCTCTCTCTCTCTCTCTCTCTCTCTCTCTCACACACACACACACACACACACACACACTCAGTAGCAGGGTGGTTGAATGATAAGGTAGTTCTATTTCTAAGGTTTTGAGAAACTTACCATACTATTTTCCACAATGGTTGTACTAATTTATATTCCTACAAACAGTTGGCAAAGGTTCCCTTTTCTCTACATCCTTGCCAACACTTGTTTTATTTCTCTGAAGATAGTCAAACCATTATGATGTGACCCTTTCTTGTGCATTGATTTACATGAAAAGTGATGAAAAATTATGCATTTCAAAAGAGTTCATCCATAATTTATTTAGCTTTCTATACATTTTCCATGAATTTTTTGATTGACTCTAGTATTTTTTGTGGAAATATGAAATGATAATAACTAATTTCTATCAAAATTATGCTTGATATACCCTGGTTAGAAGATGATATAGATATTGTGTAATACAGTAGGTAAATGGCCACTAATAGAAAAATTAATTCTCCATCTAGGCCAATGTTTGCCCTACATTGTGAAGAATATTTTTCCACAAAAATGTGATTTGGTTTACTGAAATATTATATACCATACTTTGTTATTATGAGGAGCTGACATATAGTCAAACTGTTTAGTAGAGGATATGAAAAGGTATATTAGTGGCCGGCGCCGCAGCTCACTAGGCTAATCCTCCGCCTGTGGCGCCGGCACACCGGGTTCTAGTCCAGGTCGGGGCGCCGGATTCTGTCCCGGTTGCCCCTCTTCCAGGCCAGCTCTCTGCTGTGGCCAGGGAGTACAGTGGAGGATGGCCCAAGTGCTTGGGCCCTGCACCCCATGGGAGACCAGGAGAAGCACCTGGCTCCTGCTATCCGATCAGCACGGTGCGCTGGCCGCGTCGGCCATTGGAGGGTGAACTAACAGCAAAGGAAGACCTTTCTCTCTGTCTCTCTCTCTCACTGTCCACTCTGCCTGTCAAAAAATAATAATAAAAAAATAAAAGGTATATTAATGTTCTTTTATTATTGTATATAGGAATCATGTGATTTATCATATAATTTAAATACTAGAAAACAGTTTTAATTTAATCCTATTCATGTATTCCCCAAATACATAATATGGACTAAATACTAAGTATATCCAATGAAAAAGTAAAGCACGGATCTAGAGAAATATGGGACTGGTGAGTAATATCTTGTCACATTTGGGTGACAAATAATCATGATTTAATTGAATTGCTGCTACCAAAAGTGGAGTTGTCAGTTTTCCCATTGTGTGTACTTTATTGCTCAGTGATGGTAAAAGAGGAACAATAGGAGTAATTTGAAATGCTCTTTAAAACTTCTTTTTTCTGTTATAGTGTCTTGATGCATCTATAATCAGTGTAAATTTTTTCTGTAGAATTAGCATTCGGAATTTTTCCTACAACATTCAACCAAATTCTAATTAGAATGCTTAAAAATAAATAATCACAGTCTATACACTGTTGATTAGATATCAAGAGAAAGCCTGAAAATGCTCGTATTAATATGTATCCATACTTCACAGTCTTACTACCTAATCAAATCTCATCTCTTCTGATTGTTTGACTTTTCTGTGACAAATAAGGGACATTTGTACTTTCTTATGAGAGAAATGTGATACTTCTATTCTGTCTGCTTGCATCAAAGTATTTATTTGAGCAACATCAGATTAATGGCAATGTAAAATAAGATAAAATCATTTTAAAGATTGGGAACTTTAAGGAGTGTTGCACAAAATGTGATTTGCCAACTATTCCCCTTTATTTTATCATTCTTATTTGTTCACCTGACCTGAAAAACATAACAATGGAAAATGTAAACAGCAATTTTTTTAAAAAATATTTATTTATTTATTTATTATTGAAAGGCAGAGTTACAGAGAAGGAGGAACACACACACACACACACACACAGAGAGAGAGAGAGAGAGAGAGAGAGAGAGAGAAATCTTCCATCTGCTGTTTCATTCTTCAAATAGCCAAAATGGTGAGGATGGAACCATGCTAAGAAAGGAACCAAGGGTTTTATCCAGATCTCCAAAGATTGTCCAACAAGCATGTGGGTCATCTTCCACTAGTTTTCCCAGGCCATTAGCAGAGAGCTGGATTTGAAGCACAGCAGGTTGGACAGGAACTAGTGCCAAAAGCCAGGGTTGGAACAAGTCAAAGCCAACAGCCAGGAATTCCATCCTTAACTATCACATGGGTGTTGGGAGCCAAGCACTTGGGGAATTATCCACTGCCTTCCCAGGCACATTATCAAGAAGCTGGGTCGTAAGTAGAGCATCTGGGACTTGAGCTGGCACCCTGGTAAGGGATGCCATTGCCTGTTGTGCAACATTGGCTCCTCTGTTGAGTTTTATGTCATATTTTATTTGACGTAGACATTACTGCCTCAAAAGAAATAATCTATCTACAGTAAAATACACAAATATATTCAAGTTGATGACTTTTTCTTCATTGTAAATTGCCATGTAGTACCATATAAAAGAGCATATTAAACATTTTAAGTGAGACTGGTACTGTGGCATAATGGGGAAAGCCATTGCCTATAGTGCTGGTACCCCAGATAGGCACCGGTTCAAATCCTGGCTGCATCACTTCTGATCCAGCCCTCTGCTATGCCATGGGGAAGCAGTAGAAGATGACCCAATTTCTTGGCCCCTGCACCCGTGATGGAGATCCAGAAGAAGATCCTGGCACATGGCTTCAAATCAGCCCAGCTCCATCCATTGCAGCTATTTGATGAGTGAACCAGCAGATGGAGGACTTCGCTGTCTGCCTCTGTCCCTCTGTAACTCTGCCTTTCAAATAAATAAATACATCTTTGAAAAGAAGACATTGTAAGTTCAAGTCCTTCCCTGTATCATAACTGCTTTCTAATTTCCATAACATAGAAGTATTTCCTTTCTTTTAACTTCATTTAAATGAAGTCATATGATAAGTGGTCTATTTTCAATTAGTGTAAAAATCAAGCCTGATGTGTATTGTTTTAGATCAGTGGTTTCTTTTTATTATGGACTTAGTAGAATTTCATTGTGAATACACATGTATTTATCATTTTTCCATTGATGGCTATTTGTGTTATTCTTAGGTTGAGATTTTAAAAGTGTTGGGAAGATATTTATAAATGATTTTTCAGGAAAGGCATTCCCGTTTATTTGGGCTAAAACACAGTGCTAATGCAGGTTGATTATAAGATAGGAAAGTGGTCAGCCTTTCCAAAACACTGTCAAAATTATTTTCCCAAATAATTTTGTAGTTATGAGGCCAACTAAAATTTGTGAGAATTTCCGTAAACTCATATCCTCCTCAAGACTTGCCTTTGTCAGTCTTTGAGATGTTGGCGATACTAGTTGATGAGATAGATGGCTGGCTGTATTTGTTATACTTTTCATGTGACTGATCATGCAGAATAAATTTCCATGTGTTTGTTGGCCTTCTGTATATTGTACTTTATATTTGTGCAATATAAGATAGGATTTCAAGTTCTTTTTTTCCACTATAGATATCATTTTTCTTTATGCAGTTTTTATATCATTATTTCTTTAAATGTTTGCTTTCTGCACTAAGTTGACTCAGCACTTTTTGTTGTAAATCTGTTTTCTATATATGCATCTGTCTCTCTAGAATCTCCCATTCCATTGATTATTTCCTTATTCTTATGCTTGGAACTTTGTAACAAGTTTCTACCTGAGGTAATTTGTTTCTTCTTTTTTTTTCCTTTTGGAAGATAATTTTTTTTTAATTGTATCTCTTTGCAGTGCCATAAAATTATAAAATTATCTATTTCATTAAAATTTCTGGAATCTTATGGGAATTGTGTTCAATATATAAATAATTGGGAACAATAGATTTTTTTTTTTTTGGACAGGCAGAATGGACAACGAGAGAGAGAGAGACAGAGAGAAAGGTCTTCCTTTTCTGTTGGTTCACCCCACAATTGTTGCTGTGGCCGTTGTGCTGTGGCCTGCGCACTGTGCTGATCCGAAGCCAGGAGCCAGGTGCTTCCGCTGGTCTCCCATGTGGGTACAGGGCCCAAGGACTTGGGCCATCCTTCACTGTACTGCCGGGCCACAGCAGAGAGCCAGACAAGAAGAGGAGTGACCGGGACAGAATCCGGCACCCCTACCGGGACTAGAACCCGGGGTGCTAGCGCTGCAGGCAGACGATTAGCCTATTGAGCCACGGCGCCGGCCCTATTTAAAATATTTTAAATGTATGCTATTACTATTTAAAAATTTTGTTGTAGACATTTTAATATAGTCTTATTTTATCCTAGATATTTAATATTTTATTTTTAATGTTTATTTTCTTCTACTTGAAAAATATATTGACAAAAGAGAGACAGAGAAAAAACACACACACACATATTTACACAGACCATCCACTTGTTGGTTCACTCCCCAAATGCCACACTTGGGACAAGCTGAGGCCAGGAAACTGGAATTCCATACAGGTATCCTAGGTGGGTGACAAGACCCCAAGCACTTGAGTCATCATCTGCTTCTTTTCACAGTGCACCAGAAGGAAGCCAGATCAGAAGCAGAGCAGTCCACACCAAAACTAACACCTTGCTATGTTATAAAGGTATCCCAACTGGTGGCTGAGCCCACTGTACCACAACATCTGCCTCTGATATTTTGTAATGGCCGTATGCATGTGCTTTTGTTATATTTTCTAATTGTTTATGGATAGTACTTAGAAATACCATTTATTTCTATATACTGAATTTATATCCTGTAATCTAGAATTCCTACCTTGTCTCAGGAAATGAATGAAACTTTTAGTAGAATATTTAATGTATTTGTTCCACCAAATCCAGAGATGTACTAGTGTAGTCACATCTCTCAAAGAATCATTTTATGTGTTCACTATTTCCCACCCATATTTCAGTAATTTTCACTCACAGATTCACAATGATTATAGTGAGTGTCAGCTACTTTACTAAGCCTTGCATTTATAGTATTGTAAGTAATTCTTCTTGTAGAAGTTACCATTTTGGAAATAACACCCTAAGAAGTAAAAAATGTGAAAATGTCTAAAATTATAATTTCACACAGAAACTTAACAAAGATGCATGATAGAATGAAGAAAGGTTTTTATTTTTGCTTTTTTAATAATGAAGGCAGTTTGGGAGGTTGATTAGGAAGACCGGATGTTGAGACCTGAGTAGTGACCATGAGTCCACCAGAGCAGGCAAAATTAATGTGGAATGGGAAGTAGACTGGAGTCTGCGGCAGGCACCGTCCATGTGAAGCTCAGGACAGATGGTCAGTGTGAATCTGAAGACCTTAAAGCCGCGTGGCAGTAGACAAAGCTATGGCAGGAGCCATGGGAGAATATCGCCAGTATGCCATATTGATCAGACTTGAATTATCCAAAATCTGAAAAAGGTACAAAACATGCTGTACTAAAACATACATGCTGTAGACTTAGAAGAGAGTCCTTGATTCAGATAATGGGGAGTCATCCTGAAAGTGTAGTCTGGAACTCACAAGAGAAAGGGAATGATTGAATGATTAGAATAAATGAATAATAGTGAAATAAATTGCCTCTTTAGGTACTTCTGGTACTATATCCTTATTTATTTCTTACCAAATATATTGTTTGATATTGAAGTCAATCACCAAATTATATTCAAATGTTAGTAGAATAATGATCTGATGGCAGGAGCCAGGTGCTTCTCCTGGTCTCTCATGGGGTGCAGGGCCCAAGCACTTGGGCCATCCTCCACTGCACTCCCTGGCCACAGCAGAGAGCTGGCCTGGAAGAAGGGCAACCGGGACAGAATCCGGCGCCCCGATTGGGACTAGAACCCAGTGTGCCGGCGCCACAAGGCGGAGGATTAGCCTAGTGAGCCGCGGTGCCATCCCTGATATGACTTTTTAAAGACATACAACAAAGGTGAAATAAACTGGGAGCTCTGTATAATAAGTCCAGGAACCACCTATTTATGGATCTAGTAAAGGTCATGGTTTGTGCAGGACACAGAAAGAATTTACTAATAAGTATCATAATTGAGAGAGGAGATTTTCTGAAAATATTGGAACATTTTCCCACAAAATATCTAATGTAGTCTCTAGATTTCATTAGTTGGAGATAGAAATTCTGTGTAAATTGTTATAAAGCAAGTTGAAAATGTCAGTAGTAAAAATAGTAACTTTTCTTTGTAACAGCATATGAAGCCGGTAACACAAACTAATTTTAAATCCATGGTAAATTCTTATTTATATTTTATCTTATGAATTTTTAATTTATGTGTGTTATTTTCATAGTCAATAGAACAATGATGTTTAACGATGAGTGTATCATTGAGTTAGCCATATTTTTGATTTTTGTGAAATAGTTAGATCTATGAACTTATTAACTATTCTTAAACACGTTATCACTTACCCATGGAAATCTGGAATTCTTATCTAGTTGTAAATATATGCTCTAGTATTGTATGTGAATTTCAAGGAGGTTGCACTTGCCAACCATAGCTAACCATTTCCAAGCCTGCTTGGCTCCACCTACCCTTTCCTGCCTACAGAGACCAAAGTAAAGATGCCTTCCCACAATTCCCTCTGTCTCTGCTCCTTGTGCCTTGGACATTCTGATGTGCTGTGTGCCCTCCAGGGAGCCATGACTATCATACAACTTGTGAACTGTCTAGGTTTTTCTGCCTCTCTTGATCTGCATGTTTTCTTACCTGACCTCAGCCAATATACTATGACTAAAGCAATCATATATTCTCAGCTATCCTGACCTTAAGTGTGGTAGTGACAGAGCACATTATTACACTGTAATTCCAGGAAAAAAAATCTGCAGTGTTTTATTTCAAGATTCCTGTGGGAAAATCTGATTGTGTGTGTGTGTGTGTGTGTATATATATATATATATAAACACATTTTTTCTGTATCTTAACTAGATAAAATATGCAAAATATTTTATATATGGGCTGATATAAATTAAATTATTGGGAAAACATGGTGTGTATTCATTAACATCTATATTAAGTTTGTAGCTCTGTATTTTTCATGCAAGTGTCTCATGACAGTGTGGTTCTTTCAAATGACACTCAAAATGAGATGCTGTGAAGAATTTATTCTTGTGACTGTCAGATGATGAATGAGGTCACTTTCCTTCTCTTTCTAAGATGAGAAATTCAGTTCTGCTAGTGAGTCTTGGAAACTTTTGACTGGTGTAATTTCTCGCTGTTAAAATGTACTTGTGTCTATTTGTAGAAGGAAAATAAGCTGAGGTTGCCCTAGATAGGTATTCCTATCTTCCCTTACATTTTGAGGTTCTTTTATAATGCAGGTTGGCAGATATTCATTGATTGTCTTGAAGTACCAGACAATGTTTTGAAAAAAGTGAACTGAAAGGGACAGTACTCAATACAGAATAATTAAAAGTGTTTAGAGTCACATAAAAATTTCCCCCCAAAAATGCCTCAATAAACAATGAAAGCAGACTTTTATAGAATAGATAGGATTCAACTCAATATGGAAACTGATAGGACCTTTACAACTTATAATAAATATACAGTCTAAAACTAACAAAAAACACTCTCAACTGTTTTTTAAATTGCTCAGAATTGGAAATAAGAAATACACTAGAAGTATTTGAATGGTAAAGAGAATGTGAAAGATTTTCATTACTCTGGCCTTAGAGTTCACAGTGAAATGCTTACATGGGACTGAATCAGGAACATTAGGTAAGATCTTGCACAATTTGCAGTATGCAATATACTTTATTTTTCTCTGAAGCCCCATTTCATACACTATTATTGGAAGCAAAGTAGTCTACTTGATGGAGCAATGGACTGATTCAATATGTCAGATTCCATGTTCCTATCCAGTAGACTGGCAAAAAAAAGTCACAAGAATTTAATTTAAAATAGGGCAAATCAAGCATTGCATTATAAAGACCATTTGCATGTCATATAGGAGATCTTAAGCAGACATACTTTTGTGGTTATCTGAGCACATAAATACCTGGGCAATTTTTTAGCTGAACATCGTTTTTCTTCTATCAAAACTGTACAATGAAGGATGATCACATGAAGTTTTTGCTAGTAAAATAGATTTCAACTGTTGTGCAAAGGAAATAAAAAAGCATGTTTACTTATGGTTGTAGCCTTGCAATGAAAAGTGAATGCAAGTATTCCTGAAATCAGTGGTTAAATTGATGACTTTTAAACTTCCAAAACATTACATACAGATTAATCCATTTAGTGTGTACAAACTTCAATGGAAGTACTATGCTTTTTTACTTGGAGGCCTTTTGTGGTATCAAAATATTATAGTCTGAAAATAGATTGGAGGTTTATCATATTTACTTATTTGGGTCAGAGGAAATATTATTGTCATTTATGTGGTTTCATTCAGTGAAGCAGTATTTTTAATAAACGCATAATGATATGACATCCAGACAATTTTTATGTTTTGTCTATGTAATAGCATCTACAAATAAGAGAAAACTGTATCTGCCTTTCTGTTGTTGGCTTATTTTACTTACCATAAAAATCTCCAGTTCTACCTATTTTGTTTCAAATGTCAAGATTTCATTCTTTTCATGGCTGAGTAATATTCCATCATGCATATATACCACATTTTCTTCTTTCCAATCATCAGCTAATAGATAGCTAGGTTGATCCCAAATCCTAAATATTGTGAATTGAGCTGCTAAAATCTGAGAGTACCTGTATTTATTTCAGATGCTTATTTTGTTTCCTTTAGATGTATTCCAAGAAGTGGTATAGCTGAATCATATGGTAAAAATATTTTAGTTTTTTGAAGAATCATCATACTCTTTTTCCATAATGGTTATACCAATTTGCATTCCCACTAACTATATATTAAGGTACCTTTTCCCCCCAAACCTAGTCAGCATTTGTTATTTTTTTGATTTTTGGATAATTATTTTTTAAATTTTTATATTTTGTTTTAAATATTTTAAGGTGAACAGATTTTATGTATGTCATACATACAGATATAAGAGCATAGTAATATTTTCCACCCCATCACCCTTCCCACCCAAACTTCCAACCCCCTTCTCCTTCTTTTCCATTCCTTCCTTTAATTTTTACAATGAGCTACTCTGTCTATTTTATACTCATGAGATTAATCCTTCTCTAAGTAAATAATTTAACAAATAGTAATAACTAAAAATCCCACACCATTCCTCAACAATAGAAATAAGAGCTATAAACAATCATCAAATCTCAAAATGTCAGTTTCACTCCAGTACATTACATTTTAGGTACTTTGTTAGTTACTACAGATCAAGGAAAACATATGGTATCTGTCTTTTTGGGACTGGCATATTTCACTAATTCAGGTGGTTTCCATTTGTATCCATTTTGTTGCAAAAGACAGGATTTCATTTTTTATGGCTGAGTAGTATTCCATACCAAATGTCTATCTGTATCTATATCCATATGTACACACACACACAGTTTCCTTCTCCAGTCCTCAGTTATGGACATATTGTTTGATTTAATATCTTAGATATTGTGAGTTGAGCTATAATAAGCATAGGTATGCAGATAACTCTTTCATATGATTTCATTTCATTTGGGTAAATCCTTAGGAGTGGGATTGCTGGGCTATATGGTCTATCTATTTTCCATTTTCAGAAGTATCTCTGTAATGTCTTCCACATTGTTCCACCTCATCCCTCTTCCTTAGAATCCCCACTGTCAACTTCTCACAACTTTCCCCTCAGAATGCACTCCCTCCCCTTTTCTTCTGCTATTTTCCACTGTTCAAAAGCAGCGTATGTTTTCTCTATTCAGCCATCTTGGGAATGTTTATTGGATAATAGCTTTTCTAACTGGAGTGTGGTGATAATCGCATTGTTGTTATTTTTATTCTCACGATGGGTAGTGCTCCTGAGTATTTTTTCATGTATCTATTGGCCATTCATATTCTATCATCGAAAATTGCTCATTCATATTTTTTGCCCATTTCTTTTCTAGATCATTTGTTTTGTTGTTTCTGAGTTTCTTAAGCTCATTCTAAATGCTGGTTATTGATTCTTTATCCCATGCTTAGTATGCAAATATTTTCTCCCATTCTGATTATTGCCTCTCAACTTTTTAATTGCTTTGCCATGCATAAGCTTCATAGCTTATTACTAGTTTCTTATTCTGATCAGAAATAACAGAAGAATATGAAATTTTCATATTAATATTAAGTAAAAATGAAATTTTAAGTAAAACAGCTTTTAAACACCAACTGAAAGAGAGATGTCCTCCTGTTAAGAATATGTTCTTTGTCAGCATTTCCAACTGCATAGGGAAAAACTATGGAGCTATCACTAGTTCAGAATATTCGCACATTGTTTTCCTAGTAAAACATTATTATGAGATAAAAATATTGCAGTGTAAGTGATTTTTCGAGTTAAAAGAATGACCATCTTGCTTCTTGCCAATCTGCATATTTGCAGTGTTGCTCTTCCGTGTGCTTCCTGCTGTGTGGTTCTGCCATTGTGATTTTTTTTCTGAGTACCAGATCACACACACTGGTATAACCTCCCCCTTAAACTGTTTACTTGAAAGGAACAAATGTGAGACAAAAGAAATGGCGACACCGAACATTATGCTTTTGAGTAGTGAAAAACTCAAACAGTAAAAGCAGGAAACATAGGGGAGAGTGCTTGGGGAATCATGAAGGAACGACTTGTGCACCATGAACATTCTTGAAACTTATCAGGGAAAGGAGAGTTGGAAGCAAGGCAACAACTTGGATTTCTTTTGAAATAACTGTTCCTATAAAATGATTTAAAATATGCTCTCCTTAATTCAAGAGTATATATGGTTTCAGATTCACAAATGACATTTTTGATAGCATGTCCATGGAAGTTTTTGAAGAAAAAATCTCTAAAGCCGTGAACACCGCTACAAACAAAAGCAGCAGAAGAATGATCTAGCTTACAATGATTATACCTCAAACAGAAAGAACTAAATTATGCAAAAAACTAAGGTTCTCTGACAAAAATAGGCCATTCCTTTTTACTGAATTCCATAAAAAAGAGAATGAAATTATATTTTCCTGTAGCAAATGACATGTTTTACATTGGACATAGGTCAATCACCTTCCCAAACCATTTCCCCATGTTCAACTCTTTCTCTCTTCGTCTCTGACATGTGCAAGTTCTCTTGTTCTCAGTCTCTCTCACACACACATTAGTACTTATGCATATTTCATTGCAAACCAGGGAAGTAAATGTAGTGCTTTTCCTAAATTTTATTTTACTTTACCAAGGTTATCACATGAAGGACAGGGCAGGGGTGAGGGGGCGGGGAAGAAGAGAGAGATAACCTATGCTAACTAAAGGGAAAAAGGAAGTGGAAGTCCAGAAGGGTAGAGAGAGAGAAATAAAGACAATAGAAAGTCAAACATCAGAGTGGCCTTTTGGGTCCAATTGCCCAATTATCTAAAGGTTGTTTTTAATATTTGTAAAACTTAGAGAACATTTTGGCGCAAATAATATATCAGGTACAAAGCAAATTCTCCCTTAACAAGAAAACACTAGAATAAGTATTAACATTTTATTATTTTCCATTGACATCAAATTCTTTAAATGTAGGAAGAGGAATTGTTGTTCAAAGGACATGAAAAAGTTAAATTTAAATGTAAAACTAAAATAAAAAATATGTAAGAATAGACATTATCAAATGTTGCAAGTGCAAATTAATAAAACCAGGAGGGGAGAAACTGATCACATTCTATTAAAACTTAAAATATGCATACTCCAGGACTGAACATCTCTACCTCTTTTTTTTTTTTTGACAGGTAGAGTGGACAGTAAGAGACAGACAGAGAGAAAGGTCTTCCTTTTTCCATTGGTTCATCCCCCAATGGCTGCTGCGGCTGGCACACCACGTTGATCTGAAGCCAGGAGCCAGGTGCTTCTCCTGGTCTCCCATGCGGGTGCAGGGCCCAAGTACTTGGGCCATCCTCCACTGCCCTCCCGGGCCACAACAGAGAGTTGGACAGGAAGAGGAGCAACCGGGACAAAATCTGGCGCCCCAAGCGGGACTAGAACCCAGTGTGACAGCACCACAGGCAGAGGATTAGCCTATTGAGCTGCGGCGCAGGCCTCTACCTCTTTTTGTAGTTGCCTAAAAAGTGTATTCAAGCAGAATGATGCTATCTTTTGTTAGGTTTTAGGATTTGGGGGTTCAAAGAAGGAGAAAATTCTGGTAATTAAAGTACAGAAGTCTTTATTTTGACAGAATTTCAGGGCATTAGAGAGCAGCGTTGAGCATACCAGGACAGAGCGACAGAGGGCAAGCGGTTTGAAAACAGGTTGCATTACATTTGAGCAGCAAGAGGTGTCCCTTCTTAACAAGGATATGCAGAAAGGCTGCTTGGTGCAGTTTACAGTGTATTGCTTTAGCAGTTTGGAATATCCCCAGGTGTGGGGCTTTCTGGGAATCAGGCATCTTATTTGCCCTTAAATTGACTGTCTACAGCCAGTTTCATCAGGCCTGAGGGTTCAGGCCCAGTGTTCTCACATGTTTTGCCCCAAGTCCTTGGGAGAGTGTTTTTTTTTTTTTTATGATTTATTTATTCATTTGAAAGTCAGAGTTACAGAGAGAGGAGAGGCAGAGAGAGAGAGAAAGTGTGTGTGTGGGGGGGTCTTCCATCCGATGGTTCAGAGAGAGTGTTTTGAAGCATGGTTTCTCGTGTCTGACACTAGAAAGTCTGGAGAGTTTTCTACCACATTGCAGTCAGCGCTCCTGGAGAGGAGGACATCCCAACTTTGTGCTTTGATGTGCCCTGGGAACAAGTGAGGGGGAGAGCAGATGAGAGAGCTCTTGGGTCTTGTCTAAGAGGGCTGCTGTGGGGACTTGGCAAACACAGAGGGAGGGGAAGTCAGATGTTCCCAGAGAAGATGCTTCGCATCAGTCAGGGGGTCTCAAGCAGAGGACTTCGGATGATAGAATTTACATTTACATCTCTCTTGAGTGGAAGAGCTCAAACTGCACAGCCTGGTATGAGCTGTCTAACTCCCTCTCTCTCCTTCCACAGAATTTAATAAATAGCTTTCATTGAATTTGCAGCTCACAAGGGGGCAAGGAGATGAACCTAGAGACCTTATATTTGTATTCAGAACAACAGTGATTGCCTGTCTTCCTCTGTCTGTTCTGCCTGGACCAATCCCAGTGGTTAAGATGAAATGATTGAAACCTAAACATTAGACAGTATTGCCTATTATGTAGGTCTAGATAATTTATTTTCAAAACCAGGATGTCTTTATTTTTAAAAATGAACAAAGGAT
This sequence comes from Oryctolagus cuniculus, assembly GCF_964237555.1. Classification (NCBI taxonomy): domain Eukaryota; kingdom Metazoa; phylum Chordata; class Mammalia; order Lagomorpha; family Leporidae; genus Oryctolagus; species Oryctolagus cuniculus. The sequence goes on along the minus strand of NC_091445.1, from coordinate 8,716,243 downwards.
ATTTTATTACCTGACACTGCCCAGATCAGACCTGGGCTTATCACAGTCTTCATCAAGCTGCAGGAGGTGGTTTACCCCCACACAAAAAAAGTCTAAGGAAATATTTAGGAGAAAAAATAAAATAATGCTTTGATTATAATCCACACATAATATTTAACATATCATATATATGTATATATATACTCAGAAGAGTGAAAAAATTGTAGAATATGGAAAGAATGATTAAACATTTTAAAAATATATATATTTGATATCGAGAGATATATTACAGAGGTACAAGCTATAAGTAAACACATTGAAAAGGTCCTCAATGAATAAATACTGGATAGTTAAAGGAGGATGTTTCTGGATACATGGGAAAGAGACTTTAATCAGGGGAGCAAAGGCAATGATCATTTTGTACAATATATTTTTAGCAAAGATAATGCATTGACATATATTTGTGCATTTAATAAATCCCTTTAAATTGCTTAAGTACACTTGGAAAATTCCTGATCTTTCTAATATTTTGAATGCTAATCATTACAATGTTTGTATGGGGACTTCAAGTATAGTTTTGTAGCAATGCCAATCAGTTATGTGGGGGTTATCTAATGGGCTTTCCCAACCCCCTGGCCACCCAATCTGTAGGATAAGAATCTAAGTTCTCTTGAAATGCATGCACTGTCTTCAAAAGCGGTCATCATGGGGCCACTGTTACAGTGTAGAGGGTAAAGTCACTACTTGCAACATTAACATCCCATTTGGGTGCCCGTTCATGTCCTGGCTGCTCTGCTTTTGAGTGAGATCTCTGATAATGACCTGGGAAAAGCAGTAGAACATGGCCCAAGTTCCTGGGCCTTTCCTAAGCATGTGGGAGACCAGGAAGAAGCTCCTGACTCCTGGCTTCCGCTTGGCCCAGCCTTGGATGTTGCAGCCACCTGGGTATGAACCAACAGATGGAAGATCTCTCTCTCTCTGTCTCCCTCTGACTGTGTAACTCTCACTATCAAATAAATAAATATTTTTTTTTAAAAACCACTTATCATTCTTGTCTTTTAGGTAAGAATTAGCTGGCATTGTAAATTCTAATCTTTTGCTATTCAAGAAAAGACTCATTATTCTCTAACTTTATTAATTCATCTTTCCAAACCATTTCCAAGTTTAGCCAAATAATAATATATTGAGTAAAAAACACTGAGACATCTTATAGTAATATTAAATGAGGAAATGTATTAAGAGGTTTTTTTTTTGATTCTTAGTCAAAGCAGCCTGTGATACTCCTTTTCTCAAATCCATTTTCCAGATTAACAGATCTCACAGGCAGTAGGAGACAAGGAGCTGCCAGAGAAGCCAGGGTGGTTCCATATTAAAAGTCAGCATTGTAACGTGCTAGTACAACTCAAATCACCGACCTCTAAAATGAAATTCCCATTCGTTTCTTTTCCCAAAGAGACTTTCAGCCACACATTGATAAGTAATATTATCAAGTTTAATGCAAATGACAATGACATATCACACACACACTTGCACATTATGTGGCATACAGAAATACACCTTTGAAATAGCTTCCCTCTGATGAAGAAGCTGATAGCCTCACATGAAGGTTATTTGGGAAAAACAATGTTCAGAATCCGTTTATGTTTAGACTTTATGTGGTTTCTATCATCTCACACATCAGAGTAAAATTCAGACAGCATTATAAATCAGATATTTACCATGCTCTTTTCAAAATGACAACAAATACCCAAGACTAGCCTCTAAGAATAACTTTATAACATTACTAGGGCTTATCGATCATTTATAAAATATGGCATTATATTTAGTTGTTATGAGAACAAATAACAGGCTTTTTGCAAAACTGAAAAAATGTGAACAGATGGAAAATTTTAACCATAGGTGGAATGAACAATTTAATGTAAAGGCTTACATTTAGAGAGATTAAATGTTATAGCTGCATCCAATTGGACCCATTGCTAGTGTTTACCTTCTGCTTCACATCTCCATTAGGTCTGTGAAGACACTTACATTCTCTCTGGGGCAAATTCTTTGGTGCTGGTTTTGCCAGTGCTCAGTCTTGACCACAGGGATCTCAACTGGGTAACAATTTTGGAAGATCATTTCCAGAAATGCTGAAACTATACATTTGGTCTCTTAAGCAATTGAGGATAGCCTCCAGCTAAAAACATGCCACTTTAAAAAAATAAGACTTGATCAGCTCTTGTCCTGTTGGTTGATGTACAATGTAATACTTTATCCATTTTACTTTTTCTTTTTGTTCTAGTACCATTGATTGAACTCTGTAATTAACACACAATTGTTCTTAGGTGTTTAAATTTTAACTGAAAAGTGATCCCTGTTAGGAATTTGGAAAACATTATGCTGAGTGTAATAAGCCAATCCCAAAGGGACAAATACCACTTGTTCTCCTTGATAGGTGACAACTAACTGAGCACCAAAAAGGAAACCTGTTAAAGTGAAATGAACACTATGAGAAACGGTGACTTGATCAGCCCTCACCCTGACTGTTGATGAGCAGCTTAATATGTTATCCCTCTTAGTATTTTTTTGTTTGTTTGTTCTACTTAATACTATTGGTTGAATACTGTAATCAATACACAATTCTTCTTAAGTGCTGAAACTTAACTGAAAAGTGTTCGCTGTTAAATATAAGACTGGGAATAAGAGAGGGAAGAGATGTGCAATTCGGGACATGCTCAAGCTGACTTACCTCAAACGGTAGAGTTAGAAACATACCAGGGGATTCCAATTCAATCCCACCAAGGTGGCATGTACCAATGCCATCTCACTAGTCCCAGTGATCAATTTCTGTTCACAACTGATCGTAATGATAGGACTAAGAACCAAAGGGATCACATAAACAAGAATAGTGTCTGCAAATACTAGCGGATAGAAACAAAAAGGGAGAGAATGATCCAACATGGGAAGTGAGATACACAGCAGACCCATAGAATGGCAAATGTCCTAAACAGCACTCTGGTCTCATAATCAGCCCTTAAGGCATGCAGATCCAGCTGAAATGCCCATGAGAGTATTTCAGGCATGGAAAGCCAAGACACTCTGGGGGGAAAAAAAAAAAAAAACCACTAAATGAAAGATCTCCGCGAGTGAGATCCCAGTAGAAAGAACAGGTCATCAAAGAAGGAGGTACCTTTCTCTGAAGGGAGGAGAGAACTTCCACTTTGACCATGGCCTTGTCTAAATATGATCAGAGTCGGTGAACTCAGGGGGCTTCCATAGCCTTGGCAGCTCATGACAAGAGCCTAGGGAGATTACTGATGCCATAATCAAGAGTGTCAATTTGTTAAGTCAACAACAGGAGTCACTGTGCACTTACTCCTCATGTAGGATCTTTGTCCTTAGTGTGCTGTACATTGAGATTTAATGCTATAACTAGTACTCAAACAGTATTTTTCACTTTATGCTTCTGTGTGGGAGCAAACTGTTGAAATCTTTACTTAATGTATGCTAAACTGATCTTCTGTATATAAAGAGAATCGAAAATGAATCTTGATGTGAATGGAAGGGGAGAGGGAGTGGGAAAGGGGAGGTGTGGGGAGCAACTGGGAGCAACTCGGACTAGACTGTTACTGGAATTAAGACTTATTCTATGCATCTGCTCTCCCACAATATGGCGCTGGGAGAGGAGGAAACAGCTTCTACACAGCTGCCTCCAGTTCAACCAATAAGCAGCAGGACCTACTCCTGATTGGAGGAGAGCAGCGTACTCGGCGTGTGGGTAGCAGAGTTGGGATTGGTGGAAGAGGACTATAAAGGAGGAGAGAGACAACATGCACCAGGAACATCTATCTGAAGGAACACCTGTGCAGCCCCCGAGAGAGCCGGCCGGTGGTGTGCCGCTCCCCCGAGGAAGTGGGGAAAGTGGCAGGGGGAACCGCCCTTCCACGGAGGTGGAAGGGTCGGTAGCCAACCCCGGAAGAACCAGCAGCAAACCCGGGGAGGGCCGAGCAGACAAAAGAACAGCACAGGGTCCTGTGTCGTTCCTCCATGAAGAGGGGGAGCGACAGGGAGGGTTGCGGGTGGGAGGGACGTTATGGGGGGGAAGCCATTGTAATCCATATTCTGTACTTTGGAAATTTATATTCAGTAAATAAAAGTTAAAAAAATAAATTAAAAAAATAAGGCTAGTTTTTCTGTTTTTGTTTCAAAATCTTTTAAGTCCTAGGGCTCTTCCTCAGTTGCAAAGCACACTTGCAGAAACTAATACACTAAAACAGGCAGCAAAGACATCTGGCACTCTAGTGTGAAGGTGGGAGATACGCTTTACCATAACTAATAATTGATACATTTTCATATATACTTTTAATAGAAATAGAATAAAATATAGTTTAAATGCTCTGCAGCCATCAAAAGAGTAAAAAATAAGCATTTCCAGCAAGCATTACTGTTGATATCTGGAAGCGAAGAGAAGTAATAATGGCACTAGCCCAAATCCTGATTCTCACATAAAAGGATAACAGGAGACCTTCAATACAGAGGAATCCCCAGTTATTTTATGGGGTTAAGGAGGAAATAAGAAAAAAGTCCAAAAAAAATTGGGTCAGTCATAGAACTGTTAACAGTAAAAACTAACAGGAATTTTAAATATATCCTAGAACAGTCATGGACTCATTTTAAAGATGAGAAGATAGGCCAGTGTCGCGGCTCACTAGGCTAATCCTCTGCCTTGCGGCGCCGGCACACCGGGTTCTAGTCCCGGTCGGGATGCCGGATTCTGTCCCAGTTGCTCCTCTTCCAGGCCAGCTCTCTGCTGTGGCCCGGGAGTGCAGTGGAGGATGGCCCAAGTGCTTGGGCCCTGCACCCCATGGGAGACCAGGAGAAGCACCTGGCTCCTGGCTTCGGATCAGTGCAATGCGCCGGCCGTGGCGGCCATTGTGGGGGTGAACCAACGGCAAAAGGAAGACCTTTCTCTCTCTCTCTCTCACTGTCCACTCTGCCTGTCAAAAAAAAAAAAAAAAATGAGTAGATAAAAGCAGAAGAAAATCTGTTGATTTAGAAACATTTAGAAACAAACCATCCTTTGCCGATGAAGTAATCAACTAAAGAATTATTTTTATTACCTGCTCTGAAGATTCCATATGTCTGGTGTGAATGTTTGGCATAGTAGTGAAGTCACCGCTTGGGAAACCTGCATCCCAGTAGGAGTGATTGATTTGAGTCTTGGCTCCATCACTCCTGATATGCATCCTGAGAGACAGCAGCAATGGCTCAAGCACTTGGGTCCCTACTGCCTGTGCAGGAGATGGGGATTGATTTCTGGGCTCCTGACTTAGTCCAGACCCAACTGTTGAACTGTTGTGGTCATTTGGGGAGTAAATCACTACAGATTCTCTCTCTCTCTCTCTCTCTCTCTCTCTCTCTCTCCTCTTCTCTCTCCTTAAAATTAAATGAAAATTTAAAAATTTAAAAATTATGTTTGTTTATACTTTCTTTCACACCTAAAATGTCATCAGCATTTCACATTCTACTATTTACTTCTTTTTTTTTTTTTTTAAAGGCAGAGTTAGATAGTGAGAGAGACAGAGAGAAAGGTCTTCCTTTCCGTTGGTTTACCCCCCAGATGGCTGCTACAGGCGGAGCTGTGCCGATCCGAAGCCAGGAGCCAGGTGCCTCCTCCTGGTCTCCCATGGGGCTGCAGGGACCAAGCACTGCCTTCCACTGCACTCCTGGGCCACAGCAGAGAGCTGGACTGGAAGAGGAGCACCTGGGACAGAATCCAGTGCCCCAACTGGGTCTAGAACCCAGGGTAGCAGCGCTGCAGGGGGAGGATTAGCCAAGTGGGCCGCGGCGCTGGCCAAGTATTTACTTCTTTAATTTTATTTACAAGTATCTTTTCTTATTTTAACAAAGAATTGTGCTCTATGTTCAGTAATTCACTGTTCTCCTCTGCTTTTAAATCCAGGCACATTTTTCATGAACTTTTTAAAGTTTCATCATCTGTGTTGATTTCAAAAGAGATTTACTCCAAAATAAACTTATGTTTCAGTTCTATTTTCTACAAACTTACTGAAAGATGTCCATATACATAGGCATCTATTATATGCATATAAAATATGGCTTATTCCAGGAACAAGCTTTGAAGAATTCTAATATAGATGAATAGTGAAACTTCTAATTTGTTTTAGTTTTTTTTTTTTTTAAGATAATGCTTCCTGTTTTATTTCAGGATAATTCTACAGTTATTGAAGGAAAATTTATTCTAAGATTCTAGGCTTTAGCCATAAGTTATAGCAATGTGAGGACAAAAACAAATATTCCTACAAATGTGGAAGTTGGTATCTGTATACCCTATGCACCAACTCATTTCTCAAGTACTGTTTATGTGAATTTTAAGAAGTAATCTATGATCTCTGTTAGGCAGGTTAGGTCACTTACATATTATTTAATCTAACAAGATGACATAAAGATAAATATAAAACTATAGCATTTTGGGGGTGTTGGAAATGTTTAGTTCTTTTTATTAAAAAGATTTATTTATTTGAAAGGAAGAGTTACAGAGAAAGATACACAGAGAGATCTTCATTCTGTTGGTTCACTCCCCAGATGGCCACAAGGTCATTCATTGCTGGGCCAGGTCAAAGCTGGAGCTCCATCCAGATCTCCCACGTGAGTGCCTGGGGCCCAAGTACATGGGCCATCATCTTCTGCTTTCCGAGGCATATTAGCAGGGAGCTGAAACAAAAGTGGAGCAACCAGGATTCATTCAAACCAGTGCCCACGTGGGATTTCGGCAATGTGTGCTACTGCTTAACCTGCTGAGCCACAAACCAGCACCAGCAGCAAGATTGTTATCAAACACATAACAATTATATACATACATACATATATATATATATATATATATATACACACTTATGGGATGTAGTACTTTATGGAAAAACTGTACATTCTTTGTGCAGGGATTATATACACGTATGTAATATCTAATGGTGAGATCTGTGTAATAAGCATCTTATCTCGATACAGTGTGCTTATTGTTTGTGCTGGGATCCTCAAACTCCTCTCTTCTGGTTCTTTATAAACTATTTAATAATAGTTGTAATGTATAATCACTCTACTTTTCTCTAAAACACGAGAACTTCTCTCATCTGATGATATTTTGGTATTATGTGTATCACTTTATTCCCCCTTCCCTGCAGTTTGGTATTTTACTGTATTTTCATCATTATCTTCATCATGATAGCTAGTGGAGTTGAGGCTCAAGCTTTACTAGCTTGTTTTTTTAAGGCAATTACCCTAAATTTTCACAGTACTCATTTTTTCTTCAATTACTTAACATTCTCAAATTCTTGTTACATTGGAAAAATAAATACCATTTTCTGTATATTATATAAGAATTATATTTTCTTATTTACCATTTTAATTTATTTGTGATATATTTATTTTCTCTTTACTACCAGTATGTTATTTAGCTTTATTGTTTTGAAATATGGAACTGAGGTCAATGTAAGCCTAAGGTTTCCTGAAGAAATATTCCTAATATGAATAATATATAACTTTTATTTACTAAACAGTATGGTATGACTACAAACATTTAATTTGTTATGACTGAATCATCACTGGTAAGTGAATAATTTCACATTTTCATTTTACAATATATAATAATATAGTTTTCTGTTATTTGTCTGATTGTAGACATTAAGCCTGATGTACAAAATTATGTTATTTCCATTGTAGTAAAGACTCAGAATGTCTTCCTATTGTGTGTAAATTAACTCATCATCCCTTGTTGACTAAATATGAAAACCACAATGAATCCAAAGCTGTTAGGATTAGTCATCACACTATCACAGAAAGAATGAAATTTATCGAAGACTGGAAATTATGAAAGATTTGAAAACTGGTAGGTGTTTTCAAATAGCAGATTGAAAAGTGTCATTTATTGAAGAAAAAGACTAAGGCTCTGGCTAGTGTTTAAGTGATAAATGAAAGAAGCATTTTAAAGGATGAAATTTTAAAATCTGTTTTTGTGCCATTAGATCTCAATCTCCTTAATGGAGATTATTGCCATTATTAATGCCATTATTATATTCCTGTCTCTGCTCCTTCATGTATGTATTTATAGCATTTAAAATAGCTATTCAATAGATAGTGTATATACATGTTATATATATATATATATATATATATATATGTATTTAATATTCCCCTTAATGTCCTCACTTTCACTGCCCTCTCCCCATTTCACCTGTTATAATCTCCTAAAAGTTAAAAGACATTTTTTTGGCTCTGTGAGTTGCCGCCTCACCCTCCTAGCACTAAGGAGTAGCATAATGTTTACTGGGGGATGGGGTGTTATATGATTAGTGGGCTGAACTTATAACCTGATCTTTAAATATTATAAAATATGAAGATACATAGAAAACTATTAATCAATATTTTTAATGCATAACATCAGAGGTCAGAAAGCTACAAACTAAAGGACCAAAGGAAACCACTGTTGGTTCTTTCTTTTCTTAGCTTACGTATTAAGAGCATCTTTACATCTTAGAATAGCTGGAAACAACTTAAAGCCAGAGAATATTGCACAACTTGTGAAAACTACTCACGATTCCAATTTCTGTGTCTACTAAATTTTCTGAACAGAACTGGCTCATTACTTACAGTCTAGAGCTGCGTTTGATCCACCAGGACAGAAGCTGACAACTGTGGCAGAAAATCTTCAGCTGATCAAGGGAAAAATCCTTGCTATCTGGCTGTCTACAGAAATTGGCCATCAGGACTATACATTTGCACAGATCTTTGCAATCCACAGTGCACTCTCACATTTGTTCCCCTGGATAGTCACAGCATCCCTAAAAAAATCATGCATTCAGCTCTAGAAAAGTGCAGCCTGTACATCACGGGGAAGAACGAAAGCTTATGGATTTTAATAGTGCTATCAGAATTTTTAATACACTTTTTGACTCTGGATTCAACAGTTTCCCGCTGCAACAGTCTCTTCTTCTACGAAACAGTATCTGAGACTCCTGGATCTTACTTTATAAAAGTTTACAAAAGTTTTGTGAACTCCTCGAGTACAATCCCCTGGAGAACCATGCCCCAGTTGCAACTTCACAAACACAAGTGAAAGTCTTTGAATGATTCCATGAGTCAGGCGTTTGGGAAGGAGGTGGGCAGGAGACCCCGCAGACTTACACACAATCTGTTAGAGAAGGGAAAACCCCAGGAACGACATCACCTAGGTCCAGCACGGCCTCTCCTGCCAGTTCATTGTCCCCAACCCAAGCAACAGCCCTTGTTCCCCTGCCCGGCAGGAAAGAAACTCGTGCTGAAGCAGCCTGGGGACATGAGCTACAGGGAACAGAGTCTTCTAGGAAAACAGTAACACAAGTAGACTATAGTAAGCTGGCCTTAAAAATTCAACATTTTAATCATCCAACTTCAAAAGAATAATAATTTACTTAATTTGTCATTTCACATATTCCTGTACACTTTCATTTTATGCCCATATAGTTATTTCTTCCCATACATTTCACAGTTGATTTGTAAACTACCAAAAAGTTTTTTTTCTTTTTATAAAAAATAAGTCATTTTATTTAAAGTGGTTAGATTTGGGGCAGCTTTAGATATGCAAAATCTGAGGAAATAATGCACTCAGCTGGCAAAGTGTCACACAGTGTGTCATTACTTCACTTTTTAAATCCTATTTGTACAGATGAGGCTCATTTTTACTAAGTGAGACAGCATCTGCAGGGGAAGCTTTCCATTGTTCTACTAATAAACTTAAAGGAAAGATACAGAAGTTTTCCACCAGAACTAGAGGCAGTACTAGAGTCCTGAAGGAGGAGGAGGAAGCTGGTGAGGTCACTCAAGCAAGTAAAAGAGAAACAGCCGGTGCTGCGACTCACTAGGCTAATCATCCGCCTGCGGCACTGGCACACCAGGTTCTAGTCCCGGTCGGGGCGCTGGATTCTGTCCCGGTTGCCCCTCTTCCAGGCCAGCTCTCGGCTATGGCCCGGGAAGGCAGTGGAGGATGGCCCAAGTGCTTGGGCCCTGCACCCCATGGGAGACCAGGAGAAGCACCTGGCTCCTGCCATTGGATCAGCTTGGTGTGCCGACCACAGCGCGCCAGCCATGGCGGCCATTGGAGGGTGAACCAATGGCAAAAGGAAGACCTTTCTCTCTGTCTCTCTCTCTCTCACTGTCCACTCTGCCTGTCAAAAAAAAAAAAAAAAAAAAAGAGAAACAGACAGGTGGTTTACAGCAGGTGTAAATTCTAGTGCAAAATAAGACACCACTGAGGAAGTGGATTTGATTTTTGGTTCTCAAAGGTTAAGTAAGAAATACCCTCTCCTCTATATCCAAAGAAGCCAAGCTATCTGGTAGAATGAATGCATAGGTGAGAAGGGAGGGAGGGAATAATAAAGCCACAAAATCCAAGTAATTAAAAAATTAAAAATGGCTCACTGCATTCTCTTGAATGCATAGACTAGGGACTAAATGGGATATAATCAATCTTGTAGGAAGCTACCTACGTTTATATCCTATGGCGTTCTATAAAATTATGAAAATAATTAAGCTAACTTGATATCAGTCTTGGAAGCATATGTAGTATTTACATAAGTAGACATTTATTTGTTGATATACAGACTAACTCAGAGAAAAGTTACCTGGTTACCTTTGAAGAAAAGGTAAGATAGGGTTACAGATTGTACAGTATCCCCAGATAGTGTGTCTGTATGTGAGCAGCTGCTTCCTCAGGTCTGCCTCTTCAACAAAGTAGGGAATTAACTATCAGCCAGTTTATTTTTTTGTCATTTCTCTGAACATCATCACAGCTAGTGGGCCTCTCAAAGCAATATTTGTTTAAATAGCCATAATTGCTATCAAATTCACTAGTTTAATTGACATTTATTTGTGTGTCAAGTAAGCTTCCCATAGAGAGAACTGCTTGAAAAAAGTTATTATTTTTCAATTAAGTAAGATAATTTCACTATCTTCTTGTTGGGAGGGATCTGATCTATGAAACTACACAGCATCATGTTTTTTTCATTGTCTCAATTTTTGACTTTTAGTATTGATTTCTGTTCTTTGAGTTTAGTAATGAGATGCTGCACAGCATGGTTTGGAATCATGCCTGCTGTCAGAAATTGTATATCTAGTTGGATTTTAGTTAAAAGCTATAGAGCCCATTTCAGTTACTCATTTTGAGGAGTAGAGGAAGTCACTACTCCTCAAAAGTAGAGGTGTAGGTCTGATGAAGAGAAATAACCGGGGTCCTCAGAGTCAGGCCTGGAAGCAGTACAGCCAGGACCATTGGGTCCTCCCGTCAGTACCTTCGCACCTGCCCACTATGCCTCAGTCAGAGCTCAGACAGGTGCTACTGGGTGGCGGGTGCTGCCTCTCCACTCCTGTTGCTGTCCCTCTGTTCCTCAACTCTTGACAGTGTGGACGAGTGGTGGAATTCCATGTTTACAGCCCAGATGAAAAATCTTACAGGAAAAGAATTTTCTGAAGCCTTCTTCGGAAAATTAACTTCACATATGAAAAGGATTCTAATTGAGTTGGCTAGCCAAAACTCTTGCCATGGCCCACTCTAGAAATATTAACAAATGACCCTCCAAAACCATTAAGAGAAAAAATAATAATTATATAAAAATGCCGTGTATCTCTGTTGTACTTTTGTTCTGACAAAATGCATTTTAGTCCGTTCATTTAATCGTCTATCAGATATTTACTATGTGGGGGCTGGCACTGTGGTGCAGGGAGATAGGTCACTGCTTGCAATGCTGACATCCCACATCAGAGTGCTGGTTTGAGTCAGAGTCTCCTGTTCTGATCCAGCACCCTGCTCATGTGCCTGGGATAACAGCAGAAGATGGTCCAAGTACTTGTGCCCCTGCTGTCCACAAAGAAGACCAGAAAGGAGCATCTGGCTCCCCAAATGACCTCAACAGGCTGGTCTGTACCAGCCCAAAATCAGGAGCTGGGAATTCATCCTGCCGTCCCACTTGGGCGGCAGTGGTCCACAAACTTGGTCAATACTCGGCTACATTCCCAGGCACGTTAGCGGGAAGCTGAATCAGAAGCAGAGGAGTTGGTACACTCCCTTATGGGATGGTATCATCTCAAGTGGCACAATGCGCCACGATGCCGGTCCAAGGACAATGAAGTTATTACACAAAGTCAACAATATGAAGTTACAGAGAATGCCCTGTTTAAGAAGTTTTTCATATGTTAGTCACATATACATAAATGCTTACATATGTATGTGGTATTGACACTGATAAAATCTAATCTGATTCAGATTTCCAGTTGTGTCTGTATTTCTTACGTGCTATGCAATTGCATTATTGTTGCAGGTCCATGGATCCTCCACTTAAGACACTGAACAATTTCAACACCACATGGATCCCTCATATCCCCATTATGATCATCACACTGATTTCCCGGGAAACTTCCATCCTAACCTCCCACCATCATCACCATCATCCTCATCAGTTACTCTGGCCAACCTGTAACTTGTCCTCATTTGTAAAGATTTTTTAACTAAAATATTTATATAAATGAAAGAGTGTCACATGTGTCCTATGGTATAGGTTTCTTGACTCAGCATCATTATTTACATGTGCACCCATCAACAGTGCACTCAGTTTTGTGGCTATTTAAGGTAACCATTGATATGTCAGTGTATCAGTGTGGTATTTTATTATTACTGACTCTGGATTGCTTGAACATTATTTTAGAATTTTATTTTATTTGTACTTTTTTTGAGTATTTACAGTGGTCGCTCTAGGTATGAAAATTTGCACACCCCTTTTAAAAATCTACTGGGCTCCTTTTCTTTTCTTTCTTTTTTTTTTTTTTTTTTAAGATTTGTTTGTTGGGGCTGGTGCGGTAGTGTAGTGGGTAAAGCCACCACCTGCAGTGTCAGCATTCCATATGGGTGCTGGTTCCAGAACCAGCTGCTCCACTTCCTATCCAGCTCTCTGCTGTGGCCTGGGAAAGCAGTGGAAGAAGGCCCAAGTCCTTGGGCCCCTGCACCCGTGTGGGAGACTCAGAAGAAGCTCCTGGCTCCTGGAAGACCTCTCTCTCTCTGCCTCTGTATAACTGTGACTTTCAAGTAAAATAAATAAATCTTTTTTTTTTTTTTTTTTTGATAGGCAGAGTGGACAGTGAGAGAGAGAGACAGAGAGAAAGGTCTTCCTTTGCTGTTGGTTCACCCTCCAATGGCCGCCGTGGCAGGCGCGCTGCGGCCGGCGCACTGCGCTGATCCGATGGCAGGAGCCAGGAGCCAGGTGCTTTTCCTGGTCTCCCATGGGGTGCAGGGCCCAAGCACCTGGGCCATCCTCCACTGCACTCCCTGGCCACAGCAGAGAGCTGGCCTGGAAGAGGGGCAACCAGGACAGAATCCGGCGCCCCGACCGGGACTAGAACCTGGTGTGCCGGCGCCGCTAGTCGGAGGATTAGCCTAGTGAGCCGTGGCGCTGGCCAAAATAAATAAATCTTTAAAAAAAAGATTTATATTTTATTTGAAAGGCAGAGTTACAGGGAGGCAGAGAGAGAGAGAGAGAGAGAGAAAGAGAGAGAGAGAGAGAGGTCTTCAATCCACTGGTTCACTCCCCAGATGGCCACAGTGGCTGCAGCTGCACTGATCCGAAGCCATGAGCTTCTTCCAAGTCTCCACCCCGGTGCAGGGGCCCAAGCACTTGGGCCATCTTCCACTGATTTCCCAGGCCATAGCAGAGAGCTGGATTGGAAGTGGAGCAGCCAGAACTCAAACCAGAGCCCATATGGACCGCCGGCCCTGCAGGTGGCGGCTTTACCTGCTCTGCCACAGTGTAGGCCCTGCAAACTCATTTTCATATGGTACTTTTATCCTCACCTTTACATAGCATTGATTCTGATGTCAGGTGGTGATATTTTGTTGCCATGTTCACACACCATTTACACAGTTCAAGAAGAACGATTAGCTTTATAGACACATACTTTTCTCCTTCATATTTTTCTTTCTTGGTGTTCCTAGATTGCTTCTTTTCCTTTTCCATTTAGAAGAATTCCTTCAGGCAGCTATTAAAGGTTGATCAGCCAGTAATAAAGTTGTTTATTTAATTCCGCTATCCAAAAAATCCTTATATCCCATTGATTTTTAATGATTTTATTTTGCTGACTGAGAATCTGAGGTTGATAGTTCTTTTCTTTTAGCAGTTTAAAATAATATGCCAATTTATTCCTACTTATAGAATTTCAGAAAAGTACCACCTTCCCCTGCTATTCGAATTTGTATTCTTGGTAGGCAAAGATTTCTTTTTCTCTGTGTACCCCTAAATTTTTTCCTTAATTTCAAAAATATAATTACATATTATATATATTTATATATTTTATATTTTATAAAATATAATTATATATTTATATATAACTATAATGCTGTCTTAACTTAGATTTCTTTAGGTTTCTTCTGTTTGAAATTCCTCAATGTGTTTGTGTGTATGTGTGTGTGTGTGTGCTTTTACCAGATTTGGGAAGTTTTCAGTTCCTCACTTTTGAAGTACTCCTTCAAGGGCTGGTGTTTCTTCCAGCACTGCTCGAGGCACCTGTTTTCCATGCAGAAGTGTGCGGGTTCAAGTCCTGGCTCCACAGCAAACTCCAGCTTCCTGCTAATGTATATGCTGGGTGGCAACAGGTAACTGTCAGGTACTGAGTCTCTCCTGCCCCCATGGCAGACCCAGAATAACTTCAGTGCTCCTCTCTTTAAGCTGGCCAAGCCCTAGGTGTTGCACGGCCATGGGCATTTGAGGAGTGAGCCAGTGGGTCGATCGTTCTCTCTCTCTCTTGCTCTTTCTCTCCCCACTTCTAGAAAAATACCTTAAGCTCCACTTACAGTTTGATTTCTTCCCATGAGTCTAGTATGAGAACACTGGGCAATTTGTTAATTGTTCCACATGTCTCTAAGATTTTGTTCATTTTTTTCAAGTTGATTTTCTGTATGCTCAAGCTAGATTGAGTATATAGTTCCATTAAATTAATTTATTTTGACCTTAATATTCTCCACTGTACTACTGAATTATTAGGGTTAAAATATAATATTTCTGTCTATTATGTTATTTTTCTGTTCTATCATTTTCATTTGGTTATCTCTGAAAACAGCTTTTTTAGTGAGAGTTTGTATTTTTTGTTCATTAATCTGAAGATAATTTGTAGTTTCTAGAACAAGTTTATGATGGCCACATAAATCTATCATCTTATTTCAGAAATGGGGTCCGGTTGATTGTTATTTTTTCATTTGAGTTGCGATTGTCTTGGTTCTTTGTATAATGATTTAAATAAGTTAGACAATTGCCTAGTATTCATGAGAAAATATCTTATTAATACTTTAACAGGCATTACCCTGACAGGTGTAATTTTCAGAGCCATTGTGGTGTTCTTTCTTCTGGGTTTATACAAGGCTGCAAAAGTCCCCGTTGGTGCCACTGAGGGGTGTAACAGTTGTCTTCGCCTGTGCCACTGGATGTGTGTCAGACTCAGTGTGTCATGGCATTCTATTCACAGTGCCCACAGCTTTCCTGAGTCTCCAGGCACACTTGGGAAGGGACTCCTCCTGTTCCTAACTGAGACAGAAAACCTCCTAGACCAAACCGGCCCTTGCCAGTTCTGCCTGCACACCTGGCATCTTTGGGCAGCACAGCCTGTTGGGCCTGCAGGCTCTCCAGGATTTCCTACTTGTGGCAACCCTCTGGAGTGCATCTCACTGTCCGTATCTCCCCTGCTCCACCTCACCAACTCGGTAGAAACAGGGCGTCTCAGGGTATTGAGGGAGAGACACACATCTCCTGGCTGCTTATTTGGGGCTGGCTGATGTTGCTGGAAGATTTTTGTTTGCAGAAGATGACAGACTAATCTGCCAGTGCTCATTAAAATGTGGAAAGTGGGGAAGAGTCAGGCTTCCTTCAGCCAGTGGGACTATGCAAGGCGCTATTGCCCTGGGGTCCCAGATAGGTGCTTTGCTGTTTCTGACCAGCTACTCATCTTGTATGCAACTTCTAGGACTTGTAACTGGGCTCAGTGGGGGGAAGTAGAGAAAGTAGGTACATGCCACAGGTCCAGACCTTCATTTTTAAATTAACAATAGAATACTTGTTCCAATGGTCTACATTCTTTCTGGATATCCATTCCTCTGGACAGGAATATAATTACAGGTGTTCTCAACTGTGAAAAGTATAATGTATGACATGTAGATAATAACATTTAGAAGTAGACAAAATTTGTAATTCTGAAAATTTCACTTTTACAGTAACATTTGTTTTACAATTAAATTGTGACTTGAAATCAGGTTAAAGGGGATAGCATGACAATTTAAAGAGGGACTTCCAGATGAAGCAGATTATCTTTTTAAATTTTTAAACCCTATTTGAGTTTAAAGATACAAAAAGGAATTAAATTTCTGGTTATATGAAAGAAAAATATTTTAAGAAAATATCACTCTTTTTATCCTGCTGACCAGGAATCTTCCAACCCTCATTATCTCAAAGTATTACTCCATTTCTTTATGTATAAAATACACAACTGATTTTTCTCCATTAAATCATGAGTGGACATGGAGTTTTGGATATTTCCCTTTTCCTTCTGTGGAGACAGTTCAAGCTCAATACTTGGACAGATCGCATGTTTTGTTCTGTAATTTTGTTTCTGGGTTTATGTTATAATAGGCATAACCTCATTTCTATTTTAACACATATAGTAATGTGTTTGAGAGGCTGAAATAAAAATTTAAAAACAACTATGAAGTGACTCTTAAGACACCCTACCATTCTATTATCATTTAACCCTACTGTAATCACATTAGTATCATTGTATTCAGGAGATAATAGAATGAGAGATACAATGTTTGACTTTAAATTCTATTTTGAATTAAATTTTCACTTTATTGAAAAATAGCATACAATGAGCTTTATCATTTATAATTTGACCTTAACTGTTAGGTCAGATATGGTTAGATAGGGAATCCTAAGATTAGATAAAGAGCACGATTATATATGGAAACCTAAGAATAAGAAAAAGTCTTCATATCTGTTTCTTGAAACTTTGGGAGCTATCGAAATCATGTAATTATATCTGCCATTTGTAGGAAAAATAATATTTAAAAACCATGCAATATTTATATACTTTAATTATATCTTAGCAGATCTGCTAATAATAATACCTGACTGTATTCAAAGTGCTTGAGAATTGAGAACTTTATATATATTTTTACATTTATTAATATTTTAAAGAGTTTTTTTAATTTGGTCATGATTTTAAATATATTGTAGTAATAGTTTCACATCAATTCAAAAATGTTTTAAGATTTATATATTGTGAAATTAATGCTTTTTTAAAATTTTTATTAATTTTTTTTTGACAGGCAAGTTAGACAGTGAGAGAGAGAGAGACAGAGAGAAAGGTGTTCCCTCGGAATGTTCACCCCCCAAATGGCCGCTGCAGCCGGTGCCCTGCGCTGACCCAAAGCCAGGAGCCAGGCACCTCCTCCCGGTCTCCCATGCAGGTGCAGGGCCCAAGCACTTTGGGCCATCCTCACTGCCCTCCTGGGCCACAGCAGAGAGCTGGACTGGAAGAGGAACAACCAGGACAGAATCCGGTGCCCCAACCGGGACTAAAACCTGGGGAACCGGCACCGCAGGCAGAAGACTAGCTTAGTGAGCTGCGGTGCCGGCCAATGCTTTTTAAATGTTAAATTTATTTATTCAAAAGGCAGAGTTACAGAGAGTGGGGGAGTTGAAATTTAACTGAAATGTGATCCCTGTTAAACATAAGAGTAGGAATAAGAGAGGGAAGAGATGTATAATTTGGGACATGCTCAAGCTGACTTGCCCCAAATGGTAGAGTTAGAAACATACCAGGGGACTTCAATTTAATCCCATCAAGGTGGCATGTACCAATGCCATCTCACTAGTCCAAGTGATCAATTTCAGTTCACAATTTATCATAATGAAAGGACTAAGAGTCAAAGGGAGCACATAAGCAAGTCTAGTACCTGCTAACACTAACCGATAGAATAAATAAAGGGGAGAGTGATCCAACATGGGAAGTGAGATACTCAGCAGACTCATAGAATGGCAGATGTCCTAAATAGCACTCTGGCCTCAGAATCAGCCCTAAAGGCATTCGGATCTGGCTGAAAAGCCCATGAGAGTATTTCAGGCATGGAAAGCCAAGACACTCTGGCAAAAGATCTCTGTGAGTGAGATCCCAGTGGAAAGAACAGGTCTTCAAAGAAGGAGGTACCTTTCTCTGAAGGGAGGAGAGAACCTCCACTTTGACTATGACCTTGTCTAAACAAGATAAGAATCGGAGAACTCAGAGGGCTTCCATAGCCTTGGAAACTCATGACTGGAGCATAGGGAGATTACTGATGCCATAGACAGGAGTGTCAATTGGTAAAGTCAACAACAGGAGTCACTGTGCACTTACTCCTCATGTAGGATCTCTGTCCTTAATGTGCTGTGCATTGAGATTTAATGCTATAATGAGTACTCAAACAATATATTTCACTTTGTGTTTCTATGGGGGTGCAAACTGTTGAAATCTTTACTTAATGCATACTAAACTGATCTTCTGTAAAAAAAATAAAAAAAAAAAAAAGAAACTATCAACTCCCAACTTGACTCTCACTGGGATTAAACATGACAATAGGTCTGATCTGATTTCATCATCATTAAAAAAAAATCATGTATTATTTTTCACTTTATGTTTCTGTGTGGGAGCAAACTGTTGAAATCCTTACTTAATGTATACTAAGCTGATCTTCTGTATATTAAGATAATCGAAAATGAATCTTGATGTGAATGGAAGGGGAGAGGGAGTGGGAAAGGGGAGGGTTGTGGGTGGGAGGGACGGTATGGGGGGGAAGCCATTGTAATCCATTATTCGTACTTTGGAAACTTATATTCATTAAATAAATAAAAAAAAATAAAAAAAAAGGTAGAGAGATATTCCATCTGCTGGTTCACACCTACAATGATCATAATGGCTGGAGCTGGGCCAAGTTAACAGCCAGGAGTCAGGAGCTTCATTTGTATCTCCCATATGAGAGCAGGGGTCTGAGGATTTGGGCCATCTTTTGCTGCTTTCTCAGGCATACCAGCAGGGAGCTGGGCCAGAAGAGGAGCAGCTGGGACAGGAACTGGTGCCCATTATGGGATACCAGTGTTTGCATGTGGTGGCTTAACTTATTTTGTGCCACAATGCCAGCCTTAAGATTTATTTTTATATGAAAGTCTGAAAGAGAGAGAGAAAGAGATACAGAGACAGAGACAGAGACATATCTATTTACCTTCTATCCGCTGGTTTACTCCTCAGATAACCACAATGGTCAGGACTGGGCCAGGAGCCATGAGTCTCATCTGGGCCTCCCCCATGGGTGCCAGGAGTCCAAATTCTTGGGCCAACTTCTGTTGCTTTCCCAGGCCATTAGCAGGAATCTGGATTGCTAATGAAGCAGCTGGGATATGAATGGGCACAATATGGGATGCCAGTGTCTATGCCACAACGGTGGCCCCTTTTTTCGATATTTTATTCGATATTATATCATCGTTTTTCTAACTACCTATGCCACATTTGCTACAATGTATCTTAGATAATTAATGACTTTTTTTTAAAATGTTGAGCAAATATTAAAACTTTTTATAATCTCGGGGCTGGCGCTGTGGCACAGTGCATTAAAGCCCCAGCCTGCAGTGCCAGCATTCCATATGGACACTGGTTTCAGTCCCGGCTGCTCCACTCCTGATCTGGCTCCCTGCTAATGCGCCTAGGAAAGCAGTGGAAGATGACCCAAGTCCTTGGACCCCTGCACCCATGTGGGAGACCTGGAAGAAGCTCCTGGCTCCTGACTTCGGATCGGCTCAGCTCCAGCTGTTGTAGCCATTTGGGGAGTGAACCAGCGGATGGAAGACTTCTTTTTCTTTCTCTGTGTGTCTACCTCTCTATGTAACTCCATCTGTCAAATAAGTAAAATAAATCTTAAAAAAAAGAACCTTTTTAATCTTAAAATGAAACAGATTAATTAATTCATTTGGTCACCAAAATGTACTTAGGGAAATTGATAAAATTTCAGCTAATAGTATTTGCCTGGTACAGAAGATTGTTTTTAGGTTTTTCTATGTATCTATTTATGGATGGATGGGTCACTCAGTATCATCTTCTCCAGAAAAAGTTAGCCTAATAGCATCTAGGTTTCTATGTGTGTGTGTGTGCATGTGTGTGTGTATGAGTTTCTGTATTACAGGACACAATGAGAAGTTTATCACTAAAGACAGAATGCAAGAAAATATGCAAGACTTGCTTCAATTAAAAATACTCAAAATGGAAGGAATCCTATTTGAACAGTTTGCAAACATATTTTGTACAATTTTCAGTTCATGCAGAAAAGACAATTCAAGGTCTTTGATAATGAATGTCAAGAGCTAAAAAGGAGGGTGAACAGGCAAAAAAAAAAGAATTCTAGGATACTACATGTTTTGGGTAATATTCTTAGTGGTTTTAGTATGACATTCTTAGATGATTAAATATATATTTTATTATTAGCCTTACCTCTGAGAAAATATTCATTTCATTTCTCTTTTGAATTTTAATGAAAATAATTACCATCTTTTGCTATTTAAATTTTGTGACAAGGTCTATTTACTTGTTATTAATTCATTCAACAGACATGACATTCATACTGTGTGTAGGTATTGTGCTAGAAAATGATACAAAAAATCCTTGTTCTCATTTCATATTTCAGAGAACCTGATGTTTAATGAAATGTGTTCTTCTTATATTTTAGAACTTTAGATAAATCTGAGTTGTATGCATAAATACAGACTACATTGATCATGATGACCATTACACCTTATTGCAATATTAAAGTTGTGTTGTTTAGCTCACTCTCCCATCATTTTACCTTTTGGCTTTGGAAAAATCTAAAGTCAAATGTAGACACACAAAATAATGATAAAAACATCCATAACCTTGTCCGTACTTACTTGAACTTTCTTAACAATATGTGAACATAGTGTCAGCTTGCCTGGATGTAGTTTATTAATATTCTCAAAACACACCCCAAAGGCTTATTTACAGTGGACTTAGGTTGAAATTACTTTATTATCATTTCTTGTCTAATCAGGTAACTGAATCAATAATTTGTATTAAAGTTTTCATTACTTTTATGTGTGAAAAGACATTTCCTTCTTCAGTAATTTTATAATTCACTATGTTATCTAAATCCTAAACATATTTAAAAAACACAGATGTGGGGCCAGCGCTCTGGCTCACTAGGTTAATCTTCCGCCTGTGGCGCTGGCATCCCATATGGGCGCCGGGTTCTAGTACCGTTTGCTGCTCTTCCAGTCCAGCTCTCTGCTGTGGCCCAGGAAGGCAGTGGAGGATGGCCCATGTGCTTGGGCCTGTGGACCCGCATGGGAGACCGGGAGGAGGTGCCTGGCTCCTGGCTTTGGATCGGCGTAGCTCCGGCCGTGGCGGCCATTCATGGGGGTGAACCAACAGAAGGAAGACCTTTCTCTCTCTCTCTCTCTCTCTCTCTCTCTCTCTCTCTCTCACTGTCTAACTTTATCTGTCAAATATATAAATAAATAAAATAAATTAAAAATCACAGACAAGAAGAGATACTTCTTATTTTGAATCTATTCAATGTGGCTTTCAAGTGTAAATACTTACTAAGCAGTTCATGAGGTTAAGATGTAAATGGTCTGTTCTGAAGAGGTAAACTAAATTGCTGTACTAACAGTATTTTCTTAGAGAGCAGAAACTTTAATCGATATCAAGCCCTCCCAACAAATATGAAAAAATACATTAAATATATGAATACAGAAGTTGCCCCTGTCATTGAGGCAAATGAAAACAAAACATTACAAAAAAATAAAGAAGCAGAAACTGCTTGTTCAAAAACAGGGTCATGTTCATGACACCAGGTGAATCTTTATTGGGACATCATTGACTTTCGTATATCTCTTAAGTAGATACTTTGCTTTCAAAGTTAAATCCAATTAAGTGTACCAGGAGGCAGTGGGGGTAAAAAAGTAAGCAAATAAATTCATTTAAATATCTTGGAAATATTCCAAATACATAGATATTAAATCCCACTTTTTCAAGACTTTGAGTTAAAACTGAAAATAGCTACCCCAATTTAAGATCTATGTATTATGTATTTTATCATGAAGTATAATAATTCAAGAAACAGCAAGAAACATTTGTGTAATGTAACTAATTACTGTAAACACACATTCAAACAAAAAATTTGAAAACTGTCGTTAGCCAGTCACTCCATTGACTCTTTCTGATCACAAGTCCCTTGACCCCGCTGGAAATAATTGTGTCTGTGAATTTTCCTGAATCAATTATTTTGGCTTCAAATTATGGTTAAATATATGGCCATAAATTTTGTTTTCAACTACCCATTTTTATATACATATATTCTATATTTTCTAAACATGTATACAACTTTAATAGGTTCTATATTCTATATACAGATAGAATATATAATATATATATAATATTTTACACAATTGTGTGTTTGCCATAACCAAATTATATGAAGGTGCAATTTTCATTTTTGTGACAAACTATTAAAGTTTATAAATACATAGTTTAATAGTCCCAGTAGATGCTGAATAGTATTTTTTTTTTCTTATTGTGGCATTTGGAAAAAATACCTTGGATATTTTCTTGGTAGGAAAAAAAATCAACCTTTTCAGTAGAGTGAGTACTGAGAAATGGAAACACTAAGTTATAGGAAATGTGTCTTTTCAACTTTGCTAGGACCCCCAAGCCATTTACAGAGTGGGTTTTTTATTCCACTGGTGCTGATTCTGCCATGTTTGAGAGATCCAAAAAATGTCTTACTATCATGTATTTTGTCTTGTTTGATTTGTGAGAAGATACTTGTGGATTTAGCATTTATATTTCTCAAACATCTATTTTAAGATGCAGTCAAATATTTACCCTTTGTCATGTGACTCATTTGCAGTTTTCATGATAAATCTGGAATTTATTTGGCGCTGGCCATGAGCTGCTTTTTGACCATATACACTGCAAATATCTTGCTGGTTTTTTACTCAGTAAATTTGTGTGTGTGTGTGTGTGTGTGTGTGGTTGTCCCCCACCAAAAAACCTTTTACTTAAGGAGTACAGATTTCATAAGCACAACTTTAGGAATATAGTGATTCTTCCCACATACTTTTTTTTTTTTTTTTTTTTTTTTTGGACAGGCAGAGTGGACAGTGAGAGAGAGACAGAGAGGAAGGTCTTCCTTTTCTGTTGGTCCACCCCGCAATGGCCACCACCACCAGCGCACTGTGGCCGGTGCGCTGTGGCCGGCTCATCGCACTGATCCGATGGCAGGAGCCAGGTGCTTCTCCTGGTCTCCCATGGGGTGC
The DNA here is from genome assembly GCF_964237555.1 of Oryctolagus cuniculus. Taxonomy (NCBI): domain Eukaryota; kingdom Metazoa; phylum Chordata; class Mammalia; order Lagomorpha; family Leporidae; genus Oryctolagus; species Oryctolagus cuniculus. Next base: position 8,692,847 of record NC_091445.1, on the reverse strand, counting down.
AGGGCCCAAGGACTTGGGCCATCCTCCACTGCACTCCCTGGCCACAGCAGAGAGCTGGCCTGGAAGAGGGGCAACCGGGACAGAATCCGGCACCCCGACCGTGCCTAGAACCCTGTGTGCCGGCACTGCAGGCGGAAGATTAGCCTAGTGAGCCATGGCGCCAGCCCCACGTACTTTTTTTAAAAAGATTTTTATTTATTTATTTGAAAGTCATAGTTATACAGAGAGAGGAGAAGCAGAGAGAGAAAGAGAGGGGTCTTCTATCGAACGGTTCACTCCCCAATGGCCGGAGCTGCGCCAATACAAAGCCAGGAGCCAGGAACAACTTCTGGGTCTCCCACGTGGGTGCAGGGACCCAAGGACTTGGGCCATCCTCCACTGCTTTCACAGGCCATAGCGGAGATCTGGATCGGAAGTGGAGCAGCCGGGTCTCGAACCAGCGCGCATAATGGGATGCCAGCACTTCAGGCCAGGGCTTTAACCTGCTGTGCCACAGCACTGGCCTCCCCACATACTTTTAATGAGAGTTTTTTCATAAAGTTTTTTATACTAATAAGGTCAAATGCATCCTTTTTTCCCTTAATGGTAAATTTCTTTCTAAACAATAATTCTCACCCCCTAATACTGTGAATATTTTTGTATATTTTCATTGTTTTGCCTATTACTTATATTCTAATGGAAATTGAATTTTATGTTGAAAAATGGGATTCCATTAAATTATTTTTCCTCACAGGTTATCAATTTCTTAGTACAATTGAAAAGATTGTCCTCTTTCTTCTTAGCCATAACAACTTTATTATAAATGATGTATACGTGCAACTAATTGTGTCTCTAGGCTCTGCAGTCTGAACATTTATATGCTTGTCTAGTCTTGAAGTACTAATACACTGTCCTAATTACTTAGGATTCCATAATGAGTACTGCTAGTATGTAGATCAGGTAACCGCCTCAGTTTTCACACATGCAGTTAGAATGTTAATTGGAACCAATTTATTCTATGCACAACTTGAAGAGTATTGACTATTTAACAACATTGAGTCTTAGAATTCATCTATTTAGCTCTTCTTTACATCCCTCAATAAAGTTTTATTGTATTCTGTTTATTGTACTGTATGTTTTAATGCTACTTTTGTTTTTTTAATACTTTCTTGATTGCAGTATTTACATACATTGCAGATATATTTTTGTATTGAGCTATAATAATTCTCTCAATTTATCTCTAGAGTTTGGTTTCCTGTATACACATTTTTATTGCCTAAAAATAGTGCTATTTTTAACCTTCTTTCAGACATTAAAATGGCTATGGTTTCTTTCCTCTTTGAACCTTACAGGGTTCAATCTCATTTTCCTCTTACTGCATTGTCTAGCAGTTTATTATCAGCTTACAGAGACCTGCAGATCATAACAATAAATTTTTGCATCTTTCCCCTTTAAAATAAAGACTCTCCAAGACTGTCCAAAGTTCATCTTTAAATGATATTTAAATTTTAATTTATAGGCAGCGTTGACCAGATGATTGTTTCTGCTAAATGATTTTATCATGAAAGGGAATCTTTATCAATTGATCTCACCAATAGAATTGATATCATCATACAATTATTCCCTTTTAATCTGTGAATATGATAAATTGAGTTTATTAATTTTCTATAGTTAAATCCATTTTTTGTTTCTGAATTATTACATGATATAAGTACATAATAATTATATATAATTATATTTATTTAAATAATATAAATATAAATATATCTATTGATCAATATTAATGAATATCAATATAATTATATAATAATTATGACATGACATAGTAAGTTTCTTTCTATACATGTGGATGGATAGACAGATATGTGGACATTCAGATACAGCCATCTCTTATATAGTCACTTTCTAGCTGTGTTGAGGGCTGCTCACAGCTACGTTTGTGCAGGGATTTCGCTTGTTCTTTTTTTCTTTCCCATGCTGAGCTTGTCTGGGGTATGGTATAAAGATTATCCTAGTGCTAGAGAATTGAATGAGATTGTCATTTTTTTTCTTCTAAAATATTTTTATCACAATATGTTCTCCTTTCATTCTTATCTCTGCTACTTTTTTCTTGGTTCTGATTATATTAGAAAATTTGGTAGTATTCCACAGCTCATGGATTGTCTCTTGCTATTTCACCTCTTTCCTCTTGATATTTCATTTTGAGTATTTTCTTGAGCCTACTGAAGGAATTATTCACAATGATACCATAGATTTTATTTCTAGCATTTTCGGCAGACTTTACAGATGTTTCACTGATGGACAAAGAAAGTTTAAAAAGATCTGAAATGTCTTGATGTGTTCAGAAAATAGGGAAGTATTAAAAAAAAGTGATGGATATCAAAAGGAAATAGAGATTTGTTTTAGCTCTGGGACATGAGAATTTTAGACTTAACCAGTGAGTACAGTACATTACATGCCACTGAGTAGAGAAGAAATTCAGAGCCCATCTTTGTATCAGTAGATGGAAAAATAAATAAAAAGTCTCACGAGGAAGGGAAATTATGTAGTCAAGGTTTCATCTCATAATTATTTATTAGTAACACAGGAAAAAGGATAGGGTATGTACAGACACAGCCTTGACCAAGAGATTAAAGTATGTGTCAGTGTTAATGGGACACACTGAGATCTCACGAAAAAGGATGCAAGCAGAACAGAGCAATATTCTTTTTTATTTCCCTGCCAAATATGCACAGGCAGAATCTAAGCATGAGAAAGTCTCACAAACCCAAACCACAAACCTAAAGCGTGCTGCGTAAGCTGAAAGGGTCTGTAATTTAAAATGTTATGCAGATCATGACAGATGAAGAATTCTCAGGCATGACTCACTGTAGACTGAAGGAATCATTCACAAGTCAAGTTAGTGGGTGAACCACTCTGAATTGGGAGAAGTTCATTTTGAGAACAGCTGTTCAAAGTTAAAGGGGTTAGGAGGACTATATTGCAATGATGCATCAGTGGTAGTATCCTGAATCTAATGATCTTATTGTATTAGAAAACATGTTTGGGTTCCGATGCCATGGCGCACTAGGTTAATCCCCCCGCCTGCAGCGCTGGCATCCCTTATGGGTGCCGATTCTAGTCCTGGTTGCTCCTCTTCCAGCCCAGCCCTCTGCTGTGGCCTGGGATAGCAGTGGAGGATGGCCCAAGTGCTTGGTCCCCTGTGCCCGCATTGGGGACCAGGAAGAAACTCATGGCTCCTGGCTTTGGATCAGCATAGCACTGGCCGTTAAGGCCAGTTACGGCCATTTGGAGAATGAACAAACGGAAGGAAGACCTTTCTCTCTGTCTCTCTCACACTATCTGTAACTCTACTTGTCAAATAAATAAATTTTAAAAATCTTAAAAAAAAAAAAGAAAAAGAAATCATGTTTGTAGAAAATACACAACCACAGATCAGAGGTGAAGGATCATTGCGTTATTGGTTCATGATTGCTAGTTGTTTAACTGAAGGGGAAAGTTTGTACGAGCAACCTTTCTCTAAATTTGTGATTATTTGAAAGCATTTAAATTTGTGCAAGGATGTGCCTATGGGGGTTGCACAGTTGGAGATGTGGCTGATTCCTTATTTATCTATTTTCTTCCAGCTTTGAACTGCTCCTCCTGTGTTCTGCTTTGTGATTTGTGGTATAGGACCACATTTCTGCTTTGCCAATCAGCTTCTTGTGGGCTCCATCAAGAAGGGGCACACCAGACGTTTGCCAGCTCGAAGAGGAAGAAGGTACCCATTCATATGTCAGTCTGTGGTCTCTCTGTCTGTGTGCTTTCTGTGTACAGTTCCGTAAAATGCCGTGGGAGCACCATCTCCTCACCTAGGCAAGGCAGAGCCTCCTTTCGCTCACCCTCAGATGTCTATGAGTTCTATGGGGACATTTATCCTAACTTCTAAATTTTGCTGATTCTAACTCCTTTCCTTTGTTTCTCCCAGCCTCCTTGGGGTTGCCTTTTGCAGTTGTTACAATGAATATATTTAATTTTTTTTCTCTCTCTCAGCTAGTTAATTATTTGTTACCACTCAACATCATCTATTGGTTAAGCAATCTGTTAAATGATTTATTTTTTCTGATCCTGCTTCAATTTTCAACTGTCAATTACCAAAGTAAGTTGCTTAACAATATCAGAAAAGTGTCATAAGTATAAAGGGTGGGCAGATGTGCCACATCTTGAATGCAAATCTATCTGTTCCTTCATATTTGTTACCTTATCAGGGAAGTACCTGATACAAGAGGACTCAACTTTTGGTGTATACATAACTTTGATTTAATTTTTCTTTACATTCTTAATGACAATAAATGCTACAGAGGATAACTAGAAGAAAAAAAAAGATAAAGCAACCTCTGACAAAGTTAAATTAGGTGAAATATTGTGTATGTTTATCTTTTGAAGGTATGAATGCACCACACACAATGGAAGAGTTATTATTTGACACAGGATGTAGTTCACTTGGATTCCGCAAGGCTATGTTGAACACAAGGCAGTCACATTACCTTTATCTTGACCAGGAATAAGTCGTTCAACTTTAATCTTCCTAAAAGGAAAGAGAAAAACAATTTTAATGCTTAATACAAGAATCTTGTGCATAAAAATATGCCTGATGAAAGAGATTGGGACTGATGTTAAAGTGCAGTTGGTTTAGGACACCCATCATTTCTATAAGGGAAATAAAAATAAAGCATCAGACGGATACTTATCCTTCCCAAAGCATTATAACCGTAAAATTGCTGCAACAAACCAGGGCAGATTTAAAGGTGCTAAGTAAAAGAATACTGTAAAATTACCTGGACAAATAGAGAAATAACACACATGAATGACTTTTAATCTTCTGAAATACTAGTATCTAAGAGATTTTTTTCTCTTAGATAAGGGATATTTTCTCTGCAGTTTAATTAATAAGATAAGCATTCTTCCAAATCAAGATGAAAATATCAGTGTATATATGCAATGTATGATTATATTAGGGTACTTTTTTTTTAAGTTAAGGATTTGTATGTGGTTTCTTACCGAATAATTGTTGATAAACTAAATAATATTTGTATAGTGTGGCTCTATTTTAAGTTTTTTCTTCATTTTTCATTTTTTCATGTTTCCTGTATAAATAACAAACTAAATGAAAGAATGTTCATATTTTGAAACAGTTCATGTTTTTATATAGAACATTCACAGAGTTCTTAATGTATCCATTCTTAATCTTGTTAAAAAATCTTACCATAGCCCATCAGCATTCTTTGTAGATAACTTTTGACAAATACAATTTAAGAAAGAAATATACTTAATTAGATGTCAAGGGTTAATTACATATGAAGTAGTAATTTGAACAGACTTGTTCTTGGGTCATTGAATATATCCTGATTCAGTATTATTAAATCACTATTAAGTTTACACTTGATTAACAAACAGTGTATTTGCAGTGTAATTGCACATTTCTCTGTTCACATGAAATATGCAAAATAGAAACAGGCTACTTACTATTCCTAAATTTTCCTTTCTGGTTTTCTTATTTGGCTTAAATATTCACTGAGTTCTATATTACATGGTCAGAATATGGTGGCATTTATGAAAAAACACTACCTTTTGTCTCTTTAATTCAGCTTAAAATATGTTAATTAGGGAAATGCTTGTATGTAAATGAACTTCACTAAATAGTTTGTACAAGACCCAGATATTATTCTGTATGGGCAGAATTCCTTCATAGATATACATTCCTACTACAATAAATGTGTAGTGATTCCTCTTGTATTTGTTGTGTTTCTCCTTAGAGATTTTTCACATACAATATAATGCCTCTCACAGTTTTCTTTGTCACCTTGCAAATTTTTAGCATTAACATTTACATGTTTCTTTGTAAATTTTCACTGAACTGTTTTTTTTTTTTTTTAATTTAGCCCAAAAATCACTGCTGGTTCAGTTATCTACTTGAAGATGAAATATAGAACATAGTAACTTAGATTTGTAAGAATTTAACTCAGTTTTGCCTCCATATTTTTTTTGTTTGTTTGTTTTGCTTCCATAATTTGATGTGATAGTAGAAGAGAAAAAAATCCCTAAGGGCTAACTTTGGGTTAGTATATGCATTACTATTATTGCTTGATAATTAAAGGAGAATTCAACAGAAGTAGCATATATAACCTTTATCCTCATAAATACATAGCATTATCCAGTTATATTGGCACAGAATGTGTGCCTCTCTTAATTAAAAGTCATGTGATAAGAGAAATACAGCAAATACAACAAACATGGATTTAGGAAACTATTTTAGCCATTAGGATTGTGGAATAAAGAAGTTTGAGTAATTTATGGTTTTTGCATGAAAGAATTTAACTCAAGGTTGGATGTTGTTGTACAAGTGTTGGGTGTCCATGGGATGCCCTTATCCCAGATTGGGGGACCAGTGCCAACGTGTGAGCATATCCACTTCTCATCTAGCTCCCTGCTAATGCATGCTGGAAGGCAACGGGTGATGGCTCCATTTCTTGGGTCCCTACAGTACCCTTGGGACACCTGAATGGATTTCTTCGATCCTGGTTTAACCCTGGGCTATACATGGATTCTGTGGTCATTTATGAAGTGAACTACCTAATAGAAGATATCTCTTTTTCTCTGTCACTGTACTTTTCAAGTAGATGAAAATAAAGAAAAAAACAATTTACAAAAATGAGCTCAAAAATCTGTTTGGAAAACAAGACACAGTATCTTAGAGTAGGTGGTTGGAAAATATTTTATATAAAGGAATAATTAGTAAATATTTTAAGCTTTGCAGCCAAATGGTCTTTGTCACAACTATTCAGTTCTGATGTTGTATCATAAAAATAGTCTTGGGAAATAGATAAACAGGTGGTAACAGCTTTATTTTAATAAAGTTTTATTCACAAAATAGAACTGGAATTAATTATGTTAAGTGAAATTAGCCAGACACAGAAAAACAAATACCAGATGTTCTCTCTCTTTTGTGGAAACTAAATAAAAAGTAATCTCTAAGTAATAGAGAGAGGAGCAGTAATTACTAGAGGATAATTGTATAATGAAGTGGGGGGTGTGTTTAGGTAGGTTGGATGATGTTTACCAATGTACAGTTATGGAGGAGTAGTAAGTTCAGCTCTTCTGTGGAAAAATGACTATAGTTCACAACAATCTCTGTGTATTTTATGAAGAACTGGAAGAGAGGAGGCAGAAGTATCCACATAGAAAGAAACGATAAGGATCTTGAAATACTAATTACTTTTATTTGATCAGTATAAATTTTATACATATATTGCAATATCGCAGTTTATTCTGCATGCTAGTTAAAAAATAAGAAAAATTGCTTTTTTTTGAAATTGAGGTTTCTATTTGGACTATGAGTCATAGTTTGATACTCCTGCTTCAGGGCATAGAAAATTTTGGATATAATCATTTCATATAACAAATTTAAACACATATTTTATTATGTAAATTATTAACCTCTTAGATATTATACAAGAAATGTAAAATTTGTCCTCTGCATAAACATATTTTCTCTTAAAATTATATGAAATTGTTTTAGCTTGATGCTTCAGTGAGAAAAGAGGGCTCTCTAATAGCTAATTTCCTTAGAGAACCTAGCTTATTTCCACAACTGGTAAACTAAAAACTGTTCTACTGTATTACAGAGAGATAAATGTCTTCCTAGCAGGTTTATAGTGAGGATTAAAGAGATAAGATATTAAGGAACTAATGCAATGTCTGTCTATACTTGGCAATCCCTCAGGGTTGCCTTCTCTTTCAAGAGAGATAGCCTGTGGACCACAGAACAAGGGGAAGTTGTTTCCTACCAAGGAACAAACAGATGTGTGAACACTTTATTTTTATAGGGGATGAAAATTTTAGTATTACGTCTTTGAAAAAGGTAAGTATACACAAATCCCCATCATATATACATCTCATTTGTATTCCTTATTTATATTATTTTATTTCTTTCAAAGACCAATTCAACTAGTTTCCCATAGTTTATAGAAAAGAGAAGACTTTCAAACATCCATTGACAATGTTGATAGGATTTACATTTTGTTTTATAGCCTTAATTACATCCTAAACGTTTTGCAGTAAGGATAATTCTAAAACTAAAAACAAATTAACAAGATTTACATTATTATGAGTGTGTGAACAATTTTCAAAACAAAATAAAACAAGCTGCCAAAGAGTTTCTTCTCTTCAGACATAAAGATTCCACTACTTTGAAGCCATTGTTCTCCAAAACTTCTTATTTGGTGAATCTGAGCTTAATGCTTGCTTCACACATGAAACATAAATTCACAATAGAATTCTTCGCACTCATGCTATGAAAGCATTATTGTCCTTTTTTGTTGGAAAAAGAGCTACATGCCCTTGATTGTAGCAGCATTTTATACCATTTATTTATTTATTTATTTATCCCTTTTTATTGTTATTTAGTCAGAGACATAAAAACGAAAACCTCAGTGTAATTTAGCCACATAGCCACTAGTATAGTATAGTATAGTATAGTATAGTATAGTATAGTATAGAAGAACTGTACTAAAAATTGTGAATATCCAGTTTTTGGTCAGGAAGTAGAGAAGTTGCCACTGTCAGACATTCCTTGTGGAAATGTGCAGTCATATAATTACTTCAGAGCTCAGTTTGGTGGTTTTTTGAAAATTAAAACATAAACTTGATAAATGTCTCAGCTGCTTCACTCATAGGTATTTCTCAAAGGAATTGAAAATGTATGTGGGGCCGGCGCCGTGGCTCACTAGGCTAATCCTCTGCCTGCGGCGCCGGCACACCGGGTTCTAGTCCCGGTCGGGGCGCTGGATTCTGTCCCGGTTGCCCCTCCTCCAGGCCAGCTCTCTGCTGTGGCCAGGGAGTGCAGTGGAGGATGGCCCAAGTGCTTGGGTCCTGCACCCCATGGGAGACCAGGATAAGCACCTGGCTCCTGCCATCGGATCAGCGCAGTGCGCCGGCCGCGGCGGCCATTGGAGGGTGAACCAATGGCAAAGGAAGACCTTTCTCTGTCTCTCTCTCTCACTGTCCACTCTGCTTGTCAGAAAAAAAAATGTATGTGGACATAGACACAGAGAAAACAAAGAACAACCTTCTTTAATATTTTGGCAGCTTCATTGTTTACCAACAAAAGCTGGAAACAACCAAAAGATCCCTCCTTGGGTAATTCGTGCAATAAACATGCTGCATGAGCTGCGTGATACAAATGCTAGGAGAAACGAATCTCAAATCCATTAGGCTAAGTGAAAGAAGCCAGACACAAATTCAATTCTGGCGTCTAAAATTTTGTATACTGCCTTGTCATCTTTGATCTTCATAAGACCTCAAACTCTCAGTTGTAAATTTCCTTGCTCTTGCCTCAGATATGCCCCTGTCCAAAATGAAATGGTCCCATCCCAGCTAGTTACACCAACTGACCTCCAAGTGATGTTCAACTAACAGAGACTTCACTTACCTGCTAGCCTGCAGTGTCATTCAAGTCAGTCAATCTTCCCATAGGAATCAAGCGATCTTGCGCTTTGATTACTTCTTAGCCTGCTTCCCATAGCCATGCTTAGCCCAATCTGCCTCAGAATGCCCAGTGTCCCATTTCCCCTGGCTGGAAGTATCTGTAACTAATACATCACCGACAGTCTTGTCAGGTGTTGTTCATTCAGCTCCTGCATATATTTAGGTTAGAAGACTATCAGAACTCAAAGGATCACAGTTTTTTCCTAGGACTTGGGGGCTGGAATATACATATTCTGCAAACATACACAAAGGAATTACTCTTGGTTCTGTTATTCTCTGACCTGGGATAAACATCGTTGGGAAAAAAAAATGAGATGATGAGGGGCAAGGGCTAGAAGCTCCAGTAAAGCCACCATGGGAGTCTGATCTTGAGGGAGAGCTGGGGGAGACACATGGGAGTGCATTTCTAAGGAAAAATGAGCAAGATCTTTTATTTCCAGGGAGGGGTCTGTCTTAGTGTCACAGCCACACTCGGTCATAGAAAGGTGGCAGCCTGTGTGGTGTGCAGCAGCTGGCGACATCAGTCAGTCACAGGCTAATGTGGCGGATCAGAGCTGTCCATCCTCAGAGTCGCGACAGTTCCTTCCTGTTTTAACTGAAGGGGATGTCAGTAAGTGAGGGCACCAGACTGGCTACACTGTGCTGCTTTCATCGATATAAGAAATACTGACTTGAATGGAAAAGTTAACTAGACATGCTGTGATGCGACCAGGGCTTGTTTCACTGATAGGTTTTGGATTAGGCTGAGCAAATGTGATGCATCCATAGGTAGAGTCGAATTTGTTCCTTTCAAACAACTCTCTTTACTCTTTCTATTTGCTTTTGTTAAATTCTCTAGTAAAGTGTGAAATGCACATACAGATATATGTTATAACCTATATGTAGGAAGAAACTTGGAATTACATGACAGTTTTGCTCTCCAAGGTTTTATGAATCAGGCTTTCTTTTAAGAATGTAACCTTAGGGGGACTGGCATTATGGTGTAGCAGTTTGAGCTGTTGCCTGCAACACCCACATGGCACATGGACACCAATTTGTGTCCTGGCTGCTCCACTTCTGATCCATCTCCCTACAAATGAACCTGGCAAAGCAGCAAAACATAGCCCAAGTAGTTGGGACTCTGCTACACATGGGGGAGACCTGGATGAAGCTCCTGGCTCCTGGCTTCAGCCTGATCTAGCCCTGGCCATTGTGGCCATTTGAAGTGTGAACCAGCAGATGAAAGATCTCCCTCTCTCTCTTCCCTTCTATCTTTGCCTTTCAAAATTTTAAAAATTGACCTTGGGATTATAATATTACATTTTGAACATATTTTTAATTATTTTAACAAATACCTTGTTTAATAGTTGAACTATAAAATGGAAGCACCTTAGAAAAACACTTTGTAAATAAGAGATAAATTCAGGATATACTTTTGTCATCTTATTACATATTGTTGATCTCATTTTAAGAACTGTCCCAATATGGGTAGATGGGAAGGACTCAGTGGACGGAAGATTGTGGGGACTCCCACAGGAATCTCAAAAAGAGTCGCGCATCACCGCTTAACTGAAAAGGAGATGAACTGTGGAAACTCCACAGTAAAACATTGAGTTAAAAGTTACCACTAGCCACAAAATAAAAGTAAAGTGGAGTTATAAGTCAGGAGCTGAGGCAATGCCTAACGGCTGTTAGGGAGACACTCCTAATCGTATCAAGCAGACATCTCTGGTCAGTCAGATAACAGTGCGCTATGGACAATACCCTCCTACCCACGCTGACTGGACTGTTCAAACATAAGTAAGGCGGGAACAGTACTGACTGGACTGTTCAACTGCAAGCAAGAAGGAAACAGCATTGATTGGACAAGTCGGAGGATGGCCTGCTGGAGGACTGCCGGAAAATGAGAATAAAAAGGGAAGCCCTTACACCACTCTCCATCCTCTCGGGGATCATGGCCCAGTGTGTGTGAACCTCTGGATCTCCACACATCCAGGGCTGAACAGGCAGCCCGGTACTCTGCATGGAGCAGGTAGCAGCACAAGCCGACCTGCAGAGCTGTCCTAGAGCTGTAACCCCACCATCTGTGTGTGAGTGTGAGTGTGTGTGTGTGTGTGTGTGGGCCCAGTGCATGGGAACCCCTGGATCTCCTCGTGCTTGGAGCCGAAGAGCCAGCAGACTAGCTTTTGCTACGCAGCACAAAGCGACTATGGGATCAAAACTCCAGCAAACATGCCACCTCACTGCCTTGCCTGGAGTCCTTATCAGCCTGCTGCCAGAGTTGACCACAGAGCCGGACCAGGGCTCTCAGCAGGGGACATCTCCAACTTCTTGCCTTGCCCTCTGCCTGGGAACTTTGAGTCTACTCTCCAGAGGGACAGCCTCCCCAAGACTTCCTGCCTGTAAGTGACTGATCTGAGATCCGTCTCTGCTGAGACATGGAGGTCTGGACCTTGAACACTGACACTCTTTTTCGTGACCGTGATACAAGCCTTGAAAAGGCAGCTTTTACAAATAGTATTAGTCATGTGTAATATAATATAACTATGCTTTGACCGTATGTTTTGACCCTATGCAAGGTATCTGCAAATAATTCTGGAGACCTTGATGTACATATACTATTATAATTGGATAGCCCTCAAAATTACTTTAACACTGTATACTGTGATCTGTGGATTAATGAATAAGTTCAAGTAGTATTATTGATATTGATATTAATGGTATTGATTCCAGTAGCCCTCTAGTCATTAAGGAAATAGTGTTACTCTGATAGTTGATATTATAGTAAGTAAGTTGAGTAGAAGATAAGTAGTTATGTTAAGCTAAGTAGTTAAGTGGTGGTGTTAAGTTTATTGATAAGTGTATTAAATAGTATAGATTGATAAGTATATTGATACTGATAAGTGTATTGACCTCAATAAGCATGCTGGTGAGTAGTGTGATAAAAAAAAAAAAAAAAAAAAAAAAAAAAAAAAAAAAAAAAAAAAAAAAAAACCCTGGTGTGTGAGCAATAAAGTCTCTCATTGGAAAGACAGTCTTGTGTCCTGGTGCTCCTTTCTTCCCCGTGACTGACAAGTCATATGTCGCACTTGCTACTGTCAAGCTGCGTGACAGTAGGTGCTTGCGACAAAGATCTCTATGTGTGTCTCTGTTTCTCGAGTCAAATGAATTAAAAATAAAATATTTTTAAATACTACCATTTTAAACACTGTTTTATAGTTTCACCTAAAGGATATTCCTATTTATCATCCAGAAATATTTTATAAATATTTAATTTGAAAATTTTTATATTCCCCTTAGGAACTTAACAAAAAATAGAGTACAAATATTTTTCAGAAAATCAGAAAGAATTACTATTTTTTGACAGGCAGAGTTAGACAGTGAGAGAGAGAGAGACAGAAATTTCTTCCTTTTTCCTTTGGTTCACCCACTAAGTGGCCGCTACGCCAGCGCGTTGCGGCCAGCACGCTGCACAGACCTGAAGCCAGGAGCCAGGTGCATCTCCTGGTCTCCCATGTGGGTGCAGCGCCCAAAGACCTCGGCCATCCTCCACTACACTCCCGGGCCACAGCAGAGAGCTGGACTGGAAGAGGAGCAACCGGGACAGGACCTGCGCCCCGACTGTGACTAGAACCCAGGGTGCTGGCACCGCAGATGGAGGATTAGCCTAGTGAGCTGTGGCACCAGCCATGAGTTATTTTTAAATTAAGTGAATTGATTGTGATTTCTGTTTAAATTCTGTTTAAAGATGTATTTATTTGAAAGAGTGGGAGAGAGGGAGAGGAAGGGAAGTAGGGGTGAGGGAGAGGGGAAGGAAGAGAGAGAGAGAAAGAGAGAGAGAGGATCTTACATCCTCTGGTTCACTCCTTGGATGGCTGCAATGCCCAGAGTTGTGCCCAGCCATAGACAGGAGTCAGGAGCCAGGACTTTCTTCCAGATCTCCAATGTGGGTAGCAGGGACACAACTTGGGCCATCTTCCCCTGCTTTTTTCAAGCCATTAGCAGGGAGTTGAATCAGAACTGGAGCATCCAAGGCATGAATCAGCGTTCATGTGGGATGCCTGAGTCTCAGGCCGTGGCTTTACCAGCTATTAAAGTCGACCCCAAAATCTGTAACTTTATGTGGTGGAGTATTCATAAATCTGTTAATAAAACAAATCATATAGATGACTAGGAATTATTACTCCAGTGAAAAATATATTTTTAAAAAACACTCTGTTTAACTGGTGAAATGCAAATTTGAAAGCACATTGTCTCCTCCCCGCTACCCCTCCCCCCCCTGCAATACACACACTTTTGCCCTAGAAGATACTGTAAAAGTCCATGGAAACATGAATTTAAAAAAGAAATTGATTTTGGTGAAAAAATTAAAATCTATGCATAGTATTTTCCTAATGCACATATCCACAGACTTCTAAAAGATCTTGTATGTGTGTGTGTGTGTGTGTTTCATTTAAAGGAAGAAAACCTTTAGATGCTTCTCATGAGAAAGTAAAAAGCTACTTTGTTGTAAAGCTCAGTTCTGGATTTAACTGCTTATCTCCTTTCTGTGAACATGGGGAGCTCTTGGGAAGTTTATCTGCTGTCTCCGAGCCTCATTTCCCTCATCTGTGAATGAAGATTATACTGTGACCCACACTGTAGATCTGTTAGAGGATGAAGGGTAGTTCTGGAAACACTGCTAGCTTTAGTAAACATTGACATTCATTTTTGTCATATTCCTTTTGGTGTAGCTTTTTAAATTGGAGAATTTCCTTATATTATATGTCAGTGTAATAATTATGTATAAATTATGTATGAAGGTAACAACAGATAAGTATATTGAAAGACTGGGAGATGTATAAAATCATTGACACAGATGGACAATTTACACAGTCCACATATGGCCACTCTCACTTCAGTATTGTATAATATTAGATCTTTAGAGTAGATGTTATACTGGTGGACAAATATTAATAACATAGAGGTGTAGAGCACTCGTTCAGTTTACACAGATTTACCACACTTTGTGCAGACACGGAATTCATAAAAAGTGTCTAAATCCAATATACTTTCACATTCACTTCCATTATACGATCACAGATGTCAAATGTATTCCCACGGGAAAAAGTGTATTGACTGCAAGAAATCATAAAGCTCTCAAATTTAACACGGCTGCAAAACTTCAGAAATCTCATGTTTAACCTAGATAAGACTTCTAGGTAACCTCTTTGCAGCAATTTCATGAGAATTGACAGTGAGCGAAAATTGCAGCTGCTGGAATTTTTTTCTTAAACTTTGTTCTAAGAATACACTGCCTGAAGATTCCTTTGTTTTCCCAGCAGGGCTGCAAGAGCAAAGTCGGTTAGGTTAAAAGATATATTAATCTCTATAATTATATAATTGTATGTAGATCATATGATATATGCTATGTATAGGTTATATAAAATACAGACATTATAAAATATATATTATAACATCTCATTGATATGAGATATGTGCATGAGATAATATATTACATATAGATTATTAACAATATATAATAAACATTTTAGAATGTATAGAGTTGTGTGATCTATGCTGTTACATATTATATGACTATATTATGTATGATATATGATCTACATATAGATTATACTATAGATTAATATCTGTCTTAATATTAACTATTAATTGCATATATGATTAATGTATTTATAAATGTATTCATATTAACATACATACATAGCATAAATGTGATTATCTATCTATATCTATATTTAGAGAGGGAAAGCAGAAGGAATAAAACAAATGAGAAAATCTAACATCAGCAAGATAATCCAGGTAGGCAAGAAAGAAGACTTTAGTATTTCAACAAAGGCTCACTATAGCCTTGTGTCGGGAGGAGACACAATAGCCGGTACTGTGAATATTCCAGGATGCATTTCATTTAAATACACTTTGTCGCTGTGCAAGTTGTGTTATTATATTTTTTATTTAATGTAATAACTTTAGGAAATAATATACTGTCAATATGTTTTTCTTTTTTTTTTTTATTTGACAGGTAGAGTTATAGACAGAGAGAGAGAGAGAAAGGTCTCCCTTCCATTGGTTCACCCCACAAATGGCCACTAAGGCCAGCGCTGCGCCAATCCAAAGCCAGGAGCCAGGTGCTTCTTCCTGGTCTCCCATGCGGGTGCAGGGGCCCAAGTACTTGGGCCCTCCTCCACTGCCTTCCCGGGCCACAGCAGAGAGCTGGACTGGAAGAGGAGCAACCGGGACTAGAATCCGGCACCCATATGGGATGCTAGCACCACAGGCAGAGGATTAAGCAAGTGAGCCACGGTGCCGGCCCCTGTCAATATGTTTTTCAAGAGAAATTTTGTTGATGTCTAAAAATGATTATAGATGTGGATACATGGCATAAATAGCAGCAATGACAAGAGTTGAGAGGGGGATTTGGAATAGTATGCTATAATATATATTATAAGTCATTTGCATTGCAAATGAAGCAGTGTAGTATTGATTGAAGGTGCGTGCAGATTAGATAAAAATGCGTATTTTAGGGGTTGGCATTATGGGATAATGGTTAAGCTGCTGCCTACAACACCAGCCTCCTATAATTGGACCAGTTTGAGTCTTGGCTGCTCCACTTCCAATCAAACTCCCTGCCAGTGCATCTGGAAATGCAGTCGAAGATGGTTCAAGTCCATGGGCCTCTGCACCCACATGGGAGGCCAAATGTAGTTCTAGGCTCGCAGCTTTGGACAGGCCCAGCCCTGACCTTTGCAGCCATTTACAGTGTAAACTAGCAGGTGGAAGTGTCTCTGTCTCTCTGTCTTCTCTCTGTAATTAACTCTGCTTTTCAAATAAGTAAAGAAGTCTATAAAAATGCATATTTCAGTTTCCTGGACAACACCTGGAACAACTGAAAAAAATAAATTTTAACAGCACTTAAGAGAATGATTAATTTGAACTCATAACATTTTTAATTAAAACCAGAACACATAGAAAAACAGGGAATAAAATAGAATGAGTTCAATGGATAGGTAACAGTTAAAAACAGTAATAACCTAACTAAATCAATAATTGCTTTAAATGAGAATTGTTAAATACACTAATAAGAAACAAAGATTTTTAGAGTTAATTAAAAACAACCAATTACAAAAGAAACTCATTTTAAATATAAACATATAAACATTGAAGTTAAAAGTAAAGAAGTGCTGACTTATATGAGAGTCTGGGTGAAAAAGAGAAATTAAATCAAATTTTGAAGGCAATGAAAATGCAATATTTATAGGATGAAGTAAAAACAGGACCCACAGGGATCTTTGTGACATTAAATGTATATATTAGGGCAAAATACATATATTTGAAAAGGCAAAAGGGACAGTGTCATTAATGTAGGCTTACCCAGTGGAATCCAGAGAAAAGGACAAACACTTAAGCCTAGGTGAGTGGATACATTTGGTGCCATCCTCACACTATATAATATTATTTAGTGGTAATAAAAATAATGAAGTTCATAAGGTGTGAAAGCATGTGGTAGACGCTTAGATGGATAGCGCTAACTGGAAAAAAAAAAAACCAATCTGAAAAACCTACTAAATGTGTCATTCCAACCGTGTGACACTCTGGGGAAGGTCAAGACCAGAGACCAAAAACATCAGTGGTTTCCAGAGATTCAAGGAGGGGGTGGGGTGGGGGGATGAATAGGCGGAACCCACAGTACCTCTAGGGTGGTGAAAATATTTTTATTGATGCTATAATGATCTGTAAATGTTATTATTTTTCAAAAGCCATAGAATCAACATCACACTGAGTCTAAGTAAACTGTGGCATTGAATAAATGAATAATGTGACTATATGCTCATCAGTGACATTAAATGAATCATATTAATTCAAGATATTAATAAAAGGAGATACTTGGAAGGGAAATGGGATATAGGAACCCTGTACTGTCCACTCACATTTTCTATAAAGGGGAAGTACTTTAAAGTTGATGCATTGACCTTTTTTTTTAAAAAAGAAAATGAATGTAGTTTTTCTGTATCCAAAAAGGGAAAACCTATGGCACTATGCTTGAGAGTGTATGTCATCTGCAAAATAGCTCAGATAACTAAACATGTGAGCGATTTTCTAATAAAGATCTGAAATCTGATTCTCAAGAATGAAAAAGAGCTCAGCATATCACTAAAAATTTGTGGATAAATGAAAATAGTATCTAATTATTGTCACTAGGAAATATTGAAATTAAAAACAAAATTTCAGTTCAATAATCCTATTTACAACCTATTTAGAATGGCATTTATTGCTCAGTGTATAAAGGAGATAAGTGTATGAGTTGAGATAATGACAAAATTTGTGTTAGGTTTTATATGTATTAACATGTATTTTTATCTCTCTACTAATGTCTTCTACTATCATTAATATAATACTACAACTCTTACTATTTAAAATGTTACTCCATTGTGAAAAATTGTTCTTACCAGGAAAACAAAACTATAATGTGCTGAGCTAGATATTCTAAGAGACAGTACTTCAGACTCTAAAGTGTCCTGAATTTAGATTAAAGTGGTTACTGATTTCCTTAGCTGAGCTTTCTCGCTACAAGAAAAACCAAACATCAGAATCCTGCAAGGCACTAAAACACCCACATGATTGCCTTTGTTGAACTGTTGCAAAGTGTTACAGAGTAAAGTCTACAGGGGTGTTGCTGGTTGGAAACATAGAGATCAGTGGGTATAAAATATATTCAAATGGAGGAAAAATATTATTTCATAAAATAGCAAACATTTCAACCCTGTGTGCAGAACCACAGGATAGAATGATACCTTTATCTAAAGTCACAATAAAGTATTAATGTGAATAGTTTCTGAATTTTTTAGCCAAAGAATATGTGATTTTATTCATTTGCGTTTCTCAGGGTTTTTAATAAAGGTTTCAGATATAACCCTGTGCATTTTCAAATATAAAATGTGCATTCAAAGCAAATACACAGGAAAAAAAGGCAATAGTTCCCTGAACCAAAATAACTGGTTACTGAGTGAGCCAAAGAAAATGCTGTATCAGAAAACAACTTTATTTCTGCATCCTTCTGTTGATTTAAAATGTGTTCAATAGTAGTAAGTCACCTCCTTGGATAGCAACCTGAAAATAACCCATCACTTTTCCTAGTCCTCACTTATGCATTAGGCAGAACTATGAGAACTTTAACTTCGGAATTCTAACTGCAATTCCGAAATTACTGTCTCTGAACACAAAAGCTCCTGCATCTTTTGCTTTGGTGAGATCCTTCTGGGACACTAGCTGTCCTAGCTGGGGCACTCTGACTGCTTTCTACCCATGAGATATCCATGTACTTTTTACTTCGATAAATATAAATACTTCATACTGAGCACGTCATCTTCCTTAGCTTTTAATTCAATGTGCTGAAGCTTCTTTGGATGTTCCCTGAGAGTATAATGATGAGCCCAAGAACACATAGTCTTGTACATTGAATTGTATTGTAGAGTATACTTCAAAAAGGTCAAGGGAAAATTGAATGAAACATTTGGTTTATTTTGGTGCAAAACTTTGAAATCTATAAATGGTTTTTCATAATACACATTTTCCAGGTATGCAGACACAATGAATTTTTCAATTGGTGCTTTTACTAACACCATCCAACTCAAATTCCAATGGCCTTGGTTGTGCATTTGCCCTTCTCAGGTACAGGTTCTGACACCTGCACTCTGAATGAACACTTCTCCTGAGAGTTCCCTACTTCCTACAGTAGGTCCTGTTACTCAAGACATGAAAACAAAAATAAATGCAAAACCAAGGTAATTTTCTTTTATGTGTGGTCCACTTTTGTTTCTTGCGAAAAGCACAGCCCCTTAACTTAATTGCCTTC
The DNA here is from genome assembly GCF_964237555.1 of Oryctolagus cuniculus. NCBI lineage: Eukaryota > Metazoa > Chordata > Mammalia > Lagomorpha > Leporidae > Oryctolagus > Oryctolagus cuniculus. The sequence continues at coordinate 8,673,511 of NC_091445.1, read as the reverse complement.
CAATGGGACTATGACTACTTTAAGATTTATTTATTTATTTGAAAGTCAGAGTTATACAGAGAGAGGAGAGGCAAAGAGAGAGAGAGGGTGGGAGAGAGAGGTCTTCTATCTACTGGTTCACTCTCCAGTTGGCCACGACTGCCAGAGCTGTGCAGATCCGAAGACAGGAGCTAGCAGCCTTCTCCAGGTCTCCCACATGGGTGCAGGGGCCCTAGGGCTTGGGCCATCTTCCACTGCCTTCCCAGGCAACAACAGAGAGCTTGATCAGAAATGAAACAGTCCAGGACTGGGACTGGGGCCCACATGGGATGCCAGCACTGCAGGTGGCAGCCCCACCCGCCACACCACAGCGCCAGCCTCTATGACTACTTACACATCATGACAACTCAGCGTTGCCTTCAAAGCACCTAGTTTGCCAAATCTTTTCTGCCCTTGGGTTCCAGAGATGTAGGGCAGACCCCAGCCACGGTATGATACTGGGCTTATATGCCAATGATCTCTGGCTTAGGAAGAGACAGCTGCTTATCAACCTTTCTCCCTAGGCGCTTTTCCATGCCAGAAATGGATGAAGACTGAGGGGCTGTTAAATCACTTCTGGGTAGTACACTTCTGTCTTTACTTTGGGATTTCATTCTATTTACCATTACTTTTCCTACTAATTTTTGTTTGTTGTCTCAAGCCAATCGTACATTCAATATTTCTTTTGGATCTTACAATGATTCCCAAGAGAAATGTTTTCCAATAATTCCAAGTTTAGAAGGAAGAATTTGGGAATTAGATCTAGTCACTTCCCTATGACCAAAATCATTAAGAGGTAGGAAGGTTGGTGCTTGTAGCTTTCAAGAGTAAGTGCTTCTACCCACTGTCCCGTACCAGATACTGATGCAGGAATCTGTAGTTCTAGCCTTTTGGGTGCCTGCCAGTGAACAAGACAAATGGGGAATGTGGATGGCAAAGGGTGGATAGGAGGGAAAGTCTATTGAGCAAAAAGAGAAAGCAGAGTTTATTGAAGCAAGGGAAAGTTCCCACAGCATGTGGGGTTGCTCAGCAGGAGTCCACTAGGGGAGACTGCCCAGGGTCCGCTGTAACTCTGTAACTCATTCTGTATTGTTTTCAGTTTCTCCTCTTTGTTTTTGAGTATGGAAGCATTTTGTTCTAGGAGTGTCCCTCTGTCCCTCAGGCTTGCGTCCTTTGGGCCTTTTATAGGTAATAACTACAGTAACTCCTCAGCTAAATCCAGCTAGGATTATGATGGAAGAACAGTTGCAATAAATCCCTACTCCTAATTTAAGCAGTAACCTCATTCCCAAAACTTATCAAAGAATATAAGCTTGAATGTGCTCAGGCAAGTTTGTTTGCAAGATACAGCATTTAAGAGTCATACATTGATTGTAAGCAGAGATTCATGAAATAATTATACCGTCAATGAGACAGATAAAGGATATTAGGTACATTAATTCAGTTTCTGTAAAGTGTGTTATAATGGGATTCTATCTGCATGTATTGAATATCATGGTAAGAAACAGTACAATGAATTATTTATGAGTGCTTGTTCCTAATATCATTGTTTTAAGGATATAGATGATTCCTTGTCCTTAACATCAGGGTAGTGTTTTACCTTAAACTGTAACTTTAGTTTATGTCTATTAAAGCTCTTGATTATAAATGTTTTTGGCAAGTCATTGAAACCTTAAAAGATTGATTTTGTTTTTATACTTTCCAAGTGGATGAACATAATGCTATATAATTTGGTGATGTGTGTGTTGCTCTGCTTCATGTAGGTCTCTACTTAATTTTTAACTTTTTTTTTTTGGTTTTTGGATACTTTTATTCAAAACATTTTTTAATTTTTTATTTTTTTTAATTTTTTTTTTTTTTTGGACAGGCAGAGTGGACAGTGAGAGAGAAAGACAGAGAGAAAGGTCTTCCTTTGCCATTGGTTCACCCTCCAATGGCCACCGCGGCCGGTGCGCTGCGGCCGGCGCACCGTGCTGATCCGATGGCAGGAGCCAGGTACTTCTCCTGGTCTCCCATGGGGTGCAGGGCCCAAGCACTTGGGCCATCCTCCACTTCTCTCCCTGGCCACAGCAGAGAGCTGGCCTGGAAGAGGGGCAACCAGGACAGAATCCGGCGCCCCGACCGCGACTAGAACCCGGTGTGCTGGCGCCGCAAGGCAGAGGATTAGCCTAGTGAGCTGCGGCGCCGGCTCAAAACATTTTAATTGTAAGCAATCTTGCTGTAATTCTGTGTGTGTACATATGTGGACATGTGTGTGTGTGTGTATGTTTGTGTATGTGTATTTTTGTAAGATTCCTTTGACTATGACTAGTTTGGAAAAACAACACTTTAGAGCTATATCATATGGCATGAAAATAAATTTTAATGATTGTAGTTATTCCAAATAATAGCCCATCTATGAATGGTATAGAAACAAACACCTCAGGAGTGAAATCGAACAAGTAACTGTCCTGTAGTTGGTTACATTCATAGCATAGTGGAGACAGTGAAAAGTTATTCAGGGGATATTAAGGACATATTCAAATACTTAACAATGCACTGCTGAAATACTTTTAATTATTAAGCTTTGGCTTTTTACCTGTATTTGTATATCTCTCATGAATTTATGTATATTTCACATAAAGTTTTTCTAGGAAATATACTAGCAGTAGAAGAGAACCATATATTTTATTGTAAATTAGCCATCCTAATTTGTTTTAAATTCATTTGAATGTCTCTCTTGTTAAACAGTGCTTAAAACATGAAACTGGAAGTTCAAAAAAAGTAGAAGAGAACCATAGATCTGAGGCAAGTGTTATTTTGCAGTTGAAACTGGAACTTTTCTGAAGGTGATTTACCATTAACAGAGGGAATACACATAAGGACACACACTGTGTTAACAGATATTTCTTAAATCCATTTTCTGTAATTGCTCATATTTTTAAAATGTTCTTAATAAATGAAAGACATTGTCTAAACCATTCTTATTACGGAGATAACATAGTAGTCTGCATAGACAAGCTCTATTAGTGCAATCTGGAGGAGGATGGATGGATGAATTCAGTATTCTTCAAGGGGACACAGTAAAATAATAAATGGGAAGTAATGATCATTTTCATTCCCATGATTATGTAAATGCTCCCCAAGAGGACATTTATACCGAATACCGTCATTGAAATCACCCCTCCTTCTGTTGACTGTGCTGAATGTCTTTGAAGACCTGATTACTAAGCACTTCATAAGGTATAGCATGTGATGCTATCAGTCACCACTGCAGAGGAAAAGCCAGTGTGAAATTCCTTTGTTGCAAGCAACATTTTACAGCCAATATGTGAACACCTCCATAAGGTGTGCTGAATTCTTGCACTCTCATAAATAGTAATGGTTCTTACAGCAAATCCAAAGCACATTATTATTCTTTGAATCATGTTAATGGTTATTTAAAGCATTATTCAGACTGAGGTTGTTTCAGTCAATGATATAAACACCCTTACAGAGGCATTTTTGTCATGCACACATAAGAAATGCCAAGAAATATTTTCCCTTTCAACACCAGCTTACATAGTCTTAGATGGCATCATTGTGAATTATGCAATCTCTTTCTACCTTCTTGGGGTGATTATGTCTGTTTCCAAAGAATTCTCTTAACCTAAGAATGTGTATTGGATATAATAAATATATACAGTTTTATAAAAAAGCAACTCTATGCTCTTTGCTAATGGAATTGTCAGATTTTTGCCTAAAATACTATTGGATATCACATAATTGAGTGAACACATTTATAAAATATTCTGCTTAGTAAATAATTTCTAAAATGGTAATCTAAACCAGAAATGAGCTTCACATCTGAGACACTTTATTTTTAGTCAACCGGTTTAGTTTTGCTTCTGCTCTGTGTCAAAGTCCACAAAAGAACCCTGAAGAAACCAAACAAGAAGTAGGGGATATGGCCTTTTTAATCAATGGGCTTATAATATTTGGTGACAAAAAATTATTTATGAAGAATTTAGAAATCAGCTATAAGAGCATAAGGAAACCAGAATGAGAGGGTGGCAAGGAATTGTCTGCAGAAGTAAAATGCAATTATGATAAGATGGGTGTCAGTCTCATGAGTCAGTATGTGTTATGTTTGGCACAGTTAATGTATTGATGGTATCTGGTTGTAGATTTAGGTCATAAATTATTTCTGTTAGTATGAAATACCTTTTTTCCATCCTTTCAGATTCACTGTGTGTGTATCCTTGTTTATTATGAGGCATTTCTTGCAGGCAGCAAATAGATGTGTCTTGCTTTTTTAATCCATTCAGCCAGTCTGTATCTTTTAACTGGACAGTTGAGGCCATTTACATTTAAGGTGACTATTGATAAGTAACAGCTTGACACTGCAATTTTCCCATAAATATTCCTATTGTTTGGATTCCTTTGTACATGTTTCTATGTTTCTGTGTGTAGCACATCCTTAAGCTTCTTTTGTAAGGCTGTATGAATGGTGACAAATTCTTCTAATTTCTATTTGTTACAGAAGGTCTATATTTCACCTTCATTCATGAGTGAGATCTTGCAGGGTAAACTATTCTAGCCTGACAGTTTTATTTTCTTGACTTGGAATATATCTCACCCAAATCTCCTAGCCTGTATGGTTTCTGATGAGAAGTCAGCTATGAGTCTAATTGGAGGTCCTTTGAAAGTAATCTCATGTTTTCTCTTGTGCACATTTTAGAATCTTTTCTTTGTTTTATTCTGAAGAGTTTAGTACAGTTTGTCATGGTGATGATCTTTTCTGGTCATGTCTATTAGAAGCTCTATGAGCTTCATGCACTTGGATGTTACTTTCTTTCTCCAAATTAAGGAAATTTTCTCTAATTATTTCACTAAAAAGGACTTGTAATTCATTCTTTCTTTCCAAGCCTTCAGGAATGCCTAAGACCTATATGTTGGGTTGTTTGATAGTATTCCATAAGTTTCCAACACTATTGTTTTTATTTTCTAATTTCTTTTTTTTTTTTTTTTTTAGTCAGATAGTAAAATTTCCAGATATTTGTCTTCTAATTTGGATATTCTTTCTTCTGCGTTGCCAAGTCAGTTGTTAAGGCTTTCCAGCACATTTTTCATTTGATCTATTGAAATCTTCATTTCCAATATTTCATTTTGATTTCTCTTTAAAATCTCAATACCATGGGAAACATTTTCACTTGTGTCATGTATGGATTTCATTAATTTGTGGATTTGTTTCTGATTACTTGTAAATAATCTTACAATCAATTTTTTTTTGAATTCTGTTTCCAGCGTTTCTTCAACCTCTTCATCCTTGCCTTCTAGTATTTAAGTGTTGCTATGTTCCTTTAGGAGTGTCATGTTGTCTTCTTTATTCTTGTTTCTTGAATTTATTTCTTTTTAGGCATTTGTGGAGATAATTGCCGCTTTTTCCCCCCTGTGATGGCTTTTATCTTTGGACTATTCTTCTGTGGCTTAGTAGTCTGTCTGTATTCAGTGAATACCCAGAGGTGCGTGCTGGGGATGGAATGGGAGCTCTGTTCAGTGCTCTAGGGTGAGTGGAGTGTCCAGGACGACACCCACATTGCTATTCGCAAATCTCTCTCTTTTTTTAAAATAAGAGTTAGGGTTTGATCTGCTTTGTTGGTGTAATTTCACATTGACCTAGGCACTAGCCCAGGCACTAGCCCCAGTAGCTCCAGTATTCATTAGCACTGACACAAGAACCACACAAAGGATCCATTCAGTCCTCAATGTGAGCACAGATCCTATAGCAATGACTCTCACTAGGCAAACCAGGAGCCCTGAGTTGAGGAGCCACCTGCAGCAACTGTTCAGAGACCCAGCCACACACCCGGTACCACTCCCTCAGTCAGGAGTTCCCGTTCCCCTGTCAGTTCTCCCAGGCAAATTCAGGTATCTCCTCTGCTGGTTGCTGGTTGTCAGACACAGGCTGGAGCAACTTTTACATATGTCCAAAGTGGTGCCTGTCCCCTCTCAGCTAGTTATAGGATGCCTGTGCCAGGTAGTTGGGGAGAGAGAAATGTGCATGCCTTTTTTTCCCTCCAGGTTAGCAGGTACACTGTCCCCGCCTCCCCCCAAGCCAGACTCACGTCAGGCTCTTTCCACAGCTTTATTGCCAGTGGTTTGGTTTGCTACAGTCTGGTCTCAACTCACTCTCCAAAGCTGGTGCTGAGGCTCTCAGCTGCTGGGTTCCTGAGTTGCGTAAGACCACACTCTACGTGTAGATCCACAGTGTCCCTCTAACTTACGTGGAGTTTCCTCTGCAGTTTTCTCCCTGACTCTTCTCTGAAATTCCACTCTCTCTACTTGTTTTTAAGTTATCTTTCCCTAGACTACAGCAGTAAGCTCCCTTCCTCTTCCGCCATCTTGGTATCTCCCTCAACTCAGTAGATTCTTGATATCTCTATTTAAGATATAATTTGCTAATTATATGCTTCTTCCTATGTATATCTCCAATCTCCCTCTTTTCTCTTTATTATAATTTCTATCTTTAGCAATGAATTAAATTTCCTTTCATTTTTTTTAAGTTGCCTAGTTTCAGTCTTCACTCCTCCCTCTGTTGGGCTTTCTCTCACACTCTTTCTTTCTTTAACTTTCTTTATATGTTATAAATATTTTACCCAGTCATTCTACCCATTTTTCCCTAGCCCATTCCTGTATTATAAATGACTTTTTTAAGGATTTGTTTTGTTTTGTTTCGTTTTGTTTTGTTTTTTTTTTTTTTTTGAATGTCAGGGGAGCAAACAGAGAGGGTGAAACAAATGAAAGATCTTCACCCCATGGTTCATTCTTCAAGTGGCTGCAATCACTGAGGCTGGGTCATGCTGACTAGGAAAATCCAATGAAGTCTTCCACGTGGGTGGTAGGAGCTCAAGTACTTGAACCATCATTTGCACAACAACAGGGAGCTGTATTAGAAGCAGGGTATCCAGAACAAGAAGAAGCATTCTCATATAGGATGTGAATGTGCATGTGGGGCTTAACCCACTTAGCTATAATGCCCATGTGTATAGATGACTTTTATTTTTATTGAAGACTAAGCTGCCAACATGTTATCTATCACTCAGATGGCTTCATGTGTACCTCCTATAAATTAGGGATACTCTGATGTATTGCAACAAAATACTTACAAGAAGTCCAGAAATTAACATTGCCATATCCCTACCATCTCATTATCAAACTGTGTGGATGCTTTCCCAATTTATCTCATATTGTTCAGATTGATGAGTCACATTTAGTCACATTTAGTTTGCATCTCTCTTCTATTTTAATTAACTAAAACCCAACTGGAATTACCCTAAACTGGGGGGGGATTGTTGTAATTAAACTAAAGTGCCCAGGGAATAGGAAATATATGGCAAGCAAAAGCCAAGTTTAGAAAGTTCTCATAAGAAAGCAGACTTCTTAAGGTAAAAGACTTGTTGGGTTTTCATTATCAAAACCCAGATGGTTATTACAGGGATCTTTAAATTCTATGCATTAAGTGTTTTATTCATTAATGAATGAATAATGAATATATGTGAGAAGTATTTTTTATAAAACTTTTTGGTGCCTACTTCAATCATTTCTCTTCTATTGAACAATTCTTCCCAAGAGTAGTTCTGTTAATCAGACCCCAGCTGTGGACTCCTGGAGGGCATCTATTTCACGTTCACAGTTACAGGTCCCAAAATCTTTGGACAAAGTAATTGGCTCATTTGGGATCAGGACGTCTCATCTGTTTCTCATCCTTCATGAGAAGGAAACAGGATCCTGCTGTATTAACATAATGGCACTCTCAAGGCATGTCTTGAGTATACAGCATTTGAAGAACTGTGCTCAGAATAAGGATATTATTTTGAATAGAAAATTATACATTTTCATGTGGCTTATAAAACAAAATATTTAATTTGTCAATGTCCTTATTTTCATTTTTAGATTAAAAAGCAATTTAAGGATTGTGTTATTAATCACTGGCTCGGATGTTGATACATTAGTTACTTTTCATTCATCATGTTTATTTATTTAACATTTCAGTTCTCTGTGTAGTATTTATTTTGGATGATTATAATATACTCATAGTTTTCTAATTACCTACATTTTACGCCAGTCCTTTTCACTTCATATAGCAAAAATAATCCTTCTTTTATGTGTTCTCTTTTAATTTTAAATTTTTTTAATTTTTAAACATTTTTTAAGATTTTTATTTTATTTATTTGAGAGCTAGAGTTACAGACAAAGAAAGGAAGAGGCAGAGAAAACGGTCTTCCATCCTCTGGTTCACTCCCCAAATGGCTGCAGTGGTTGGATCTGGGCTGATCCAAAGCCAAGAGCCAGGAGCTTCCTCCAGGTCTCCCACGTGGGTGCAGGGACCCAGAGACTTGGGCCATCTTCTACAGCTTTCCCAGGCCGTAGCAGAGAGCAGCACCCACATGGGATGCTTGTGCCACAGGTAGAGGCTTGGCCCACTACGCCACAGCAGCAGCCCCTATATGTTCTTCTTTAAGGATGTGTTAATGCCATCACTATGATAGATCTGCCAGATGGAAAGTTCTCATGAGACAAGTATTCTGAACTCCAAACTCATTTTCCAATTCCCTTCTTTGTATCTCATGCCCATCACACAAACACGGTCCAAATTAAGTTTTGACTTGATTTTCCTCCACCACAAAAAATTGTCTCCCCTTATAAATGTGCTCACTCACCAATGGCATTTGTATGCAAGAAATACAGAAACCAAGTATAAGTTCTTTCTTTCTTAGATTTCCTGGAAGACGTAGTATATGCCATCCTTTCATTTTTGCAATATCACCAATAATTTTAGACTTTGTACAAACAAAGCAAAGGTCTATTTTTGAAAGCTAGATCCTAAATTTTCATATTATTATAGATATTTTAACTTCATTACATTAATTTAATTTAAATTCATGTTAACATTAAAAGTCAACCCAGAATAGGCTGGTACCAAAATTAAGCAAGTTACAAAAGGCAAACAGTTTTGCTATAGAAGACTTTGTGAATGCATGTAAATAGTTGAAATATGCAGCAACTTTGAAATAAAGCTCAGGAATTTTTTTTGAAAAAACTTTCCTATCTAATGAACAATATTTTTGCAGTAAAATGTATTAAAATCTTTATATATTATTTAAAAATTCACAATGGTATTATGAATATATAAGTAGTAAAGGTATAAAAATACTGAATTCTGAAAAATAGTTTTAATATGTAAAAAAATCAAGAAGAAAAAGCACCCAGCACTCTGGCCTCAGAATCAGCCCTTAAGGCATGCGGATCTGGCTGAAAAGCCCATGAGAGTATTTCAGGCATGGAAAGCCAAGACACTCTGGGAAAAAAAAAAAAAAAAAAGAAAAAGAAAAAGAAAAAAACCTAAATAAAAGATCTCCGTGAGTGAGATCCCAGTGGAAAGAACGGGTCATCAAAAAAGGAGGTACCTTTCTCTGAAGGGAGGAAAGAACTTCCACTTTGACCATGGCCTTGTCTAAATATGATCAGAGTCAGTGAACTCAGGGGGCTTCCTTGGCAGCTCATGACAAGAGCCTAGGGTGATTACTGATGCCATAAACAAGAGTGTCAATTTGTTAAGTCAACAACAGGAGTCACTGTGCACTTACTCCTCATGTAGGATCTCTGTCCTTAGTGTGCTGTACATTGAGATTTAATGCTATAACTAGTACTCAAACAGTATTTTTCACTTTATGTTTCTGTGTCGGAGCAAACTGTTGAAATCTTTTACTTAATGTATGCTAAACTGATCTTCTGTATATAAAGAGAATGGAAAATGAATCTTGATGTGAATGGAAGGGGAGAGGGAGTGGGAAAGGGGAGGGTTGCGGGTGGGAGGGACGTTATGGGGGGAAGCCATTGTAATCCATAAGCTGTACTTTGGAAATTTATATTCATTAAATAGTAGTTTAAAACAACAACAACAACAACAAAAATGTATTTAGAACAAAAAGGTCACATGATTAGAAGTAACTTAGATTTTTGATAAGTTTTGGATATATGTTTTTATTTTATGTGTTTAAATTTTTCTTTAAATATTTTCCTGTTATAAATAGAAAAAAAGTGATCTATAACATTAGCTACATGTCCTGATTTGCCTTGAGAATGGCAGAAGAATAAAGTGACTTTTGGAATCATGAAAAAAAAAAAAAAACACCCAGAGATATTATAAATTGAGGTTTACACAGTAAGTGTTAAGTATGTGTGAGGATGAAATAAATAAAAAAAGAGAAAAAAAGGATAAAATATGTAGGAAAATAAAAATATGCTTAATTATGGACTAGAATTCCCTGTCTGTAATTCAGATATTGTAGTGATGTCAGATATTTTAAATTATCCTGATTATAAAGAACTAAAATATAAGATATTCAATATTTGCTGCTGTTGCTTAGAGCTATTGGGATCTTCGTGGTGAAACATTCATTTAGCCTATTAAAATGCCCTGAAAATTAGTAACACAGAAAATACAGCCAGATATTTTATTTTAAAAAATACCTTTATTTATTTTTGTTAGATTTATTTTATTTATTTGAAAGAGTTACGGAGAGAAGTAGAGCGAGAGAGCAAGAGAGGGCTTCCATCTGCTGGTTCACACTTCAAATGACCACAATGACCAGAGCTGAGCTGATTTGAAGCCAGGAGTTTCCTCTGGGTCTCCTACATGAGTGCAGGTCAAGGACTTGAGCTACCTTCTTATTTTTTTTTAAATGATTTATTTATTTATTTGAAAGTCAGAGTTACACAGAGGGAGAAGGAGAAACAGAGAGAGAGAGAGAGGTCTTTCATCTGCTGGTTCACTCCCCAGTTGGCCGCAATGGCTGGAGCTGCACCAGTCCAAAGCCAGGAGCCAGGAGCTTCTTCCAGGTATCCCATGTGGGTGCAGGGGCCCAAGGATGTGGGTCATCCTCTATTGTTTCCCCAGCCCATAGCGGAGAGCTGGATTGGAAGTGGAGTAGCTGGGTCTCAAATCAGTGCCTATATGGGATGCCAGTACTGGGGATGGAGGCTTTACCAGATACACCACAGCACTGGCCCCACTCCCAGATAATTTTAATCTCTGACCTTGCTTTAGCTAATTTCCTGAACCATTCTCCAGAGTTATTACTCTTGATTTTCTATAGGTACTGGTTCTTTTTGTATCTTATTCATGATTCTGGATTCACTCATTTATTCCAAAGAAGAGCATACAAGGGAAATAAAAAAGAGCAATTTGAATTGTATCAGTTGTAGGGAAAATTTTAGAGACAATATAGATGTTAAAATATAATCAGGAAAGGAGAAAACAGCATTAGGAATAGTGATCTAATTTTCAATATTGTCTTCTACAAAATAGTAACATCTGCATTTTATCATTAAGACAGACAAACATCCCTGAAGAGGGCTCTTGGGGCACTTGTGTTTAATTGGAAACTGACTTCATTTTTTTCTGTGATATTCACTTGGTATATTACATCTCCTCATTTCAATACATTTTCATTTATCTTATAAGGATTTCAAAGGAGAATGGAAACACTAGCAATGGTCATGCATTTCTTTTTTTCATTAATCCAAAATAACTCTATTATCCTCATGCAAATATTTTATGTAATTTTAGCCTAAAGGAATACCCACAAATTTAGAAAATATTTTTTTTCTTAAATAATCTTATCCTAGTTTTTTGAGAAGTGACCCAGTCATACATGTTAATTCACAATTTCTGTTATTTTGAGTTTGTTCTTTGAGCATTCTATTGGATTCCTTTGTTGAAATTGACAAAATTGTATATATAATCCATGTGATCTATACTGAGTTCAGAAATTTTAGGATCAAGTGCACTCAGGCATATTAGAAATAATATTTTTCATCCATAAGGTTGGTAGTTGATCAAAACACAATCTCTGCTTATGGATAACTAGTTGTTTTGATATTTGTCAAATGCATTTTCATATGTTTTTACTTTGCAATTCACCAAGGCAAAAAAAAAAAAAAGAGAACACCTCTAAATGAATTTGAACCTACATGAGTGTGCTAGGTGTCTACTTGATAATAAAGCATAAAGAGCAAAGAAAACAAAAACTAAGGCTTGGCAATGCAGGGAGTATCCAGAGTGTAAAATTGCACTGGTTGCTGTCTTACCCTGAGATGCCATTTGAAAATGATTAGGGCTTTTCAGTGGTTTGTCCACAGAATCAAGTAGGAATGGCTCTTATTAGGAAGCAGTTGACTGCACATGCCTTGACCTCAGTACCAAGTTCTATTGGATAGCACATGGGATGATCCCTTACCCTGAATTTTACCAAGAGACTCATTTTTCAACAAAGTTGACAGAAACCAAACCACTAAACCCTCCTATCTTCACACTGTCTTTCCATTACTTCCATTATGTAAGGCAATAAATATCAGTTTAAAATCTAAATATAGAGATGATAAAATTTGACTCAGCATGAATAATGAAACAAGAAATTCACTTGATGTATACATTCAAAAGACAAGAAATCAAAATGACTTCTAAAGGTTCTGTACCTTGACCTAAACCTCTTCTTTACCATAAAAAAATTTCTTTTGCTATGTGAATATTGTTCTCAGTAGTACTCTGCATACAGAATCTCTGTTTCAATAAACTGATCTCTAAAGCATTCCTCATTACAGAGTGCTATAGACACCAAAGAGTGTTCAGCCCAAGCAATAGTGAGGATTCAGCACAAAGCATACACAAGGAAGGTACATAGGATGACCTATATTAAGGACACCCATAAAGAATCTAGAAGAATAGACAGTCCACATATTTGGATAATCTTCAGAAATATTGTTGATCTGATTCCCTATTTTCTGATGAGAATGGGGGAAGTGATCAGATATTTATTGCCTGGCAAGTGTTTAGAATACAGATAATCTCTTATGCCACTTAACTGAGATCCAAATAGGGTGAGTTTCTGAGATGATAATGGCAAAGGCAATGAGAGAAATGCTTGCATAAAATTAACATAGCCCCCTGGCATATGATGGTGTCAGTGTTTTGAATTTGACCATCCTCAAAGATGTAAAGTGGTATCTTATTCTTGTTTTTAATTTGCATTTCCCTGAGGATACATGTTATGGGAAACATTTTAATATGCTTATTTTCCCTGTGTATACCCTCTTTGGTGAAGTGTTTATTAAATTCTGTGGCCCATTTTCAATAGAAAGGTTCAGTTTTTTACTGTTGAATTTTAAGTACTGTTCATATATTTTGTATTGCATTCTTTTAGCATATATCTTTTTCAAACCTTTCCCCCTAATCAGTAGGTTATATTTTCTTTCTCTTGACTATGTGTTTTGCACAGCAGAAGATTTAAATTTTAATATAGTCAAGTTTGTCAAAGTTCTTTATCACGGATTGTGAATTTGATATAATCTACAAAGGTGTCTGCAAGCTCAAGGTCATTTATATTATCTCCTATCACTTCATAGCAGATTTATGATTTTATGTTTTGCATTTATATATGTGATCCATTTTGATTTAATTTCTGTGAAGATTTTATGGATTGTGCATAAACAAACATTAATCTCAGTCATAGTCACATTTCAGGAAACCTTTTGTGTAATGTCTAACTTCAGGTGATGTCATTTCCTTTATTGACTTTTAAAACTCAATATTCTAATTGAGTTAATTTTCTAAATAAATGTATCAGCTATCTACCCACACAAAGTTGAAAAATTATATAGCCTAAAAATCATGAGAGAAGGGTCAGAAGAGTCTAATTGAAGTTATATTCATATACTATAGCTAGTTATCTATCTACTTTGTTGACAAAGAATCATTGTTACAATCATTTTGGTATTTCCATGCAGAGAGGAGACACATTGCTCAACCAGAGGTATTTGTATAAGGAAGCAGTGGTCCAATAACAAGTTTCTGTGTAGCTCACTCAACAACAAGTTTAGTCATTAAACTTTCTCTTTTCTCTGATATTAACTCAGAAGTCGGTGTGAAGTCCATAGAACATGTTATACTTTATAAACAAGACTATACACTATGCCCATTTATCAATTATTATGCTGTAAATTTTATGTCAACATCATTTAGAATTTTGTGTTTTGGTTTGAGACTTTATCTCAAGATTTTGTTAAGTTTAAGCCATTATTTCAAGACTAACAATGCATATGCTGAAGTGAATGAATAAGTTAGAAATAATTGTTTCCATGTTCAACTCCAAATTATCAATCAGGAATTAAGGAAGTAAGAGCGTGATTGCATTCCATTTATAAGTGGAATAATTGAGATGGAATATAAATTAGTACAGAAGTCATAAAGCAGCCCTTTGATTGACAAGGACAGTGTAGGTGTGATTCTGATTAAGGTTAGCAAATCTTCATCAGGAAAACACTTTAACATGTTTAGAGATATGTTTTATATTAGTTGAGTGTATGTATCATACCTGTTTATGAGGATAAACAAGAAAAGACTTTATTAACCAACTATTTGAGCCATATTTTGTGATGATGTGCTATTTTAATCTCAATGAAAACTTGGCATTCATGCCTATGCCCTGTTTTATGAACTAACCTAAGTTTGTAAAATATAAACAGGAAATAATTTGTCATTATCATTTTAGCATTTTTCTGTAAGGAAACTTTAGAATCACAGAAATTAACATACTTTCCTCCTTTTCTTACCCAGGAAGTCACAGTGTGTCCTAATCTAGCATCTGCATTTCTCACTTCTCTCAAGACTTGTCTAAATCAAGGATAAATTGCAAGACTAGACATAATGACCTAATTCATGTTAATAGACCCCCAGGAAAATAATTTTTATAGCAGTTACAACAATAACTACTATATTCAATAAAATATTATTTCAATATATTTAAATAAAATATATTTCAATAAAATACTATATTCAATCAAAAACTACTACTGATTCAATAACAGCCTAATCAAGTATATATATTATCAAGGGCAGATAAAAATAGTATTGTAATGAAGTTATAATGAAGTTAAAAGCAAAAGGCTCCTTACAATATTACTCAATACAGTACCTGTCTTTATAGGTGAAATGTGTTTTAGTTTGGAGTCTAAGCTGCCTTTTCAAGTGTGTTGCATCCATCTAAATGCATATAAACAGGTAAGTCATATTTCTACCAAAGCATGCTCATTAAACATTTCATTCTGAGATGTAGCACAGGTATTAATACAGTAAATTTTGGAGAGGAATTGTCTCATCCAAATGTGGTTTTATTGATAACAAACAATGTGGTATTGGACAAATCATATATTATCTATATACCTCTGTTTATTATACTGGAAAATGGGTGATAATGATATCAGCACACATTTTCATAAGATTGTTATAACATATATTGATATTTTGAAGGACTTAATGCTTGGAATGTACTACATATGTTTATTAAAGAAATACGGAATAATATGAACATGTTGCTAATTTTGCCATATGAGTACACAGAGTTATAACTGCCTTAAATGGCTCCTTGGTATACTAAAGCATTTTTTTTAAATTTTTTAAAGATTTATTTACTTATTTGAAAGAGTTACACAGAGAGAGAGAAGGAGAGGCAGACAGAGAGAGAGATTTTCTATCCACTATTTCACTCCCCAGAGGGCAGGAACGGCCAGAACCGTGCCAATCCAAAGCCAGGAGCCAGGAGCCAGGAGCTTCTTCCGGGTCTCCCACATGGGTTCAGGGGCCCAAGGACTTGGGCAATCTTCTACTGCTTCCCCAGGCAATAGTCGAGAGCTGGACTGGAGGTGGAGCAGCCAGGACTCAAAACGGTCCCATATGGGATGCTGGCACTGCAGACAGGCTTCACCCGCTACACCGCAGTGCCGGCCCCCAAAGCATTTATTTAACATAATCCGTTTAACCCAGCCACTTGTGATGAATATTCAGGATTTTATAGTGCTCTTACTACACTTTTCAAATGCTACTACTATAGGGCTTCCTGTACAAACATCTGAGTGTTCAGTGAGAGTATTTCTGTAAGGTAGATTACCACAGAAGGTGTAATTTTAATTTTGATAGATACTACCAAATGTCCTGGCAATAATTTGAAGGATTATACATTTTCAAAGAACAAATAAAATTTCCCATTTCCCTCAGTGGCTTTTCAATGCTGAAAATGTATATATTATATCCGCTCCAAATTGTAATAGGGTGCCTTGCTTTCAGGGTAATTCCTTTAGTGAACCAAAAGCTGTTTGAAATAAGAATTCAGGGCAATCTCTTTTAACCAAGGTACTGGGATGTGTATTATCTTGTCTATCACACACCTCTGTTAGAAGTGAACTGCTACCCTACAAATCATAACATAGGAATGTTATGATCTTAGATGGAGTAAAGGGTGGATGAACATGGGGGAGGGTAATTTTCTTTCATGAACTCTATAATTTTAATACTTAACTATCTTCCAAGACTGTCATTCCCAAGGAAGAGTAGCATGAGACCTTTTGTCATGAACAAAATGGCTATTGAAAGAGTTAGTAAAGATGGTGGCTACCCTATATTATGTAGGCACATGTATGCAGTATTTATTACGGATATTGGCTCCTGTGGTTACAAAAGTTGAGGAGTCCTAACACATGACCTCTGTGACCTGGAGAACCTGGAAATGCACTTGTAATTCATTCTCAATTGAAAGGTCGTAAGTGGTTGGGAGTTGTGGGTCTGGAGTAAGCCCCTGACTGCCACAGCCTGAGAACCAGGAGTGGAGTTCCAGCTGCAGAGGAGAAATAACATTTGCTTTTCCTCTACCTTTTGTTTTGTTGGACTCTCATGGCTGGGAAGATGTTTGTCCAGAGTGATGATGCAGTTTGATCTTAACTCAATAGACTGACTCAAATGCTAATCAAGGGCTGGTGCTGTGGCACAGCCTGTTAAAGCCCAGATCTGCAGTGCTGGCATCCCATACAGACACTGGTTTGAGTCCCAGCTGTCCGCTTCCCATCCATTTCCCTGCTAATTTGCCAGGGAAAGCAGCAGAGGGTATCCCAAGTCCTTGACTCCCTGCACCTGTGTTGGAGACCCAGAAAAACTCCTGACTTCAGATCAGCTATGCTCAAACCATTGTGGCCACATAGAAAGTGAACCAGGACATGGAAGACCTCTGTCTCTCTGTCTGTACTTCTCTCTCTATAACACTTTCAAATAAAATAAATCTTTAAAAAATGCTAAACCACAGAATCTTCTGGAAGCACCATCTCAGACACATGTAAAAATAATGTTTACCAGTTACTTGTGCCGCACTTAGCCCAATCAGGTGGGCAAAGAAAATTAACCATGACAGTGAATGATGAAGTTTAAAAGTCTCATTATTTTAGGTGATAACAACAAATAAGTTCAAAAGTGATGAAATAGTCAATTGATTCAGCACCAAAAATCCTTCACCGATTTAGTTTCTTTTTTAATAATTTTCTTCAGTTGTATAGAGAATATTTAATTTATTATGTATTTTAGACCAAATAAGTCTGTGCATATCAAGCATATTCAGAAAATTTTTTCCTTTCATGAGATTCATACGTGACTTGAAAAAATATGCCAACTTTGTGAATTGTTACTAAAAAAAATGAATTTTAACTCAAATATTTTACTTTATTTCAATTTTATATTTATTTGAATATTTAACCATTTTTTCTTTGTTAAAAAGATTTATTTACTTATTTGTAAGGCAAAGTTACAGACAGGTAGAGCTAGAGAGAGAGAGAGAGAGAGAGAGAGAGAGGTTTTCCATCCGCTGGTTCACTCTCCAGATGGCTGCAAAGGCCAGAGCTATGCCAATCTGAAGCCAGGAGCTTCCTTCGGGTCTTCCATAGGACTTGGGACACCTTCCACTGCTTTCTCAGGCCATAGCAAACAGCTCAATCAGAATTGGAGTAGCCGGAACTCGAACCGGCACCCATATGGGATGCCAGCACTGCAGGTAGCAGCTTTACCCTCCATGCCATGGCACCCGCCCCTGTCTAACCACTTTTGAGAGAAGAAAAGGTCATGGACTGATAACATTCTATTCGAAAATATTGCAGTTGGACTTTGGATGGAAATTATATCTTTACCAAGGTGCTTCAGAAACAGCATGGAAAAAGTAATGAAAAGGTGAATTAATTTCAATGCAGACATATTTTAAATACATGCATTGTTTTCTTCATAGCACACACTTCCCAAGAAAGTTCTGAAAATCCCTCCTGCTTGTCAGACTTAAAACTGGGATGCAGGTGTCCCAGGGGGCAGCTTAACCACTGTGCCACAATGCCCATCTCTGCATTTTTACACTGCAGGTCCACATGCCATCTTCCACATCCAGGTCCTAAAGAGAGCTTCTAAATGCTTCATTCTCAAGGAGTAATGGTTGGTTGTGAGGCAGCAGAATCACGCTGCATATGGATGCTGAGATCTATCATGGCTCCATGTGGATCTGCCATGGCTAAATAATGGGCTGTATGTCTTTTTAAATTTTATTCTTTAAACACAATTTAAGAGAGAAAGAGAGGGAGGGGAGGGGAAAAGGAAGAGAAGACGAGAAAATAGAAAGAGGGAGAAGAGGGGAGAGGAGAGGAGAGGAGAGGAGAGGAGAGGAGGAGAGGGAAGGGGAGAGGAGAGGAGAGGGGGGGAGAGGAGAGGAGAGGGGAGGAGAAGAGAGGAGGAGAGGGGAGGGGAGAGGAGAGGAGAGGAGAGAGGAGGAGAAGAGAGGAGAGAGGAGAGAGGAGAGAGGAGAGGAGAGGAGAGGAGAGGAGAGGAGAGGAGAGGAGAGGAGGGGGGGAGGGGAGAGGAGAGGGGAGGGGAGGGGAGGGGAGGGGAGAGGAGAGGAGAGGAGAGAGGGGAGGGGAGGGGAGAGGAGAGGAGAGAGGAGAGGAGAGGAGAGGAGAGGAGAGGAGAGGAGAGGAGAGGAGAGGAGAGGAGAGGAGAGGAGAGGATTTTCCATCTACTGGTTCATTCCCCAAAAGTCTTTATAGGCTGGAGCTGGGAATGAGCCAGAGCCGGGAACCAGGAACTCAGTCCAGGCTTCCTTTACATGAGTTCTTTCTCTGTGTTCTTAAAAATACTTGTGGAGAAAAAAGTACATATGCGTGTGTATACATACATATGTATGTGTATATCTGTGTGTATACACACACACATAGATGCAACAGAAAAAATAAAACAGTATAGCTTTACAAAGATACATTTTAATTTTCTGTAATTATGCATGTATATATGTGTGTGTGTATGTATGCTTGTTTTGTGTACATTTAGAAAGTTTAGAAAACAAGTAAAGTACCAGACAGATGATTTATCCCCTAATGTGCTTGTAGAGGAGGTAAGTGAGGAAATAATATTATAGCTGTATGTACCAAGGGAGTGACATTCAAAGTAGGAGGAATTTCCCAAATCAGCCAAGAAATAAATTTTACATTGAAGTATGTTTTTGAAGGGCCAGCGCCGCAGCTCACTAGGCTAATCCTCCGCCTTGCGGCGCTGGCACACTGGGTTCTAGTCCCGGTCGGGGTGCCGAATTCTGTCCTGGTTGCCCCTCTTCCAGGCCAGCTCTCTGCTGTGGCCCGGGAGTGCAGTGGAGGATGGCCCAAGTCCTTGGGCCCTGCACCCCATGGGAGACCAGGATAAGTACCTGGCTCCTGCCATCAGATCAGCGTGGTGCCCTGGCCACAGCGTGCCGGCCGTGGCGGCCATTGGAGGGTGAACGAACGGCAAAGGAAGACCTTTCTCTCTGCCTCTCTCTCTCTGTCTCTCACTGTCCACTCTGCCTGCAAAAAAAAAAAATAAAATAAAAAGGAAAGAAAAGAAAAACTACTATAGAGTAATCTTGCCATTAGCTTTATCAAAGATAAAATGTATTGCCACTTCAGTAGACATAAGAATTATGACTGGCTAGTCCCTTTTGAATATGCTGCAAAAACCTTCGTTTCTTAAACAATGCTAAAGCAGAAACAGTTTTTTGGTCTAGAAGAATCCCGAAGCAATGGGACAATGACCAGAGAAAGATGTTGGGACAGTGGACTTACAATTTTTAGTAACTCAAACTGCATGGTCTTTTAAATTTTTTAGACCTCAATTAATGCATATTTAAAGAGTCCTGTTATATTCTGTTATAACCATCTCTTGTTAAGAGGTGTATATTCATTACTTCATACTTTCGTCTTTAAGGAAATATACACACACACATTCAGATGTTCATCTTTCTTCAGCAGTCTGCAGTAGTTTTCATGACTCAATAAATGGATCACACCATACAAGTCTGTTCTTTGGAAATCAATCACTGGTCTAGCTCTAAAATCCACATTTGTGAGGTAGGGTTCCTCCTTGACTTGAAGTATGCTTATCTCTATACATGCCATTTCTTCTAAATCCCTGTCAGTGTGAGTGACTTCAACCCATTACTCCATCCTGATGTGTGGCTCCTGACTCACTCTGACTTTGAATTAATACCCTGAGGACCTCTAATTCCTGAGAACTGTGGATTTAGAATGCCTCCTAAATTTGCTGCACTGTTTCACTCATTTTTAGTCTTGGTTTATTTCATTATCCTGTTATATGCCATGTCATGGATCAGAAATAAATCTATTATGCTTGGTTTATGTGACTATTAGGCCTATTCAAGGCAAGGGGAATATAAATTCGTGCTAGACAACTTTCTTTCAGTTATCAATATAAAATATATGTGGTAAGTTGGAAATTTGTCTCATGGTTAAGTAGTATATAAAGAACATCTTTGTCATAGTTTAGAAAGAAGAAAAAGTATAATTAAGTTAACCTTATTTGATTGGAGAGAAATTCCTAGAATGACTCACTTAAATGTGTTTCTCATAATAATCAAATTGATCTGACCATCAAGCTGTACTTCAGGTTTGAAAGCCAGTGGTAGAGTCTAGTGGATTTCAAGTGAGGTGATTGTGCATCTGAGGGATCATTTCTGGTTGTCACAATCGGCACGGCACACCTGGCGTCTGGTGGGTTGAGGACGCAGTGCTGCTAAAGAATTAGCTGGTTGAACACATCTATAATACTGACTGAAGTAAATGAACTAAATTAAGACTAACATTCTGTTTCCAAAAGACCAAGAACAGCCCATTTCTTTTCTAAATAACTGGGAATGCACACAGAGAACACAAGATCACTGAGGTATGCATGAAACACACAAAAAGCATATTTAATACTGGACACTATTTGTGGAACACCATAAGAAACAAAAGAAGGATAAATATTAAAATTCCATGATGTCTGTCAGAGTTGTGATAAGCTAACATCAGATGAGAGGACTAGAGTTTCTAGAAACCTCTCTGTCTCCATGGAAACAAAGTCCTTCACTTTCTCATCTGGGAGGAATACTACCCCATCTTGGCAGTAACAAGAACAGCTGCTGGAAACAGAATTATTTTCTATTGCTGCAAGTTGACTTAGACAGTCATCATGTCTTTTTTTTTTAATTTACAGGACAAGTGCGTGCTTCGAAAGTATTTCTTTCTCCAAAGCCATAGAAGAATACTCATAATGGGATCAAAACACATAAAGCACATGGGACAGTGCCTGTACATAGTGTTCAAAATATTTTGTCCAGTATTGTTATCAACAGCAGTGTTATCATCATCATCATCATCATCATCTTCATCTTCATCTTCATCTTCATCACCACCACCACCACCACCATCAGCAGTAGAAAGGATTGAGGTCAGTTCCACATCATCCTTTCTCAAGACAGAGCTGAAACAAAATGCCATTCTTAGATTTGACCATGACATTAGCACCTACATTTAAACTACTGTCCACTGTGACCACAGTCACATAGTGTCAATTTACTCCTATTTGAGGTCCATAGGCTTCAACTACTTTAGAAAGAATCAGGTAACTACAGAAGAATGTCTTGCTTTGTGAGGTATTTGGGATCCCAAAGACTAGTTGAGGATAATGCAATATAGTATATGTTTCCAATAGGATTATATCATATTTATTTAGGCTTCTCAGTTAAGAGCCTTTATATTCTTTATGCATTTTATTTATCTTAAAATCTGTCCTAAATATAGCATAACGTTTATAGAGTCACTGAACATGATAAAAGGTTATAATAATCCTTTAAGACAAACTTACTAGATATTCTATTAGGGAACATAAAAGACTTTATGGAAATGGAATGTAAGTGTTTATTAGTACAGATATTTTGAAATCTATATATAGCTTTTCATAACAATTTTCATTAAATTTTTGAAGATCCTTCATATGCATGGGTTTTAAATTCTTTCATATCAAAATAAATGTATCTTTTAATTCTAAAAATCAATATAGGCTGTACCCCTAGAGAAAAAAGTTCCCATATATGAATATATCTTACTTCCTGAGCATTTAACTGGATAGGAAGCAGTGGTTGCCAGAGGACTCAGATCACCATCTCTCTGGGGACTAATCCTGTTCACACACAGTAAATCTCCCAATGAATCCACTTCTTTTTTACAGAGCTCTCAGGAAACTCAACGTGGCCATATCTTGGAACCTTAGGAAGAGGAAAGTGGATGCCCTGTGTCTGTGCATCTACCTTAAATACTGCAAGTGAGTGTTCATGAGGAAGGAGTTGGAAATTCACTATTTATTTTATAGTTGATAATTATGTATTTATTTGACCTAGGAAATGCTATAGTTATTGAAGGTTGTGGCTGTGCCTGAAAACATGCATCACTCTTGAGCTACATGACCCTTACCATTCCATAAAGACATTAAACCCTCTATGAAGCAATGGTAGTCTTTAAGAAACATAGTCTTGGGGCCAGCACTGGGCTGTAGTGAGTTAATCTGCCCTTTGTGACACTGGCATCCTATATTGGAATGCTGGTTAGAGTTTTGCCTGCTCCTCTTTCAATCCAGCTTCCTGTTAATGAGCCTTAGAGACCCAGATGGAAAAGGGTATGTGAGTATGCAGTTAGAATGTGATCCTGTACAAGCCAAGGAGAGAGGCTGGGTAGAAGTCACCCCTCTGGTATGTTGGTCTTGGACTTTCAATCTCCAGAACTGCGAGAAAATAAATTTGTGCTTCAACTATCAGATTTATGGTAGTTGGCTATGAAAATGTTAGCAAGTTAATGCATTCAGCTTTTGGTTTTGACTTTAAGATGTAAGAAGCATTAGACAGAACAAAATGATGTCATGAAAAAATCAGAAAAGATAATTCAAAACTTAGAAGGTAACTTAGAAAAAGTCGCTAAGCATCAGAAGAATGAGAGGCACATGTGACAGTCTGGAACTCATCCCACACTTCACAATCGAGTGCTGTGTATACTAGCACATCCCAATATTAGATGGCTCCTACAGGCATGAGCAAAAGATAAATGATTATTAATTTTGATATTGAATTTTACTATACAACATTATACAAACAGAACTGGTAGAAATTTAATGCCCAGCATTTTGCTAAAAGCAAATGTGCTTCAAATTATTCATTATTTTTAAAATCTCTTAAGGAGCTTGTGTTATTATCACTGATGATGGCAAGAATAAAGATATCTACAAATGTGACTGTGACTTTTGTAGAAGTAGCCAGAAAAAATCCAGCCTATCAATTGGCAAATTGACTTGGTAAATATGCTTGTGAGTAAAAATAATACAGAATAAACCCAAAAGTGTTTGAATATCTCTATCCTATATTGTCTTCATCATTTTATCTTCACCTACTGTGTTATTAATTATGGTGATGACGTAGGTGATGACTGTCACTTGTGATCCTTTTTATAACTACAGGGAAGAGGAAGGAGTGACTGCATTCAATATCTCATTAGTTTTATATTAAATGCGATTTTGAGTTCCTGCTTTATTTTCTATAGAACACTTGGAATTTAACTTGGGATATTGAATATTTAATGAAGTTAGCCATTGATATAAGGGGAAATCTTAATAATAGTATAATATTTAACAAAATTTTAATAAAAACTATCACTAAAAAGTGTATGACCATGAATTGAGTGCCTAAGAATTACATGTTCAAATTTATGGAAATTTAAAGTTAGCTGCAGTGGCCAATCAGGCTTGTGTCATACATAGGAACTATATATGATTCATCACAAGCTATTAATAAATTTACAAATATCTTAAATATAAGTACAAATCAAAAACTGAAGATTGGAAGGTCTTGGGGCCTGTGTGAGAAAAACTGGGAACTGAGCACATCTTATCATAATAATGACGGAACAAGACATTTTGTAAACAAAAAAATCACAAATGCATGCCAAACTGAAAACAAAGCTTCTATCTATCCAACTGTCAAAATCTTTAAGAAATCTGCGCTTTAAGCGGCTAAAATGTAAAAATGTTGAAAACAGAACTCATGTTCCCACTAGCAATTGTTTCCTACAGAAAACCACAAAAGAAAAAAAATGTAGCGTGGACCTTGTATCCAGAGAGGTGGGGTTGACAGACCTAGAAACCATTTTTCAAGCTAATGAATGGAGTAGGATTTGCTGTGACCTATTTGGGAAGGGAGGCTACAATTCCTCATAAACTATTGGAAATAAAACTACTTAATACCCAAAGAAGCCTATTCAATACTATCCATTTATAAGTGTTAGAAAAATGGGGGCTGGCATTTTGGCACAACAGGTTAAGCCACTGCCTATGACAGTAGCCTCCAGACACCTGCCTCCCATATGGGCATCAGTTCAAGTCCCTGCTTCTCCAATTCTAATCCAGCTCCTTGCAAATACAACTGGAAAAGCAGCAGAAGATGGCCCAAGTACGTGGGCCCACACATCCACATGGTTGATCCAGATGAAACTTTTGGCTCCTGGTTTCGGCCTGGCTGAGCCCCGAACTTGTGGCCAACTGGAGAATGAACCAGTGGATGGAAGATTGATATTTCTCTCTCTCTCTCTTCTTCCCCCTGCTGTGCTTCTCTCTCTCTAACTCTGCCTTTCAAATAAATAAATAAATAATTTGATGAAGTGTTAGGAAAATACAGGTAGAATTTTTTACTGTATGATTGCTTTAGGGAACAGGAGCAGTGAAGCTCTTCCTTGAAGATAAAAATTTCAAGTTGATATTATGTGTAATTCCATGCATGCAGCATGTATTTCCTGACAGGAAATAAAGGATCTCTGAATCAGAGAGTAGATCTTTCTTTATACATAGAACCCATTCTCCCCATGCCAGTGTCCTGTAGGCAGACATGGTGAAGGCCAAGTATACCTGCAAGTGCAACAACAAGATTTGCTCCACAAGAGATGAACTCCAAGATTATGAGGTGGCTATCACATCTGCCCCTCATCCCCTCTGAAGAATATTGTTTTCTAATTAAAATAATGTCCTGTGCTATAGAGAAGTAACTGCTCTTTGTATCTCCTCCTTTTCAAATAATGGCCTAAATTGTGGTTGCTCATTCCCTGAACTTTCTTGTATGTTGGATGTGTGGAAGCAAATTACCTCATAGTTTTCTGAAAGAAAAGAAATCTCATCTGAATTTGATGTCATTCACAGCTTACTGGACTTCATTATCTGTGACAATGATGGAAACAAATTAGGTGTCTTTTATTTTACTAAGTATGCTTTGTATGCGTCAAGGATTAGGTCGTAATTTATACAGGATGGACGCGGGTTTGGCAGTCATTTTATTTGCCACATCTATAAACATATCACACTTCCTTTCTCCTTGATATTAGTCAGGGTGCGTAACTTGCTTTGTTTTATGTCAGTAACAGGTGTGAATTGAGGCTTGAAATGTGTTAACTGTTGGACTTATTCTTAGATTTCTATCGTGGCTGTGGAACAACATATCCTAGTAGCTCACCAGCTTCACAAGAATTAGAGGCACATGTGACTGTATGGAGTTCATCCCACACCTAGCAAGCAAGACAAGTGGTGTAAGCATGTTCCAAGGTTAGATGACCCCAGAGGCGTTTGCAAGCATACATGGTTATCAGTGTTTGATACTGAATTTTACTATGCACCATTATTTTTTTTTTTTTTTGACAGGCAGAGTGGACAGTGAGAGAGAGACAGAGAGAAAGGTCTTCCTTTTGCCGTTGGTTCACCCTCCAATGGCCACCATGGCTGGCGCGCTGCGGCCGGCGCACCGTGCTGATTGGATGGCAGGAGCCAGGTGCTTCTCCTGGTCTCCCATGGGGTGCAGGGCCCAAGCACTTGGGCCATCCTCCACTGCACTCCCTGGCCACAGCAGAGAGCTGGCCTGGAAAAGGGGCAACCGGGACAGAATCCAGCGCCCCAACCGGGACTAGAACCCGGTGTGCCGGTGCCGCTAGGTGGAGGGTTAGACTATTGAGCCGCAGCGCCGGCTACTGTGCACCATTATATGAATGTAGCTGAGTGATAGAAATACCACCTATCATAATATGCCAATTATAAGCAATATATAGCAGTCCATATATTATCCATATGTCCATTTATATTATCCATGATAATATATCCACATACCCATATGGATGCTGATGACATTCTCTAGGATGTGACTCTGGCCCCCTTTAGGGATGATATGCTAATGAGATTTGCTTTACAGACATAGATGCGTATCTGGGGGTGAGAGATGAATGCAGGGACATGCAGAGACAAACCAGCTGAGGAAGCTATTAAGAGCTGATGATCTGCAACAGGCCAGAATGTTCCTTCTAAAGTAAAGGAGGAGTCAGTGACTTTGATATTTATTACCAAGAAAAGTGGATTTTTGTGAGTATTGTTGGGCTTAGAAAGCATGGATCACTTGCTACTATTTCTAGAAGTGCTTTATCAGGATACGGGAAAGAGTATCAGTCTTAAGTGTGGCCAGAGAAATGAGATACCAGTAGCTAGATCCAGTGGAGCTAAAGCAGTGCGTGAAGCAGGCTGTTTCTATTCCATAGTAGCCACTTAGTTTGATGCATTTGATAAATTAACATACAATGTGTATTTGAATCAAATGTAATTGGTTTTTACTGTTTAAAATAAGAGATTTAACATATAATTTACAGCTTATCCTCCAAAATCAGACATAGTGGGAATTAGTGCCATTTGGTCCTGAACTGAGTAGTAACCAGTTTACTAGTATATGGCATGTACTCTTTTTTTTTAAGATTTATTTTTTATTTGTAAGGCAGAGATACAGAGGAAAAAGGGGGAGAGGGACAGAGAGAGAGAGAGAGAGAGAGAGAATATCTTCCATCTGTTCATTCACTCCCCAAAGGGCTGCACTATCTAAAGCTGGGCCAGGCCCAAGCCAGGAGCCAGGAACCTCCTCTGAGTCTCCCACATGGATGCAGGGGCCATCCTCTGCTACCTTCACAGGTGCATTGGTAGGGAGCTGGATTGGAAGTTGAGCAGCTGGGACTCAAACCAGCACCCATATGGAATGCCAGCACTGCAGACAGAGCTCAGCCCTGCATGCCACAGTGTTGTCCCTGGCATGTTATCTTGAATTGCTTAGGGTTCTTGTACATCCTAGCTCATTTACTTTATCTGATACAAGCTACTTTCATTTATTTCTCCCTTATCTAAATCCTGAGATCAATATTGATACAAGTTGTGTAGTGGGAAGTGCCATTGCCATTAGTTTACAAGTGGTAGAAGCAGGATACATTAATAAAGAAGACAGTAGAGCTCATACTTGAAAACCATTGCCACACTGGATGACTGGAGAGCAACTCTGCCGAAAAGCTCTGGGAAGGGGTATGCAACACATCTCAGAGATACCCCCTCTCTGAGGTGAGAGGATTGCAGTAACTGTACACCTGCTGCAGGTTTTCATCAGTTGAGGAATGTTCTAGATGGATGGTTAATTCCTTGGCACGCTGTCACATGTGCATTGAGGAGAATACCATGGCTTTCTCCAGGAAGGGGAAAAAACCCACAAACTTGTGGTTGTTTGCCGTTGAAAGACAACAGGAGCATCAGGGGAGGTCTGTTAAGAGAAGATTGCCGCAGCAACCGGCTCCTTTCCCCTGTTGAATTCCAGTCCATGCACACCCACACTGGAAATTACTGACAAAGATGTATAAGCTTGATTAAAAGGGAGATTGCCAAGGAAGTGTGAAATATCAATCCCCCTCTGTCTGGTACTGTGAAAAATACAGTAAGTTTTTTTGTCATTTGTTTTCAATAGAGAATGAGTACAGCCACTTAAATTGACCATAGGGAAAAAAAAAATTATGAACAATGTCATGACATCATGTATCAAATATGTGTTTATGTAAATCATAAAAATAACTATTTGACTTACAGTAATTAGACTGGTATTTGAGCTAGGAAAAGTACAATTAACTCAGGTTATTTAACATCCATACATCATGAAACTAACTGAAAAGAGTAAAGCTAGACTGACATAAATAATTTTTAAAAAATGTTTATTGAAAACCACCCTTTGAGATGTGTGTATGTTGATTCAGTAGCAAGGCCTTTCTCTAGATCAAACAGATAGGCAGCAACAAATAGAAGTCATGAGTCTATTTTTCACCATACCTGCACTGGACTCTAAAGCACAACTCTACATAATTTCTATGAGAGTTCTATCTGTGGACACTCCCAGCCAAACATTACATTTATCACATCCTAAATATTCTACTGGGTATTCCGTGAAAAATATTGGAGTCATATCATCCTCAAAATGTACAATCTGTTTACTTTCATCATCCATTGTAAATTTAATTGAAATAACAGAACTAATAATATTCACACACATTAAAAAGATCTTATTGTACCATTTGGTCATGCGTAATAGCAGATGACTTTTCTCTTTCAATATACAGTTACAAGAAATAGACAAGAATGAAGGAAAAATGGAGCCAAAAAAAAAAAAAAGAGCAACAAGAAGAGCTCTGCTAACTGCCACTTTGCAGGCTCTCTGGAAACAACTACCGGGATTGAAAATTTCTATTTCAGCACAAAAAGAGTAATATCACCACAGATGTGTACACACATCGTTTTTGCTGTAGGAGCACAAACCAGTCGCGACATTTATGATGTTACCAGAGTAATGTGCTGAAGAATGATCATTCTGAATTTCTAACCCTAACTTCATGGAGGTACAAAATTTTACACCTGAAAATGTGTTGTGATAACTAATTTTTCATGAAATGGACTACCTATAACTTTTAATATACATAGAGAGCAACAATATTCCCTATGGCCATTGAATTTTGCAAAGCTCCAATATTATAACAGCATACATCCCATTGCACAGAAGCAGTGCATGATCTATAGAGAGGATTTAAGAGCGGACTTAACGATATTTACCTTCAGTGATTTTATCTGAAGATATTTTCCTCTCTCTGGCATTTGGTTAACATGATGAAAAGTACCAAATAGGAATTGAAAAACCTCCTGCTGGATTAGGGATGTGCTGGTATATTAGTACTAAACCTTCAGATCACATGTGATAATAACCTTTCTTACATCCAGGGATACTTAATAAAGTTTAGATTAATGAAATGAGTGATTACAACACATACCAACATCTCATTCTTATAATAGAGTAATCATCATAGAATTAAAAGTCCAGGTCAGGCCGGCGCCGCGGCTCACTAGGCTAATCCTCCGCTTTGTGGCGCCAGCACACCGGGTTCTAGTCCCCATCGGGGCGCCGGATTCTGTCCTGGTTGCCCCTCTTCCAGGCCAGCTCTCTGCTTTGGCCCGGGAGTGCAGTGGAGGATGGCCCAAGTGCTTGGGCCCTGCACCCCATGGGAGACCAGGATAAGTACCTGGCTCCTGCCATTGGATCAGCATGGTGCACTGGCCATTGGAGGGTGAACCAACGACAAAGGAAGTCCTTTTTCTCTGTCTCTCTCTCTCACTGTCCACTCTGCCTGTCAAAAAAAAAAAAAAAATTAGAAAAAAAAAAAAAAGTCCAGGTCAAGATTTGAATCCTCTACTGAAAGCTGGTGTTCAGAACAGTTCAGTGTGGGGCTGGCATTGTGCACAGCAGGTTAAAGCTGTGAATTTGAGTCCTGGCTGCTCTTCTTCTGATCTTGGTGCCTGCAAAAGTGCCTGGGAAAATAAGGGAGACTTGTATGAAGTTCTGGGCTCCTGGTTCTGGCCTGGCCCAGCCCCGGCATGTGTAGTCACTTGGGTTGTGAACCTGAAGATGGAAGATTGTGCGTGTGACTCTGCCTTTCAAATAAATACACCAATAAAAAATTCATCTTGGGGAAACATTTTTAAAGTACCTTCGCCAATGAATGTTATTTATCTTTATAAAAGCCACGTTTCACAGCAGTAGGAATATATACCCAATTAATTATTCCATAATATGTAAAACACCTGTTTGGGAATAAGTGTTATTGAAGCCATTGTCTCTCTCCTCCCTTGTGCCTCATCTCTATCTATAATCACCATTCTCTTTCTCCTTGTACTTAATGGAACTAGGTTTGGAAACAGCAAGATGATTATCAACCTGAACATATTATTAGAGAGGAAAGATTAAATAGCCTGATCCCACAGATTCAAGGGCTTATATTTAGTAAATGGAAAATATCTGAGAAAACTTCTGAAAATTTCAAGGTTATCAACTTATTTTTGAGAGGATGGTTATTTTGGAACATATGAAACATTATTACTGGACTATTCTTTGAGTTTGAATTAAGACCATTACAAACAGAAAAATCAGTATTAACTTCCGAGGGAAAAACTACCTTATTCATGCTTGTTAACTGGATGAAGAATCTGCCTCCTTCACAGTTAAAAACTCCGCAGGACACATGTGACAATCTGTGGACACTATTAGAAATCCTTGATCTCACGTTGATACAGGAAAACTATGAAGTGGAAAATACAGGCTGTGCTGTAGATCCATGTATTATACATCCCCCATGCTCTTGGCTTGGCAGAATTCAGCATCGTGCATGGAATTCAAAGTGGAACGGAGTCTCAAGTTCTATAGAAGCTGAAGTATAGCAAATGTTCTGTTAAGACAATGTGACCTTCAAATTCTGAATTTAATGATTGTATTTCACTATTCAAGTCAGCAAGAAGTATCCGGTAGGTACACACACCTAAATTCTAGTGTGTCAGAAGGGCTGAGGCAATTGTGAAACCCTGTGTCACAGTCGCATTTGTTGGTGACTACATGAAGGACAGACAGGGTCCCGTGCTTGCCATTATCACAGGGGAGATTTGAGCAACTCTTGTGTCATTGTTTTCTGTTGAGAATACTTTTCCCCCAGGTTCTTTTTTGATTCAATAGATCAAACTGCTGTTGGTTATAAATGACAGTATCCATTGTTTCAAACAATGGACCCTAGGTATTTTTTTGCACTAGAGAAGTTTAAATTCAACAGGATTTCAGGAAAATAAATTAAATCTAGAATTGGTTACAGGACATGGGACTGAAAAGAGAAAAATTAAACCATAAAAAGGGAAGACTAGCAAACTGTGGAAATCAGCGAGAAATTACAAATTAAGTGACTTTCTCTGAACTAGTGAAAATGAAAAGCTCTGAGAATTTAATATCATAGGGGACAAGTGGGTTATGTTCTGGATTAACATGAATGACATTTAGAATGTCAGAATTGTGGGAGGGCAACTACTGCTTCTAGTGTGACTGGACAGATTAAAGGAAGGGAATGAAAAGATCAAATGTTTGTATTTTTCACTCAAGGCATAGACTAATAACATTCTTGTTTATGATCAAATGTAATTTATACTTTTAGCCTTTTTTACTGGCATCTAAATTTCAGATAGATAGTTTGAGTCTGAAACTTGCCGCATTATGTCTTCATGGGGAATTTTCTTTTGTGGAAGTTTGGTCATTGTTCTTCAGTGAGTGGCAGCTGGAGAATTTAAATGGGAGAATATAAAGAGAGCCATAGGATTCTGATCACATCAACTATGTAGCTCTCATAAAGCATTCTTTGCCACAAAGCATTCTGTCTTCTGATGCTTGAAATAGTTTCAATTGTTGAAAATTTTTTATTCTGTTTTATTCTGCTTTGTGTGAAGACCTCGTTATTCCCCATTCTGGACCTTGTTTTGGAGGGAGAAATAAACTGTGTTCTTGCCTTACTCCATCACCTCACGGTGTCCCCAGACCTTTAGAGTCAAAGCTGTATTATGTTCCAAGTAAAGAAATGCAAAATACATATTGAAAAATTGGAATGACTCATATGTTATAAAATAAACATGAAGAATTATTATATAAATGGATTTTTGACTCAACAAAAAGAGAAAGGAGTAATTTTAGATTCAGTACAAAATCCCACAATCATTCATGCTAAAAACTCTTAACAAACTTGAGGTAGGATGGAATTTTCTAAACTTGGCAAAAAGCATCTTTGAAAATCCAATAAGAAATATGATGAGAGATGTAAGCAATGTTTCTTTTCATACTTTATTTTTTTAACTTTTATTTAATGAATATAAATTTCCAAAGTACAGCTTATGGATTACAATGGCTCTCCCCCCCCCCCCCCCCGTAACTTCCCTCCCACCCGCAACCCTCCCCTTTCCCACTCCCTCTCCCTTTCCATTCACATCAAGATTCATTTTCGATTCTCTTTATATACAGAAGATCAGTTTAGCATACATTAAGTAAAGATTTCAACAGTTTGCTGCCACACAGAAACATAAAGTGAAAAATACTGTTTGAGTACTAGTTATAGCATTAAATCTCAATGTACAGCACACTAAGGACAAAGATCCTACATGAGGAGTAAGTGCACAGCGACTCCTGTTGTTGACCTAACAATTTGGCACACTTGTTTATGGCATCAGTAATCTCCCTAGGCTCTAGTCATGAGTTGCCAAGGCTATGGAAGAACCCCTGAGTTCACTGACTCTGATCATAGACAAGGCCATGGTCAAAGTGGAAGTTCTCTCCTCCCTTCAGAGAAAGGTACCTCCTTCTTTGATGACCTGTTCTTTCCATTGGGATCTCACTCATGGAGATCTTTCATTTAGGTCATTTTTTTTTTTTTTTTTTTTTTTTTTTTTGCCAGAGTGTCTTGGCTTTCCACACCTGAAATACTCTCATGGGCTTTTCAGCTGGATCCAAATGCCTTAAGGGCTGCTTCTGAGGCCAGAGTGCTGTTTAGGACATCTGCCATTCTATGGGTCTGCTGTGTATCTCACTTCCCATGTTGGATCGTTCTCTCCCTTTTTTGTTCTATCGGTTAGTATTTTCAGACACTAGTCATGTTTATGTGATCCTTTTGATTCTTAGTCCTATCATTATGATCGATTGTGAACTGAAATTGATCACTGGGACTAGTGAGATGGCATTGGTACATGCCACCTTGATGGGATCGAATTGGAATCCCCTGGCACATTTCTAACTCTACCATTTGGGGCAAGTCAGCTTGAGCATGTCCCAAATTGTACATCCCTTCCCTCTCTTATTCCCACTCTTATATTTAACAGGGGTCACTTTTCAGTTAAATTTCACACTTAAGAATAACTGTGTATTAATTACAGAATTAAACCAATAGTATTAAGTAAAAGAGACAAAAAAAAATACTAAGAGGGATAATGTATTAAGTTGTTAATCAATAGTCAGGACTATGCTGATCAAGTCACCGTTTCTCATAGTGTCCATTTCACTTTAACAGGTTTCCTTTTTGGTGCTCAGTTAGTTGTCACCGATCAGGGAGAATATGATATTTGTCCCTTTGGGACTGGCTTAATTCACTCAACATAATGTTTTCCAGATTCCTCCATCTTGTTGCAAATGACCGGATTTCATTGTTTTTTACTGCTGTATAGTATTCTATAGAGTATATGTCCCATAATTTCTTTATCCAGTCTACTGTTGATGGGCATTTAGGTTGATTCTAGGTCTTAGCTATTGTGAATTGAGCTGCAGTAAACATTAAGGTGCAGACAGCTTTTTTGTTTGCCAATTTAATTTCCGTTGGGTAAATTCCAAGGAGTGGGATGGCTGGGTTGTATGGTAGGGTTATATTCAGGTTTCTGAGGAATCTCCAGACTGACTTCCATAGTGGCTTGACCAGTTTGCATTCCCACCAACAGTGAGTTAGTGTCCCTTTTCCCTCACATCCTCGCCAGCATCTGTTGTTGGTAGATTTCTGTATGTGAGCCATTCTAACCGGGGTGAGGTGAAACCTCATTGTGGTTTTGATTTGCATTTCCCTGAAGCAATGGTTTTTTTGAATACAACACCCAAAGAATGGCCCATAATAGAAAAGGTGATGTTACATTTTATCAAAATTAAAAATTTTTGCTCTTAAAAATATAAGATAAAATGTTTGTAAATGTATCAAAGGACTTATGCATAGAATTTATAAAGAACTTAAGGATATAAGCAAACAATAGACAAAACATTTGATGAAATACATATACAAATGGCTAATGAGCACTTGAAAAGATGTTCTTAATTGTTTGTAATGGAAGAAATAAAATGTAAATCTGTAGTAAAATACTATTTGGCATCCACTAGATCAATTTTAACAAATAAGACAAACAATAAGATGTTGATTAGGATTTTGCTGGTACATTTATTGTAGAATAATTTTCACAGTTTCACCTCTCCATACAATAGAATATTATGTAGCAATGAATCTAGGTAAACTTGTGACACCTCTCAAACATCCCTGAGTTTTCTCTCTTTGTTAAACAAATTTCCACAAGTGTAGAGTTTTAAAATAACATAGATTAATTATGTTAAAATTTTGTAGGTTAGAACTTTGTCTCCAGGCTCACTGGGCTAAAATCAAAGTGCCAGGTAAACTGGTCCCTTCTGGAGGTTCTGGTGGAAAAATCTGTTTTCTGACCTTTTCCAGTTACTAAAGGCTGTTTGTGTCCTTTGGGTCATGATCTCATTCTCCATCTTCAAAGCTAGCCTCATGGCATCTCTGACCATTCTTCAGTAGTCAAATGTCCCTCTTTCATCGAAGTGGAGAATTGGCCTCATCTCAGGCCCAACATCTTTTTTTTTTTTTTTTGATGAAGTGTGTTTTATTCATACTTTTCTCATTAACCATGTTTTTTTTTTTTTTAGTTTTTATTTAATTTATGCAAGTTTCATGTATTTCATATATACAGATTTAGGAACATAGTGACATTTCCTGCTCATGTTCCAACCCTCCTTCCTCCTCTCTCTCCCATTTGCACTCTTAATTTTCACAAAGTTCTACTTTCAGTTAATCACATCTTTAAGTGCCCTTTGCTATGTAAGCAATCCCTAGGATGAAGGTATGGATAATTGTGTTCACAAATGTCATGGTAAGTAAAGAAAGCCAGGAACAAGAGGACACAGTATTCCACTTTTATAAAGCATCCAGAAAAGACACAGGGACAGAGACTGAATTAGGGAAGTGGTTTCCTGCGGAGAGGTTAAGATTGAGCATTTACTGTAGAATTGCTATGAGGGACATTACTGGTAAAATGAAAGTGCTCAAAAAATTGACTTCAGTAAAGTACACACCATTAGTGAAGTCACAAAGAAATTGTACATCTCAAGTGGATCAGTTTTTCAGTGAATAATATATATTTTTTAAAAAATTAAAATAAAACAAAAGAGGAATTTCACAAAGCCACAAAACTATTTACTCCCTTAAACTGTTGTCTCCACTAAAGAGTTGCAAGCTCTATCTTCCACATCGTTATTAAAATGTACCAATTTTTTTCACACATAAGAAGTCCCTAGCATGTTTCTATGAGTGCTTGTTGGCTTTTCTAATGGATTAAGTGCAATAAACTCAGCAAATTGAGGTTCAATTGGACTGTATTATAGAAAAGTGGGACTTCTGCAAGAAATCAAAAACTAAATGTCATGTGTTGACGTAGTGATATTTTCTAGAAGGTAATCATGTGTTAGCAGATGTTAGATGACTGAAGTGTTTGTTTTAGAAAACTTTGTCTTAGGCATTAGTGAATATCTATCCATCTAGCTATCTATTTAAATTTCAGTAGCAGCATATGGGTGTTTGTATTCTTCAATAATTTATAAGCTGGTTGTCATAAATTTTTGCACTGAAAGACAAATTTAGTATATTAGTTGCATGATATAATTGTATTAATGATTAAAAACAAAATATGATTAAGTTACAATATTTAGATAATTGTTTTGTCAGTATAAAGATAACTCCAGAAAATAGTAAAAATTTACGGTTAGAAATTGAGTTGTCTAATGGAAATTAGACATAATATTTTAAATGTATTAGCCAGAAAGAATTATCATTACTCTCAATAAAGAACCTATGTATATGTCCATGTACTTTTAGGTCACAGTGATCCTTGTAAAGAAAACGCTTATTTTAACATCTTATATCTGGTTTTTAAATATGAGGAAATATTGAAAACCTATAGGTTAATACTTATCTTTTCCAGTAATAGAAACTTAATTGCTGTTCTCTTTAGTCAGTATCACCAAAGACATGGTATTTATTTTTATTTTCTATAGTTCTCATTATTTCCATTTGTGTAGATTATTTTAAAAATAGAAATGAATGAAGTAGAAATAAGGCAGATAGAATTAAAATGAATGTAAACCAGGAATAGAATATTGGAAACTATAAATTTGCTGTATATGAGAGTATTTCAAAAATTCCATAGAAACAGAAATGAAAAGATAGGTCTATGCTGGTGCCCAACATTTTGAAACCCTGATACAAAAGATCTTCAAAACCTTCATTGTTGTTAGAAAGCTATGCATGGATTTCAAAACTTTTTGCACCAAAATAAATGTCTACTTTCATTCCATTTTTCCATAAGCTTTTTGAAATACCCTCAATAATCAGTGAGTGGAAGTAAAGTAGTGAGGTGAAGAGACAAAAAGAAGTGATCTATGAAGTGTGTATATATTTAAGAAAAACATATATATCCACTAGTGAGGAAACGATATAGAGACTGGGAGCATGGCAAGGAAGGAGGGCGGTGATGCAGCTCAGGGCCCTCACTTATAGGTAAGGCTCTGAGAGACTTGGACAGCAGGCGCATGAAGAGCAGATGGCTTATGAGTTTGACAGACTCCAGATCAGGTCCTGCCTCCTGGGGCCACCATCATGGTGCAGCAGGTTAGTCAGAACACCATTTCTAGTCCTGGCTGCTCCCCTGCATATCCAGTCTCCTGGGGAAGCAGAAAAGTGGCCCAAAGACATTGTCCCCTGCTACCCATGTAGGGAACTCTGATGGAGCTCTGGGCTTCTGGCTTCTGCTGGACCATGGCTAGCATCTGGGGAGTGAACAGCTGATAGAAGATCTGTCTCTCACTCTTGTTCTCACTTGCTCTCTCTGCCATTCAAATCTATACATACCACAGATCCTGCTTCTCATGCCTGTGGTGTGGACTTGAGGAGTTCATGGTTCTTAGTTTTGGTTGGTAATGTCTGCATCATATACTTTTAAATGCTCCATGGTGGTAGATTCTTTAGATGACTCCCTTGGGTTTCGATAAAAACACCACTACTGATATCCATTCTAGCAGCTGTAATTTTCATTGAATCATCTGATGTTTTCAGTTTCTAAAAACATATAAGAGAACATTTACATCACACATGTATTCTACCCTTTTATATATCCTTCAAAATAAATTAATTTATTATAGAAAAGAATCACACTACCACAGTTTACTGCTTTCTGGCATTTGCTATTTATTTTATCTATAAATGAATACATATGTGGTGGGCATAACCAAAATATGTTTTATTAAGAGATTATTAGAATAATCTGTAGTTTTAGTTATTATTTATTATAAAGTCCTATAACTATATATTTTATAAGTACTTGTTAGTATAGAATTTCACTTATTTTCCTCAATATGCAATTTTTTTTTTTTTTTTTTTTGGACAGGCAGAGTGGACAGTGAGAGAGAGAGAGAGACAGAGAGAAAGGTCTTCCTTTGCCATTGATTCACCCTCCAATGGCCGCTGCAGCTAGTGTGCTGCGGCTGGCTCACCTTGCTGATCCGAAGCCAGGAGCCAGGTGCTTCCTCCTGGTCTCCCATGTGAGTGCAGGGCCCAAGGACTTGGGCCATCCTCCACTGCACTCCCGGGCCACAGCAGAGAGCTGGCCTGGAAGAGGGGCAACCGGGACAGAATCCGGAGCCCCCACCAGGACTACAACCCGGTGTGCCGGCGCCACAGGCGGAGAATTAGCCTATTGAGCCGCGGCACCGGCCCCTCAATATGCAATATTAATACTAAGCTGTAAAATTATACAATTCCTAACGAGAGATTAAGTATTCATTTACTTAATTCAGTTACTCCAAGATTATAACAAAAGTATATTAATTCTAATGGGTTTACTTTTTTTTCCTTTTTATAAATTTATTTATTTATTTGATTTGAAAAGCAGAGTAACAGAGATAAAGGGAGAGACAGAGATCTCCTGTTAGCTAATTCACCTCCCAAATGGCCTCAGCTGCCAGTGCTGTGGCCAGGCCATAACCAAGAGCCAGGGGCTGCTTCTGGGTCTCCCATGTGGGTGCAGGAGCTGAAAGACTTGGGTCATCCTCCGCTGCTCTTGCAGCTACTTTAGTTGGGATCTAGGTTGGAGATTAGATCTGAATCAGAAGTGGAATTAACTGGCGCCCATATGGGATGCCAGCATTGTAGGTCATGGCTTAACTCACTATGCCACAGCACAGTTCCTTGGTTTACTTCTTATTTGAATTGTGCATATGTAGTTTGCTCAGTGAAGCAAGCATATTTAAAAATATTTTTATATACATCTAACCACATCAACCTAAAAGCACACATAGAACTTATATGTCTACCCAGATTCAGGACAAGAATTTGGATTTATGTTGTTTTTAATCTTTCTGTTTTGCTGTTTTTAGATTCTCATTTAAAAGGGGATAAATGGAGCTCCTGGTATATTTCTTTTCATATTACTGAAACAGGAGATTTACTGAATATTTTGTGTTATTTCTTTGCTAGTGGTTTTCTCATTATCCTAGTTTCTTCTGAGAAATGAAATTTGTGTTATGTGGCTTCTAGAGAGTTCACATTATTTTTCTGTGTAGAAATGGAATATGCTTTTGATATACTTAGGTTACAGTTGGCTTATATATCATGGGAACACTTCACTGTAAAGTGTTTTGAAGTTGGTATTTGCATTTTAAGAATTCTACATGCCTGTTATTTCTAACCTCACTGACCTAAAGAAAATACTACAACTGTACAATAGCAGGGTTTGTAAGAAAATATGAATCTTATTTTTGTGATTCTGTTTTTCTCTTGTTTTTCTGGAATAATCCTGGCCAGTACTCAAACAACAGTAAGATAACAGCATCATACCATATTTTCATTGAATAGGAAACAAGAAAGTCTTCTATCTAGCTCTGAAGAACAACAGATGTACCCACAGCCCATAGCAATTTAATAAGAATAATAAAGTTAAATATTGATGATTACCACCCAGATAAA
This sequence comes from Oryctolagus cuniculus, assembly GCF_964237555.1. Classification (NCBI taxonomy): domain Eukaryota; kingdom Metazoa; phylum Chordata; class Mammalia; order Lagomorpha; family Leporidae; genus Oryctolagus; species Oryctolagus cuniculus. The sequence goes on along the minus strand of NC_091445.1, from coordinate 8,634,256 downwards.
GCCAGTATGTTACTTCTGTTTCTGTAGAAGAATTTATTTGTTCATATATTTGATTTATCCATGTTTGATATATGTTTGATATGGATATATTTATCCTTATGATATGGATATATGTTTGATATGGATATATTTATCCTTATGATATGGATATATGTTTGATATGGATATATTTATCCATATGTTTGATATATCCATGTCAAGTAGAAGCAGTAGCATTGTGAGATTCAGTCCTTTGAATGATTCACAAAGTGGTTTTCTGGAAGTTCCAAGGGCCCAAGCAAATTATTTCTACCCAAACATCCATGTACAGCTGCACAGATGGTGTATCGCACAGCAGGGGCACATGCATGTAGACCTAAACTCAACACAACTTTTCCGGGAAGGCCAGATGGTGAATATTTTGGGTTTGGTAGGTACCATGTTATGTTTGTCACATATTCTCCTTTCATTTTATTACATTATTTATAAATGAAAAGTGCTTTTTTATAGATTTGTGGAATATAGACAAATTATTTCTAGGCCAGATTTGTCCCGTGAGATCTTTTTCAAATAACTGCAATACAGTATACATTACAGTACAAATACCCTGCAATACAGTATACATTACAAAACTGTAAATGATGGCCTTCATATTTTTTGGACTGAATTATGCAGTGGAATGCGGACAAGGAAAATTATTAATTTACCTAGCAATTATATGTTGGTTAGAACATGCCAATGACTGCTGTATATGCTGTTCTGGATTCAAAAAGCAAACAAAATGGTCATATCTACACATGCTCAATGAAACTTACAATCAAATGCAGTGAGATGGAATAGAGAGAGTATGAGGACTTCACAGTGTAGTGTGGTAGGAAACATTCTTCTTTGAAAAAATTATGTTCACATTAAAATTTGATGAATAAGTGATTTCTGAAATTAAAATGGAGGCAATATCTGATACCAAAATGGAATTGCATTGAAATGAATAAATGTGTGTGCATGGGGATTTCTAGATAGTATCCCTTGGAGATATGGATTTAGTTGGCATTAAATGGATTTTTGTTATTTGAAATCATGAGATTTGATGAGAGCATTACAGACAGAGTGTGTCAACAAAGAACTGGGGTTATTAATAAAGGATTTGGAGGGTAGTTAGCGGCCCAGGACACTGGGAAAGAGTGCCCAGAGAGAGACCAGGCGAACAAGCAAAACAGTTAAGTTTCAGACTGTAAGAGGTGAGGACAATGATTGTTTCACAAAGAATAATCAGAAGGGTATACTGTGGAAAAGTGGTGGACACCAGGCAGGATAACACAGAAACTTCTGCACCTTGAACGGCAAATGTGTGGGGTATTCTTGAGATGTGGCATGGGAATGGGGCAGGGCAGCCACCCGTTACAGGAAACACGTGCTGTGTCTGCCTCTAGTAACTGCAGCAAGCTCCCAGCTGAGGCAACAGACCGAAAAAATGCGGCTGCTCTACAAATGAGACCTGAGTTCTGATTGGCACTGGGTCATTTTGTTTCTATCTTTAGTTATTCTCACTCCAGCACTCAATTGGACTTTATGTGTTCTCATAAATTATGAACTATAAATGAAAAATTTCCAGCCAAAGATGATTTGTATATTAAGTCCTAGAAATTGCTTCTCCGTGGCTCATCAAATGAAGTTCCTCATTTTGTCTTCTAAGCTTTCTTTGAATATCCAACTGCTGTCGTAACTGTGGACTTTTACATTCCACTTAACCTTTGCTCATTTGAAATCAGTGATTTAGTTTTAGTCCGTATGGTAGACATGCCCAGTATCTGGTTCTCAGTATTTCCCAGTCCTTGTTGTGAAATGAGTATACTGTGTTCTCACAGATAGGGCATGTTTACAAAATCAGTCTGTGAAGGTGAGATGCCTATCTTTTGTTCTCATACTTAATCATGAAGATTAATGAAGATTCTATTAATTAAAAATTGCACTTCTGTTGTATGAAACATTAATTAAGAACATGCCCCAATTGGGCATATAAACCTGGGACATCCTCTGAACAAAGGTGAGATATAAATGCATCATAAATAAAGGGACATAAATTATTCTTACATCATATTGCAAATGTGTAATAGATTTTGGAGGTGAAACTAAGCCAGATTTTTCACAGTTAACACTAACAATATGTTTGAAAAATCCTTAAGGTGAGATATTTATGTATGGATGTATTTCTCAGACAAAGGGAGCCCCATCTTTCCCATTGGCTGGTTCACTCTCCAACTGTCTAGAATAGATCGGGCTGGTCCAAGGCCAAAGCCAACAGTTTAATCCAGGGCTCCCATGTGGGTGTCAGGAACCAGCTACTTGAGCCATCACCTGAGGCTACTGAGAATGTATATGAGCAAAAAGCTGGAATACGATGCTGGAGCCGGAGCTGGACCCCTGCGGTCTGATATGGGGTGAAAGTTGTAAGATGTTGGCAGAATACCCACGCCGTAAGCACTGATTTCGATTTTCAGTGGTTTCAGTTTGTCAGTATCTTTTAACTCACAGAAGGAAAAGAAAAATCTCTTTAGGTAAATGGACTCTGTTTCCGACCAATCCAACAGCAGTTGTAGGCCTTTGTCAGTAACACTGGGCATCCAAGTTTCTGAAATGCTGACGTGAAAAGCATCTGTGCTGTAAAAACAATGAATAGGAGACATTGCCTGTGCATAGCATTGTGAGATGGCATTCATGTTGGAGGAAACTGAGCCCCGAAACCAGGTGTTACAGACCAGCTCAGGGTTCCTCCAGAACACTTTAGAACAATGGAAATAACTGTGCTACAGTTTCTTTGTGTCGTGGATGAGGGAATGAAGGGGAAGCTTGGAAATCTGTTTGTGTTTCCTTGCCACCTCGAGGAGTCCCGTCAAATTCTACCCCCATATCCCAGGAACGGTCCAGGGATACAGGACAGGAAGGAAACTCAAGAGCTAATTGCCACATGAGGACATCACAGATAGATTGACAACAGTGTCTTCTTTAAATTGAATGCATAATGTATAATTTACATACTTATATGAATCACTGGTCCTTGTTACATGTCCTTAAAATAAAATAAAATAAAATAAAATATTTCACTTAGGTTATGCAAAATCTGCAGGGAGGAAATTGTTCAGTATGGTACAAGAAATTCAAGCCAGCAAGATAATGATGCAAATTCGCATTGGCCTAGACAATAATGTAAATATTAATAGTAATTAATAGAAACTGAAGAATTTTAGAATAGCTGTGAAAGATGGGCTGTTTATTAATCCTGAAGATAAAATGTGACTATATAATGTGCAGCACTAAACTTTTCCCAGACACTTCTGCCTACAAATTCCTACAAAAAAATTAACAGAAATGTCAATTTTAATGCTGCCTGATGGTGACAACCACCACCAGAGCCTGGCCTTCAACACAGACCTGAGCCTTGCATTTTCTACCAGGAAACAGTCATCCCCAAGCTCTTCAATGACTGGCCTTACTGGTCTTCATTCTTCATAGAATGTGTTAGAGAAATGTGCCTGATTGCACTGGAGATTTTTCTTTGAAAATACTGTAGTTTATAAACCAAGGAAAGCTCAAGTAACTGAGGGCATTTTCAGTGACTCAAATACTATGTTTTGATCTATCATGTCAGCAAGGATAACCACCTTTCCCCAAAACTGCAAGGCTTTTTTGGGGTATACACTTTATGTGTTATTCAGTGAAATGAGTATTTCTGAAATTTAAAAAAATGAAATATTTAAAATTCAAAAGAAGCCTTGTCCAAAATGCAAGGAACAGAATACTTGATGAATTTCTTGATATTTTACTTACATTTTAGTCTATTTTAGTAGACTCAGTAAATAAATATATTCTATTATTTATAAGTTTGCATGACACGGAAATTGAGCAGAAATAAAGAGAAAATAAATATTACAAATTGAAATAAAGGGAGAGAATGATCCAACATGGGAAATGAGATACACAGCAGACCCATAGAATGGCAGATGTCCTAAACAGCACTCTGGCCTCAGAATCAGCCCTTAAGGAATACGGATCCGGCTGAAATGCCCATGAGAGTATTTCAGGCATGGAAAGCCAAGACACTCTGGGGGAAAAAAAAAACCTAAATGAAAGATCTCCGCGAGTGAGATCCCAGTGGAAAGAATGGGTCATCAAAGAAGGAGGTACCTTTCTCTGAAGGGAGGAGAGAACTTCCACTTTGACCATGGCCTTGTCTAAATATGATCAGAGTCAGTGAACTCAGGGGTTCTTCCATAGCCTTGGCAGCTGATGACAAGAGCCTAGGGTGATTACTGATGCCATAAACATGAGTGTCAATTTGTGAAGTCAACAACAGGAGTCACTGTGCACTTACTCCTCATGTAGGATCTCTGTCCTTAGTGTGCTGTACATTGAGATTTAATGCTATAACTAGTACTCAAACAGTATTTTTCACTTTATGTTTCTGTGTGGGAGCAAACTGTTGAAATCTTTACTTAATGTATGCTAAACTGATCTTCTGTATATAAAGAGAAATGAAAATGAATCTTGATGTGAATGGAAGGGGAGAGGGAGTGGGAAAGGGGAGGGTTGTGGGTGGGAGGATATTATGGGGGGGGGGGGAAGCCTTTGTAATCCATAAGCTGTACTTTGGAAATTTATATTCATTAAATAAAAGTTTAAAAAAATTGAAATAAAGGAAAAAAATTGACCTAAACACTGCAACCTAACCTTCAGTTTGTATGTGGAGCCTTCAGTTACTCTTTTATGGAATGTCTGTGGAAATAGATACATATAGTTTCTAGCTATTTTGTTTTTTGCTTACAAGACTCTGGGAAGAGATATATAGGACAAAAAAACAGAGACTCTTACATTCATGTACATATTTTCTTCAAGGAAAATGGCAAAAGATTTCTTTAAAGTTTATTCTATATCCTGCAAATATTTTGCCCTGATACGTTCTTTCCGAGTTTTAACATGGGAATCTCAATATACTACAGTATTTTCCTTAGCATTTTGCTATACTTTTTATCTTTATTTTATTCTTATTTAAAAGTAGGAATTTTAACAGCTGGGCATAATAACAAATCTTTAATTCACTGTCTACCACAGAGATTTATTGCCGTAGAGCAAATTGATTTAGACAATTTCCACTACAAAATTGTTTTTACTGACCCTTAGCGAGGGCAACTTTGTTATCTCAGGATGAGAACTGGCTCTGCTTTCACTTCTTATTTCTTCATATTCTGAAATAGCAGCAGGAAAAGCTGGAATATTAATATACCATGCATATCTTTATTAATCAAAATATGAATGCCCAAAACACACTATAAACTCTCTTTACATCTCTTTTTCCTATATCACTTATAGATTTTATATCCTTATGTGGTCAACTTGGAGGACATACTGTTTTTATTTATTTTGGACACCTGTTTTTGTATAGAAGAATTATGAATTTCCAATTTTCTGGACAGTAAGGAACTTGTTTTTTGGAAAATTAGAAGACTGAACAAATCACACATTCTTTTTAATTTTTGGAGAAAATTTTCTTTGTTCACAAAATATTAATTAACTCACGTTTTTAAACACAGTTTCATTGTCCATTAATTAACATTCTTTTTTTTAAAACTTTTATTTAATGAATATAAATTTCCAAAGTACAGCTTATGGATTACAATGGCTTCCCCCCTGTGGGGAGCAACTAAGTTACTGGAATTAAGACTTATTCTATGCATCTGCTCTCCCACAATATGGCACTGGGAGAGGAGGAAACAGCTTCTACACAGCTGCCTCCAGTTCAACCAATAAATAGCAGGACCTGCTCCTGATTGGAGGAGAGCAGCGTACTCGGCGTGTGGGTAGCAGAGTTGGGATTGGTGGAAGAGGACTATAAAGGAGGAGAGAGACAACATGCACCAGGAACATCTAAGGGGAACACCTGAGGAACATCTGAGCAGCCCCCGAGAGAGCCGGCCAGCAGTGTGCCGCTCCCCCGCGGAAGTGGGGAAAGTGGCCAGGGGGAACCGCCCTTCCACGGAGGTGGAAGGGACGGTAGTCAACCCGGGAAGAACCTGCAGCAAACCCGGGGAGGGCTGAGCAGACGAAAGAACAACGCAAGGTCCTGTGTCGTTCCTCCACGAAGAGGGGGAGCGACATAATGGTGCCGTGACTCAGATATGAAGCCTAGGCAGGGTCCTGTGTCGTTCCTCCATGAAGAGGGGGAGCGACACCCCCCCATAACGTCACTCCCACCCGCAACCCTCCCCTTTCCCACTCCCTCTCCCTTTCCATTCACATCAAGATTCATTTTCGTTTCTCTTTTTATACAGAAGATCAGTTTAGCATACATTAAGTAAAGATTTCAACAGTTTGCTCCCACACAGAAACATAAAGTGAAAAATACTGTTTGAGTACTAGTTATAGCATTAAATCTCAATTTACAGCACACTAAGGACAAAGATCCTACATGAGGAGTAAGTGCACAGTGACTCCTGTTGTTGACTTCACAAATTGACACTCATGTTTATGGCATCAGTAATCACCCTAGGCTCTTGTCATGAGCTGCCAAGGCTATGGAAGCCCCCTGAGTTCACTGACTCTGATCATATTTAGACAAGGCCATGGTCAAAGTGGAAGTTCTCTCCTCCCTTCAGAGAAAGGTACCTCCTTCTTTGATGACCCATTCTTTCCACTGGTTTCTCACTCGCGGAGATCTTTCATTTAGGTTTTTTTTTACCCCCAGAGTGTCTTGGCTTTACATGCCTGAAATACTCTCATGGGTTTTTCAGCCGGATCCGTATTCCTTAAGGGCTGATTCTGAGGCCAGAGTGCTGTTTAGGACATCTGCCATTCTATGGGTCTGCTGTGTATCTCATTTCCCATGTTGGATCATTCTCTCCCTTTTTGATTCTATCAGCTAGTATTTGCAGACACTACTCTTGTTTATGTGATCCCTTTGGTTCTTAGTCCGATTATTATGATCAATTGTGAACAGAAATTGATCACTGGGACTAGTGAGATGGCATTGGTACATGCCACCTTGATGGGATTGAGTTGGAATCCCCTGGTATGTTTCTAACTCTACCGTTTGAGGTAAGTCAGCTTGAGCATGTCCCGAATTGCACATCTCTTCCCTCTCTTATTCCCACTCTTATATTTAACAGTGATCACTTTTCAGTTAAGTTTCAGCACTTAAGAAGAATTGTGTATTGATTACAGTATTCAACCAAAAGTATTAAGTAGAACAAACAAAAAAATTACTAAGAGGGATAACATAATAAGTTGCTCATCAACAGTCAGGGTGAGGGCTGATCAAGTCACCGTTTCTCATAGTGTTCATTTCACTTTAACAGGTTTCCTTTTTGGTGCTCAGTTAGTTGTCAGGAGGTGGGGTGGGAGGGCTTGGGAAGAATCACTATATTCCTAAAGCTGTACTTTTTTTTTTTTTTTTGACAGGCAGAGTGGGCAGTGAGAGAGAGAGAAAGACAGAGAGAAAGGTCTTCCTTTTGCCGTTGGTTCACCTTCCAATGGCCGCCGCAGCTGGCGCAGTGCTGATCCGATGGCAGGAGCCAGGTACTTATCTTGGTCTCCCATGGGGTGCAGGGCCCAAGCACTTGGGCCATCCTCCACTGCACTCCCGGGCCACAGCAGAGAGCTGGCCTGGAAGAGGGGCAACCGGGACAGAATCTGGCGCCCCGACCGGGACTAGAACCCGGTGTGCCGGCACCGCAAGGCGGAGGATTAACCTAGTGAGCCGTGGCGCTGGCCATGATTTGCTTTTAATTTCATACAAAAAGGTGTTTTAAATATCTAAACTTATGCCAATATCAAAAAGTAACAATTTGGAAAACAGTTATATATTATACAAGAGAGCTCTTTTTCAAAGAACAACAACAACAAAAAATAAACCCTCCTTGAACAATAAGTATATTTTTTCAGCAATATGTTTTCATCACTCCGTGTAAGTTTCTCAGTTTTGAGCTTTTGTTGACAATGGAGCACGTCTTGCCAAACCGGGAATTTATTTGACATACCACATTTAATGATTTTCTGTTTCTGCCCTCAATTCTGTCTTTTTGATCCACACTTCCTATCATTTATAAAAGCACTTTGTTGTTGTCTTCCGCAAGTTTTATAAAATAGCAGTGACAATGCAATTAAATATTCCTTTGGATTTGATCTTAGATGTCACATTGTTAGCTGGTACCAGGAATCCAGATTAAAATACACAGAGTGTTTTGGAGTTTGAATATTTAGATTTTCTGTACATTTTGTCAGTTTGAATATTTAAATTCTCTATAATTTTGTCAAGAATAGATTTTTTGAAAATTAGGATAATTGAGCATGAGTATATATTTAAATTAGACATGAGGATAATATTTTTAGAAAGTTGTATCATGATGTTTCTAGGTTAGTTACATAAAAAAATTTTTTTTTTTTAAATTGAGATGGCTAGCCCCATTTCCCCCAGGTTTTTGGCAACAGTTCTGTAACCACAGTTAGCTAAACCTTTGTTTCACTTTGACTTTCTTTGTTGTGCTTTTCTGATATGTCCCAGTACATCAGCACTGATCTCCCCTGCTGGTTGGTGGCTCTCTTATCTTGTTTTTTCATGCTTTGCAATGGCTGCTGGACTCCCTTTGCAAGTATCTCCTTGTCAAGCTGTTAGCATCAGGGCCTGACCGGCTCTTGGCTTCCTTGCTATGCACTAACTCTTTTTGATCATTTTCTTTAATTCTCTGCCTGTTTCCTACCTTCCACATTGAGGCTTTTCTCCCTGCTTGCTTAACTTTCCTATCTTCTTTTTCTCTCTCTCCTTTTGACTTTCTGTTGCTCTTCTCTGCTCATTTCATTCTGATGTGTATGATGCAAGATGAGGACTTCCCTTGTGTGCTTTCTTATTTTTGACGTATTTCACAATGTCCTTTTACTCACTTCTTTTCTTCACCACCAGCAAAACTTAGCATTTTATTGAGAGATTGATTTGTTTCCTGATAGAATCCTTAGAGGAATATCAGTCTCTGGAAATAAAGTCTACTTCTCTAACATTTCCAAAAAATAGCATAACTTACTAAGAAGTCAGCAACTATCATTATCTGTATCTTTTTATATTTCATATGAGTAATAACAGCTTAGAGTTAAACAAACATATATTTCTGGATGATTTCAACTCTTATATTTCATAGAAGTTACAGTAGAGGTGTTGCAATATTTTTCCAGGGGCATTTAAGTAAAAATATCTCAGTATTGATTTTATGTTTTAACCTAAGTCCTATATTTGAACTTACACCAGGATTCATTACAAGAATCATTTGGCCCTCTGAGCATACTTCAGGGATTTTCCAAGTATGTCATCGTGTTCATTTTCATAAGACAATAAATGTAACATCTTTTGCCTAGCAGTAGTCCAATACTTTAACAAATAATTCAATTGTTCTTATTTAACATCCAGCTTAAAATAGGTCAGTGTACTTTAATTTGACCGACAACTTTAGTATTCCATACTAACCTCTATTATATGTCAAAGTGTTCTTCCATCTGCCACTACTAGGGCATAGGGCACACCTGCCATTTTGCATGTCTAACAGGCATCACCTGTAATCCTGCCTCCCCACCCCAACTCTTTTTCTGGTAACAGTAATACATCTTTGTTGAGGAAACAAATCATTAATAATTGCATGGGGATATGTTTGACCAAGGTCTCAGTTCTTTTCTGCCCAGGTATCAGTATTCGTATAATCTGGGATGCCTGCATTCTCTCTGACGTGCAGTGGAATCCTGAGGGAATTAACAGAAACACTGAAAGTGATTTTTGTCCCTGATGAATCAGTGCAGTAGCATTGGCTGTCTGGATGCCTGCAGCTGCACAGTATCTTCAAATCTTAGTCCTCCAGCTTTGCCTGTGAATCCATGAACTGGCTCTATCTGAATAATATTTTGGGAGGGAGAGTAATAAATTAGCCAGTGCTAGAGCCTGCTACTTATAAAACAAAACTGTAAATGATGAAATAAATAAGTATAATAGTAATCAAATATATATCCCCAGCATAATTACATATATGTGTATATATATATATGTAATGTGATTAAATCTGTGCAGTTTCAATGTAACACTTATATCTTTTAATTCCATTTTACATAAACTTTAAAAGTATGCTTTCATTGTACACATGAAACTTGCTGACTGGAAAGAGAATCAGTGTTATAGATCTTGAATATCTTCTTCTAGGAGACAGGACTTACATGACACTAATAACATTTGCTTCTTTTTTATATAGCTATAATCGTCAAAAGACACCTTTAAGTTTCCCACCTACTGCCTCTCTATCTTATTTCTATACTCACTGGTATAATAAAAAAAAAAACATCATAATCAGAAGTATGCTTCCTTGATAATACAAAATGAACAGAGTTTGTTTTATGATGAGTAGCAGCATGAAGCATCATGTGAGAATGGTCAGATACCAGGTAAGAGCAAGTGTTACCACTGTGAGGAACTGCACTTTTGAGGAATGTGTTTGCTATAAACATTCTCAGAAATGTGCATTATATTAGAACATAAAATATATTCATTTAAAAAAGTTTCAGCTTCAAATATTCATTTCTATGTTTGGATCTGATTTTCCTCAAACATTCATTAAGGAGTCTAAGCATCAGTCTTAGGTTGATGGCAAATGAGAAGTTAATGCAATTATGACATTCGGAAATGAGTTCTTTGGAAATTGATTACATTGGACTAAAGCATTGTGGTGGCATCTCCATGACTGAATGCCAGTAGCTTTATAGGGGACATAGACAGACACAGACTTGCATGCATGGCTCTTGCTGTGAGCCTCCTGAGGACTTCCAGAAACAAAGCCAACACCAGAAGATGAGCCAGTGGGGACTTCATGATCTTGTGCTGTGAACCTCCAGAACTGCGAGCCACAGTAATTCCCCCCAAGCATGCCATCATACATTAAAAAATGTGGCCAATACACTCATGTCCAATGAAAATGTATTTCCTCACAATTACATAGCAGGATTATTTTTGTATAACTTGTTTAGATAACAACATTCTTTAAACATAATGTAAAAGACATGAAATTTTGACATAGTTTATTAGGGGAAAAAAGTGATCATGAAATGGTGAGAAATAACTTTTAGTTCTTCTTTCTAGGTATATTAAATTTATAGCATAAGAATAACTGAGGACAGTAGCTCCTGAGAAGTTGGTTATTTTTGCCAATTTTTCAGCGATAAAGATAGCAAAAATGTTACCACGTTAGCTTACAGGATCTCGTGATATAAAAATTAAACTCAATCGGTAACAGTGTTTAAAGGACAAGAATACAAAACCATATAGAGACATATTATCTACATTGAAATCAATCTCTCAATCCTGCTTTTGTGGAAAGTCTCATCATATTTATTTATTTGAGCACTGAATAAAAGTCTCTTCCCTCATCAGGACATTCAGATTAATCATTGAACATTACTAATTTATTCTCCTTGATTTGAGCATCTTGAGGGAGAAAAACTGGGCTTTTTGGATTTGTAAACCCAGACAGACTGTTATGTTAGCTGCTTTCAACTTACTAATTTCCCAGTGACCTGTTGAATGCTCGCTTGTACATTCAGTAGATAAAATGTTATATTCTGTAATTAATGTAAATGAGTGGATATTTTTCATCAAAAATTTGGTGAAATTCTTTAATGGTTCAAACAGTTTGTGCTGACATGGTGTAATGAAATTGATGACGCAACAGCCTGTTTCAGAAACTCACATGAAATTTTTGGCAGACATGAAACATGTATATGTGTGTGTCTCAACCTTGTTCATTCATGCTATTGTCTCTGTTGTGATATGTTTGAATTTTGTGTGTAGTTGGTTTCAGAGAGAAAATTGGAGACTTGATTAATTAACTTTTAATATAACAAGAAGTCAGCAGGTTGGTAATGCATCTATTAGTTCATAACTGTTTCTGCAGACATTGTTTATGTATTCATTTCCAGACGAGTACCTCATATTCCATTTCCATTATCAGTTAGAAGAGATACCCTCTACTGTCTTTATATTAAGTAGTTTATGTGGTATTTTTCAATAAACTAGGTAGAATGAATTGCCTATATTTTCAGGAAATATTAATATCAAAACTATACAAGCAGGGGCCAGCGCTGTGGCGCAGCGGGTTAAAGTTCTGGCCTGAAGCACCAGCATCCCATATGGGTGCCGGTTCTAGTCCTGGCTGCTCCTCTTCTGATCCAGCTCTCTGCTATGGCCTGGGAAATCAGTAGAAGATGGCCCAAGTCTTTGGGCCCCTGCACCCACGTGGGAGACCCAGAGGAAGCTCCTGGCTCCTGGCTTTGGATTGGCACAGCTCTGGCTGTATTAGCCATCTGGGGAGTGAACCAGTGGATGGAAGACCTCTCTCTTTCTCTGCCTCTCTCTGTAACTCTGTCTTTCAAATAAATAAATCTTAAAAAAAAAAAAACTGTACAAGCAGACTCAATATTAAAATTAATTAAAAAATACTTACTTGATAATGCTTATTTTAAGCATTTTTAAAAGTTTTTGTTTATTTATTTGAAAGAGATATAATGAGGCAGGGCGAGATCCTCCATCCACTCATTCCTTCTCCAGATGGCCACAAAGGCCTGGGCTGGACTGGGCCAAAGTCAGGAGCCAGGAGCTCCATCCAGTTCCCTGCCATGGGTGACAGACGTTCAAACACTTGGGCCATCTTCCCATACTTATCCCAGGCCTTTAGCAGGAAGCTTGATCAGAAGTGGAGCAGGTAGGACATAAACCCACGCCCATATGGGATGCTGGCACTGCAGGCAGCCACTCTACAACCTATGCCACGATGCTGGCTCCAAGCATTATTTTATTTTAGTTCTACCTTCTAGCAACTGATCAAATCGTTAAAGTTTTCAATTTTAAATGGACTTAGTGTTAGAATGACTGGAAGTAGAGGAGTATATAGAAATGGAAATGGGGTTAGCACCGCGACTCAATAGGCTAATCCTCTGCCTGCAGCGCCGGTAACCTGGGTTCTGGTCCCGGCTGGGGCGCCGGACTCTGTCCTGGTTGGAAATGGGCCGGCCCCGTGTTTCACTTGGCTAATCCTCCGCCTGTGGCGCCGGCACCCCTGGTTCTGGTCCCAGTTGGGGCGCTGGACTCTGTCTTGGTTGCTCCTCTTCCACTCCAGCTCTCTGCTGTGGCCCAGGAGGGCGGTGGAGGATGGCCCAAGTGCTTGGGCCCTGCACCTGTGTGGGAGACCAAGAGGAGGCACCTGGTTCCTGGCTTCGGATCAGTGCAGCGCGCCCGCCGTGGCAGCCATTGGAGGGTGAACCAACAGAAAAGGAAGACTTTTCTCTCTGTCTCTCTCTCTCACTAACTCCAAAAAATAAAAAATAAATAAAAAAATTAAAAAGTTGAAAAATAAAAGAAATGGAAATGGCCTTAGTGTTAGAATGACTGGAAGTAGAGGAGTATATAGAAATGGATTTTCTTTTTTTTTTTTTTTTTTTTTTTGACAGGCAGAGTGGACAGTGAGAGAGAGAGACAGAGAGAAAGGTCTTCCTTTACTGTTGGTTCTCCCTCCAATGGCCGCCGCGGCCGGAGCGCTGCGGCCGGCGCACCGCGCTGATCCAAAGCCAGGAGCCAGGTACTTATCCTGGTCTCCCATGGGGTGCAGGGCCCAAGCACTTGTGCCATCCTCCACTGCCTTCCCGGGCCACAGCAGAGAGTGGATTTTCTTTTTCAACAGATATGCAGAACTCCAAATACCAGTGAATGCACTGTCTGTCAGTATGCACAGGAGTTAATCTACCTTGAAACAAGTTCTTGATATCAAATTATTCACATGTAAATATCAAGGAAATATTTTTGTCATACTTGAGACTGCATATTCTCTGATTGTCACATACACGTGGTATGGGGGTAGTGGGATGCAGGATAATATAATAAGTAGCTTTTAACCAAAGTGAGGAACAAGCGCCACAAACAGTTCTGCCTGGAAATTATAAGCAAGGATCTGGGAATGTGCTATTCTGCAGCTGTGCTAACTCACTACACAATGAAATAAATTTAGTGGTAAAACAATAAATCTTCCTTACAAAGCGTAAGAGTTACAGCCAGAAAAAAATAAATAACTTTCAGAGCACTCTGATATCAATATTATCCAACAAAAATCCCTCCTCTATAAAATTGTCACAATTATGTTAAACTGTTAAATACATGAATTAGTTAAGCAGTTTTTTCCTATAATTGTTAAATAAACTCAAAAGACAAATATTACATGTTTATTGTTTTAGTTTCTCATGAAAATATATAGAGATGCACAACTTTTATGGCACAGTTTTATGAGAGATGCAATCACAGAACTGCAGGAGCCTCTAGAATCTGATTTCTGGGTTTATTCTGGTTTTTGCAGTCATCTTTTTGGTTAATAATTTGGACTTCTCGAGGGCAGTGCACTGGCACAGTAGGTTAAACTGCTGCCTGCAGCACTGGCATCCCATACAGGCGCTGGTTTGTGCCCCACCTGCTCCACTTTGACTGGGAAAGTAGTGTGAGGATAGCCCAAGTCCTTGGGCCTCTGCTGCCCACATGGGAGTCTTACATGAAGCTCCTACATCCTGCCTTTGGCCTGGCCCAGCTCCAGCTGATTGGGCCATTTGGGCAGTCAATCAGCAGATGGAAGATCTCTCTCTCTCAGTCTGTGTCTCTCCCTCTCTTTCTGCAACTCTGCCTTTCAAATACATAAATTATTCTTTAAAAAATAATAATAATTTATACTTCTCTCAAAGATTTCCTCTTTTATCTCTTAGGTGTCAGGAATACTCATATTAAAACACATTCTTTCAAGACAGGTTTCCTAGAGAAAAAGAGGCAGAAAAAAAGAAATTTGTACAACCCATATTTCCATGGTTCTACTAGCTTAGAGGGTAAGATCTTTGTTTTTATGTGGATAAAATATTATAATGTCTGCAAGTTAGTTTTAACTGGTTAAAATTGTGTATGTGTGTGTGTTTCCCCTACTTAAAGCAAATACCAATATCATACTCAGTAAATGTCATATTGAAACAATGTTAGTTAATATTAAATCCAAATTAATATTTCCCTACTACAACAGGAATGACCTTTTTATTCATGTATGTTCAAACCAACATTCAATAACAATGCACAATGAATATTCTTTTTAGATATAAAAAACAAGATCTTTGAACATCTCTTTGGATATGTGACGATATTAGGATAATCAAATTCCTGTTGGATACTGAAGACTGAGGAATAAATTGTTAAAATACACAGAGGTGTATTTGAGTAAATATGTAATTTGTTAGGGTGTCAGTTTTGAATGTATAAAAATGAGAAAATTTTAGCATCTACCTTAGAATACCTGTGGGGTTTTTTTTTTGTTTTTTTTTTTTTTGTTGTTTGTTTGTTTGTTTGTTTTTGACAGGCAGAGTGGACAGCAAGAGAGAGAGAGAGACAGAGAGAAAGGTCTTCCTTTTGCCGTTGGTTCACCCTCCAATGGTCGCTGCGGCCAGCGCACCGTGCTGATCCAAAGCCAGGAGCCAGGTGCTTTTCCTGGTCTCCCATGGGGTGCAGGGCCCAAGGACTTGGGCCATCCTCCACTGCACTCCCTGGCCACAGCAGAGAGCTGGCCTGGAAGAGGGGCAACCGGGACAGAATCCGGCGCCCTGACCAGAACTAGAACCCGGTGTGCCGGCGCCACTAGGTGGAGGATTAGCCTAGTGAGCCGCGGCGCCGGCCCGCTGTGAGGGTTTTAAAGGTTAACATGTCAGCAGTATTTGCAGCAATTCCTGGATGATAAAGGAGAGGCAGTATTAACACTTGCCTACTCCACCCAGACCCTGAGCTCTCATGACCTGGTGCAGTGATTATCAAGTTTAAGCCATCTGGTTTCAACTCAGCACACCTGTACACTTTATTGCCTTCACTGGGATGTTCTAAAGCAAAACCCAAATGTCATAGCTGTGTATCTATAAACTCTTCAGTATGCAGACTATAACTCACGTTTATCACTCCCTTTCACTCTGTCACTGATGTTTCCCTTCCTCTCTTCTCTCCCTCCTCCGTTCCCTCTCTCCTACAAAAGCATTATCAAAACTAATGTTTACAATGAGCCTTTAATCATACGTTATAACAAGTCATTACTCCAACTTTTGGCAATTTTGCAAAAAATCTTTGCCATACCTGTATCAACATTCAAACAAAATGCACACATTATGTTAACATACTTCTTAAGTCTTCTTTAATAATAGTAGATACAAATTTGGCATGGTGGTGTAAAATGCTTACAAGATGTCTAGCATTTGAGATAAAAGTTTCCATAGCCAACTAAAACAGTTGTCGAAAAATGTCTTGCACATCAGTGTAGTTTTCCTTAATGCTAACGGTGAAGTGCCTGAAGGCGTACAGCAACAAACTAGCAATCATTTGATCCTCTCCCACTTCGATGTGATCATATGTGCAATAGTGAGCTGTTTTACATTCATCAGAAGCAAACCAAGCACTTGGTAAATCTAAAAACCTAGTTTATTTTTTAAAATATCTGGGGTTTTTTTTTGTTTGTTTTAAACAGAAGTCGATTTACAGAACATGCTGTAAGGATGCAATGGGCAGGCAGGACAGCTAGAAACTGAGTGTAGCCGGCGCCGCGGCTCACTAGGCTAATCCTCCGCCTTGGAGTGCCGGCACACGGGGTTCTAGTCCCGGTCGGGGCACCGGATTCTGTCCCGGTTGCCCCTCTTCCAGGCCAGCTCTCTGCTGTGGCCAGGGAGTGCAGTGGAGGATGGCCCAAGTGCTTGGGCCCTGCACCCCGTGGGAGACCAGGAGAAGCACCTGGCTCCTGGCTTTGGATCAGCACGGTGCGCCGGCCGCGGCGGCCATTGGAGGGTGAACCAACGGCAAAGGAAGACCTTTCTCTCTGTCTCTCTCTGTCTCTCTCTCTCTCTCACTGTCCACTCTGCCTGTCAAAAAAAAAAAAAAAAAAAAAAAAAGAAGAAGCTGAGTGTGGCTGCGCGGAGACTGCAGTCCGAGAAGCACTCTTGGAACTGCAGGATCTTCTTAGCTACGGGGAGTTTGCCAAGGTCAGACAGCTTTCCCAGCCAGGTAAAGCCATTTCTGGGCTCTGGAGCAGTGAGCCAGCACTGCCCTTATCTTACGGGCTTTATCAGTCTGCCAAGTGCCCTAGAGCAACTATAATACACGTTCCCTCCCGGGAGAGCCACAGAAAAAAATCTTTCCCATTTAGCCAAAGGTCTCACCTCCTACAACAGGTTCATGTTGGACAGCAGTGTCCTGTTCTCCCTGCCAGCTCCACGGATGGCCCGGCTGTTGCAGGGATCTAGCAGGTCAGGGAACCTCAGGGAAGTTCTTTGACCAGAAGTGGTAGCACATGGTGAGCTGTGTGCTCTGTGATTGGTTGCCCAAAAGTGAACTACATCATGGGAAGCTCCTATTCGTAGACACATCATTCAGCCTTCTGTGACGACGTCCAGATTTCTGATACTATCTGTCATCGTTGGCGAGGGGGGCATCTCTAGTGGTTGTGGTTCCAACCAAGTTCCTTTCGTTTCCCATCTTTTCCGTTCCTTAGCCTGTCATGTCCTACCCTGTCCTGTCTTGACTTTTCACTTTGATTCATTAGTTCGTTTATTTCTTCCTTTCTCTCTCTCTTTATCTCTCTCTTTCTCTCCTTCCTTCCTTTCTCTCTTTCTTTCTTTCAACATTTGCCATCAGACTGTCTCACATAAGAACCTTTCCTAGAATAGATTTTTTTTAAAGTAAAGTGTTTAAATAATTTAAGAAAAAAGTAAACTGTGAAGACAGGAAATCTATACTTAGTGCATGTATAACTTTCTTGAATACTACTTTACTTTTGTGCATGTTATTTTCTACCTACATGCCATCAGCAACTGGGTAGTTTTTTTTTTTTTTTTTACTGTTATCACATCAGTTTTTTGAACTAATTACTCATCCTATAAGTAATTTATGGGGGATTTGGTAATGAAACAGTTATATTAATGTACATGGATTCCTTTCAGATGGTTTTGCATCTGGCTTCTCAAGCTAAATATATGTACTTTTGATTTTTTAATAGACCAGAAAGTTGTAAAATAAAATATTTAAAGAGTCAAAGACTTCAACAAATCCCCTAGAAATTTTACAAATATGTCAACATCATTTTTAAACTGGTGTTTTTAAGGAACAACAGGCAAGAAAATAGTCTTCTAAGTATTTAAAAGGAACTTAAAACACCAATTCATATTTCACTTGGATGTGTTTCTTTACAGCCTAATAATATTTCAAAAATAAAATGAAAATTGGTCCAGCTGTAGATATTCATTCAATTTAAGGAAAATTGTGGGGGAACATGAATTATAAAATAATTGCTCCAACTCTTCACTTTATTTTGCATGTGTGTAAGCAGAACCAAAGATGAATTCTATCAGTGGAGATGAAATAACCCAATTTTTATGACATTGGATTTTTTCCAGATGGAGGAATATTTAAGTAGAGTGTTTAAAATTCATATTTTTATTCTTTCATTTGCTGACACATGATTCTGTAGCCTAAGTTGTTCCAAGTGCAGATGTTCTTATTGCTAGATTCATCTGTGCCAATAAAGTAAAAGCCATGGATAAATGCAGACTTTATGTTTGAATTACCCTGCTAAATAGCAGCATCCTGTAATCAAATGCTAGCTTTACATTGCTAATTCAAATGTCCATGTTTGTATATTGAAAATATCCGCCTAATTATCTGATTTAACTATGCAATATCTGTCATGGAAATAATATGACAGTGGTCGTATTTCTTTAAAATAACTTTAAAAAGAATGTCCTATGGCATTATTATAGACAATAGAAACCCAGCAGTCCAGTGAGGACATCCTTTTCCCTGTGTTCTTCCGTACATCGACTGCCGTTTGTATGTTGCCTGCGCTCACACGTTATGAGCTCTGGGAGCACTGCCTGCCCCACCTTGACCTCTACTGTCACCTCAGAGCCACTCATTCTTTCTTTCTGCTGAATCCTTGACAGGGGCAGGTTCTTCTTCCTTAATGGGAATGCCTGCTGCTTGTCGGGCTCTGCCTCGGCTTCAGAGAGCTTTTGTAATCTCACAGATCAAACACACTTCATGGGGACAGTCCTGCTGCACCTGCCTCTAACTCACGCGTGGCTTCACACACTTCACTGTGCTCACCTGATTCATGTGGTCATCACACACACAGGATATGGTGAGCTCAGCCACTTTGTTATTAGTTATTTGAATGACAGTAATTTTTTCTGTAACATTTAATTCTTTAACACTAATAGTCATTTCTCAAAAAATAATTTGGCAAATCAATGAATTATTAAATCCAGCAAATATAATATAAGTGATCTTACAGATTTCTCAGTTTTATTATTTTATAGGAAAATCATATATGTACTTTAAAATATTTAACGTATTTTCAAATTTCTGTAATTTAAAAAGTGCTTCATCAAGTTTTAGAATAATAATTCTATTTCCTTATATGAAGTTTACATAGAGCAAAATTAAGAATCTTTTGCCAATACAGTCACTAAGAGGAAGGGCTGGTTTATTATTAATGCTTAAAGTTGTCACTGATGGTGCGCTTAATTCCTGATAACAGAGTAGGGAATCCCGGTCCCTGGGAAATAGAGGGCTCGAGAAATCATTTGGTCTGTCCCTGCCAATGCATCATAAGAAGGGACTAGAAATTCAAAGAATCTGAAACCTGCTAACTTTTAAGTTGATAATTTTTATGGCCTGCAAATCAGATTATAAATAACCAAATGGCCCTGGGAAGAAAAAAGTTTCCCCACCCCTGCATACAACACCTGTATAATCGTGCAGCCCTTGAAAAAGGCTCAGACGCTGTAGGGTGAGGTATGGTAACATTAAGGGGCATGGCTTCATGAAGATCACCTCGATGCAGAAATATATAAGAATTTCATACTTATTTTACAAGGAGTTTTCAGAAGTCTTGAACACATTTCTATATTAAAATAGAGGAAATGTTGATTTTCATAATAGGCTGAAAGAAAACAGGAGGAAGATTTCCTAAAGAAATAATATAAATATTATTAATTTCAAATATAATGACTGAATAATACAAATGTTAGTACTAGGCATTCAAAATTGAAAAACATAATATTTAACACATAGCTTTTACATTTATTTCATTAAAGACGTAAAGGCAGAGGGAAGTTGAAATTAAACCCTATGGAAGATCTCTTTTTCTGTTTAAGAACTGTGTGTGTGTGTGTGTGTGTTTTATTTTTAAAAAGAAAACTGAATTTTCTGTGCCACTGCCTTCTTTCTCCAAAACCTGAGGAAATCATAATCACAAACATGATGTCCTCAGTTCAATAGCTTAATATTAACATGTTATCTACTAAATACTGTTCGGTGAAATCATTATGTATGCTATATTTATTACAGGCATGTATATATATTACAGGCATGTAAGCTTTGATAAGAGCAGGCAAGTGCTAATTTCTTTCTTTGTGAGTAATATTTGAGACTTTTCCTTTTGTGTGCCATTATAACAAACCTCTGATGAATAACTATGAGTGTGACATATGTGCTTATATGAGAGAAGTTTTTAAATGCAAAAGTACAACTTCTGGCCTATGAGTTATTCATAGTTTTCCAGCCAGCAATCAATATGATTTGACTACTCAGAATGGTATCCTCAACTACAAAGGTGTAATTTCAGTCTTCGCAACAGGGTATGAAAACAAAAGGAAGGCAGCAACATTTGGAAAGGAGCTGATTACAGGGGAAAAAGGCCAAAAATCAATAAACTAGTTATAGAGATAAAAATATTTTGTCAAAAGTATGTTGTTGG
The DNA here is from genome assembly GCF_964237555.1 of Oryctolagus cuniculus. Classification (NCBI taxonomy): domain Eukaryota; kingdom Metazoa; phylum Chordata; class Mammalia; order Lagomorpha; family Leporidae; genus Oryctolagus; species Oryctolagus cuniculus. Next base: position 8,613,407 of record NC_091445.1, on the reverse strand, counting down.
TGCTGGTGTTGTGGTACAGGAGTTTAAGGGCAGCCTGTGAAGCCAACAACTCATACTGGGGTGTGGGTTCCAGCCTCTGCTGCTCCATCTCTGATCCAGCTCCCTGCTAATGTGTTGGCAAAGCAGTAGAAGATGACTAAAGGGGCCCCTGCCACAAATCTGGGACAACAAGGTGGAGTTCCGGGCCCTTGATTTCCCCCTGCAATAGCCCTGACTGTTGCAGTCCTTTGGGGAGTGAACCAGCAGATGGAAGATATCTCTCTCACTCTCTCCCTGTCCCTGCCACTCACATGGATAACTAATTTTTTAAGCATTTTTCTCTTCTCTGAAAAGAAAGCTGTGAAGTTATGTTTATTTGTGGCAAAACATCAATAGCACTGTATTGTGAAGCATTGATTATTTCCTTGGGAAACCAGAGTATGAATTAAATTAATCATAGTAATATCTATGCAAAATGGAACAAGTAAGGTAAATGTGAAGGTAAGTTCATAGCCACTCTTGGCATTGCCATAAAGATTATGGTTTCCCTTAGTAATAGTAACTTGGGTCTGTGGGGAAAAATGAAGAAATACTATAGACATGCAGATGGTAGCATGTTGTGCCTGATCCAAACACCATACTAGAACAGTTCCTCAGTCTGTCAATCCTCAATGTTCAACCTTTACAATGACCAAAATAGTGTTTACCTTGCTTTTGACATGGGTCTATATTGCAGTAATAATTATCAAGCAAAATTATGAACATTAACAGGCTTTTAAACCAGACAGGATTATTTAAATGTATGAAGTTTTTTACTCAATATTTCAAAACATAAAGAGTAATGATGCCATTAGGGACAGGGAACATAATCCTGAGACTCTCAACACTGAATGCATTGCTACTTACTACTGTGAACGCCCTATGCATGCCCCCCCCACAAACACATACACATATTTGCTTAATAACTGGTTACTGCAAGTGTGTGGTATTCTAAATATACTCTGAACAATTATTACCAGAAAAGCATCTTTGAAATATTCGGTCTAGTTGGCAGTTGAGTTGATTGTAGCCCTGGTCTGGCATTGAACCTGTGTTAATCAACAGTCTGAGTAAATGAACCAAAAAAGTGTCTTATGATTGCTGTTAACCTCAGAAGAGACAAAGGCAACAACTGCTGTGGTAACAGTTTCATGGGTGCCAAGGGAATTGCTGCACTGCCATTGCCTGCATAAGCTGACAGCTGTCACGTCGTTTGTTTTACTCTATAATTTCAGGCATTTCATCTTGGCTGTTAAATTTCAAAGTTAGCATAGAAATTATGTGAGGCTATATTGTGTTATATAAGTAATTACTTCAGTTAATCAATTGTTTATTTTCAATAGTAATTTATCACATGAGGGATAATTTCATGGATGTGTGCATTATATGTATACATATGTATGAAATGTCAAAGTCAGTGGGAATACTAGGAACACAACATACAAGATATTGTGAACTGAGGCAAAGAGAAAATGAATAATCGCTGTCCAAATGTTAAATTATTATATACTAGGCAACAATCCATATGTATAAAGAATCTGAATAGACATTATTACATAATCAGAAATATTGTGAAATTCAAATCGAAATAAGTTTTCTAAAATATTTGGCAGACAGAAAATATTTCCCTGGTATTGTAGAGGTTGAGTCAGGAAATATTAACACAAACCCATCTCAAAGTCACATGGTTTTTGAAATGAGATAGCTGTCAATTCTAATGAAAAACTATAACCAAGATTCATTTTTATGTATTAAACATAACAGAACAGGATAATCACATTTTAGATGTAAATATATCTATGTATATTTTGAAATTTTCAAATTGTCACAAAAGTAAAATAGTTTATTTTAGGGTAGAAGTGAGATGTTCAATGTAGAGGGGACATTAAAAATCTGTGCAAGTATTACTCAGTCATTGGTGAGGATGTGGATCTTCCGGCATTTTTACTCATTCCTGGTGAGAATAGAAAATTCTGAAACCATTTTGGAAGACATTTTGGCAGTTTCTGACAAAATTAAATATAATCTTACCATGGAATCCAGCACTCATGGTATTACATACTTACCAAATTACTTTGAAAATATATCCACAAAAATACCTGGCATGAATATGTAAAAAAGTTTAATTCAGGAGCTGGTGTTGTGGCACAGCTGGTTAAGCCACTGCTTGTGATGTTGGCATCCCAAATGAGCACCACTTCTAATCCAACTTTCTGCTAATGTGCCTGGGAAAGCAGACGAAAAGTGGCCTTAGTAGTTGACACCCACATGGAGACACAGATGGAGGTCCAGGGCTCCTGGCTTCAGTTTGTCTGAGTCCCAGCCATTGCAGCCTTTGAAAAATGCTAACAATTGACCTAATGTAGTTTTATGTATAGAACTCTGGACCTCACCTTAAAAAATGAATATAAAAAAACAGATAAATACATATTCCTTCCAAGTACAGATGGAAAATGTGCCAACACAGATCACATGATGGGCTGGAGGTTAAGTTTAATATGTTCCAAAGAAATAAAATGATACAAACCATGCACTCTTCCTTGATAGGTTAAATTATAGCTCAATAAAAAATCTTCAAAATTACCAAATATTTGACATTTAATTTGCACATTTATCAATAACCCTTGTGTAAATCTAGAGGTTAAAAAGCTTCAGATTTTTATCTTTCTTTCCATCTACCATGGTTTTGTGGTTTCTGATGGGAACTGAAATATGTCCAGGTCAAAGGTGAAATAGATCTCTACAAGTTTGGTAAAAGTTCCCAGAGTGCTGAGTTCAATAGGGCAATGCAGAGATTGTAGTGCTCAATTGGCGCGACTTCAAAAATGCAGTGCCAGAAATATTTGCTGATTTTTAACTTTTTAAGAAAATATGGAATTTATGAATTCAGGGTGTTCTTGGAATTTTCTGAAAATACAAATTCTTATCACAAATGGCTTTGTCAACTTTGCAAATCATGACTTCAGTTTGTTGTCCTTTGGGTTTCACCACTTAATGAGATCTGGATAGAAAGAATTAGGATGACAATGGTGATGACTAATTGTGTGTCAACTTGACAGAGACTTGTGATTGCTAGATATATAAATAAACATGATCCTGTTTCTGTTAGGATATCTTGGAATGATATTAATATTTGTATCAGGAGATTGAATAAAACTCATTGCCCTCCGTGATGTGGTAGGCTGTATCCAAGGAGTTGAATGATCTTCCCTAGAGAGATTTCTCCAGTCTAATGTTCTTCAGTGGCAGTTCTCTCTCTCTGTCTCTCCTTCTCCCTCCCTCTCTCTTTCCTCTCACCAGTCTCTCATTTTCCGTCCAGTATCACACATTCTGCTCATGTGGAAAATCCTAATATGCATAGCAAGTCCTTCCTCTGTAACTGATGAGAGATAAATACAAGTTATCATTGTGATGTCCTGTATTGATAAAAGTCTAATCTTCAGAATAACTGTTATCAAATGAACACAATTTTTTTCCTATTAATTATCAGAGAAACTATCACTGAAAGAAATCTACCTGAAGAGACAATTCACAGCCACATAGTGTCTCCTGAATGGGCTGAATCTAGTTTTCTACTCATTTTCCCTTAATCAAAACGCTACCCTTAGTCCTCAATCAAATATTATTTGCTGCTTTCATTTGACTCTCATTATATTGGAAGCATTTTAAGACACGGCTTCTGTTTGTACTTTGAGCAGTCACAGTGCTTATAATAAAATGAATATGGCCTAGCCTTTCGTGTGGAAGAGTATGTAGGGATTAATGACAGAAAAATAGTTATTAGAAATACAGATGTAAATATGTTAACCCACTTTCATTGGAGCTGTATGTTTTTAATGCTACACAATTCAGGAAGTAACCATTAAATTGCTCCTCTCTACAGAGCTGATAAATTCAGTGCACCTAACTGTTTATGTGGATAGATGTGTATACAGATAGAGATCGAGATATATTTATCAAAAGTAATTATTAGGCATCTTGGTCGTATTCCCTTTCATTAAATTGTATGTGTCCCTATGTTTTGCTTTAAATTTTTATTTAAAAATTCCAGTCATCACCTCTGCAAGAAAGTTACTTCATGTGTGGCCAGCTCTGTATCCCATAGTCCAAGAACTGGAGGTGGAAATCATGAATTCCTTTTTAAGTTGTTTTAAGTCTGCTTGAGTGATAAGTGCATTTCAGAATTCTGTTAGATATGAGGTCAAAAATGTATGTATCTTGGCTAAATGTAGTATGGCAAGGTAACTTCTTTACTTTTCTTTGGAAAAAGTAAAAGTGGACTTATATTTCTTAAGTGGGAACTCTGTACCTTAATAATTATAATCTATCTTATTCTTGCTCTTAGTTATTTCTCAAAAGTTCATCACTTTGTATTTCATTAAGTGTCCTTAAGGTGACATTTTAAGTGACATTTCAATCTAAATGTATGTATTTCCCCTTGATTTTTCAAAATTGTATGCATATTTTTAATTTTTATTATATTATTATATAAAGAACATATTTAATGTAGCTGACATATAATTCTAAAAATATAATTCTTCCCTCTCTCTTTGTTTTCCTTCCTCTCTCCTCTCTTTTCTTCTTCTCTCTATCTTTTATTATCTCATTCTCTCTTTTCCTTCTTCCTTCCTGTCTTCCTTTCTTGCTTTTGTAATTTTTGAGGTACCATTTTAAATTTACATTATCGTCAAAGGCTTAGTGCTTCATTAAGTAAAGAGTTGAACAAGTAAAATGTTTACAATCATAGTTCAGCAGTATATAGGCAACAGCTATAATCAAATCAAAAGATGCCTATTTCACTCATATATAGTAAATATTAAAACAATCACAGTTATTTGAACTATAGTAGTGTGTCATTCTTAATGATTTGTTTGATAAAGATAAAACAGAATTCAATAAAACTATAATAAAACACATTTCTTGTTCTTAAAATGTTATACAATTATGAAAGAAGATTACAGATCACTGGAAAGTCACATTTCAACATATTATTATTTGTATATAATTACATTAAGTAATACTAATGATTTTAGGTTGTATAATAGAGTCTGACAATACATGCTTTATAAAAGAAAACATTTTCATATATCTGCATTTGTGACCTTAATTGATGCAATGGTAAAGTCTTTTGGATTGATAGCATAAACTCTAAGAGATAAACAATTACATTTCCTAATATCCAAATTATATATACCAGGTGGTGGCGTGATAAACAGGTTAAGTGCAGGGGAGAACAGCAGGTGGGTAATGAGATGTGTTCTGAACCAGAAACTTCTCACACTTGTTAATAGTAAATCTGCTGTTGCAGACCGTCTAGGGCACTTAAGGAAATCCACTTGCGATTTTTAGGCTGTCGCAGCAGCTGTCAAATTTGAAGAAGTGCACAGATCCCTGCTTTATTCACAAATATGTTTGCATTTAAATGAATCATTAAGTACTTATGATTTAAATCTTAGATTAGTTACTCCCTTCTTGTTTATTTATTTGTTTCTGTCTTATAAATTTTCACTCAGATATTTCACCCTCCTCAACCCTATAATAAAGATTCCTCAAGAGTGATATCTCCCAAGTACTAACAATTTGTTTTGTCCTCTTGTGTGTCTCTTAATATCTGTTAACATTGGCTTGGAAACATAGCCCCAAGGACAGATATTTTGTTCAATTAGCATTTTTAAGTAGTCAGAATAGGTTTAGTCCCGTATATTTACTTGTAAATTTAATGTTGAAATTGGCCCTGCGGCTCAATAGGCTAATCCTCCACCTTGCAGTGCCCGTACACCACGGGGTTCTAGTCCCGGTCGGGGCACCAGATTCTGTCCCAGTTGCCCCTCTTCCAGGCCAGCTCTCTGCTATGGCCTGGAAGTGCAGTGGAGGATGGCCCAAGTCCTTGGGCCCTGCACCCGCATGGGAAACCAGGAGGGGCACCTGGCTCCTGGCTTCGAATCAGCGCAGCGCGCTGGCTGCAGCGCACTGGCCGCAGCAGCCATTGGAGGGTGAACCAATGGCAAAGGAAGACCTTTCTCTCTGTCTCTCTCTCTCTCACTGTCCACTCTGCCTGTCAAAAAAAAAAAAAAAAAAAAAAAAAAAAAGAAATTGGCCCAATAACAGTTTTCCTCTTTATGGTTTTATAGGGCAAAATGATACATGAATGCATAATCTTTGGTCAAATATTTAAGGAAGCAGTATGGATTGAATTTAAGAGCTATGTGGACATCTTTAATCTCTAGTAAGTCATTCAGTACAAGAAAAGCCCACTTGGATCCTTAAATTTCTAAATTTGTGCTCTATTCTCCCAAATTTCTAGATAATGTTTGCATTTTCCAGTGTTCATGGGTGAGCTTTTCCTTGGCACATAGTACTGAATTACTATCTAAAATAAGTACATAGAGTTAGGCACGTTCCCTCACATGTTGAATTTGTAGACTAAAATTCCTACCCAGTAGTATTTCTGTGAAAGAGGCACATCTAAAGTAAGTAATGCTAATATAAATGGTAACATAACAAGATCCATACACTTCTTAGGACAAAATAGTAGATATCATCAGGAAGCAGAGATAAGGCTCTTCCCAAGTTTTAAAAGATTTTTTAAGACAAGGTGGCCTTACTGACCGAGATAGACAGATGACCTCTATGATCAAAGAGCACTCAGTTGTGTTCAGAAAAAAGAAGTTTACTAGGGAAGTAAGGAATTGAGGCAGAGGAAAAGAGTTTTAAAAACAAACTGTTCCCTTGGTCCCAATCTTGCCCTATTCATAGTTACATCACCATACACAGGATGTCAGCAAGACTATATTTAATGCTCTTTTCTCCCTAATTTTCTCATTTAATTCAGTTAGTAAGGTGCTAGGAGGAGAAGATTTAGTATAGAAGCAGTTTCTTAATTTTTCCAATGTCATTCATAAAGTCCCTTTGAAATATCTTATATCGAATTATTCATGCCAAAAATAAGAACAGGTGCATGTGAAGGAACGTCATAAGCTGTTTGAGTGTCACACTTTTCAAATTGCATGAGTTAGGATCCCGTTCCCTGCCGGACAAAATACAATAGAACATCAGCTACATAGCACTTAGATTCTAAATATAATTTCATTCAGTTTAATGTGTTCTTCATGCTGGTTTTCCATAAGGCACTAAAGAATCAAAAGTAAATTAAAAAGGTAATGAATATTACATGCCACTAGATGCTGTCACTATTTTTGTTATTTCTCAGTTTTGTAAGAAGTCAGAGTCCTCACACAATCACATGTTTGCTTGTTAGACAAGTAGGCAGTGATTTTGTTTAATCTCTTTGAGTGCTTAGAGGAATTCTGCTCACATCTTCATGAGTTAGGGCTCCCCAAACCATGGCTGTCAGATGGCAACTAAATAACGCAGTACAAAAGGTATGAGAAATCGATCACACCAGATTAATATGGAAACCAGCACAAATGGGCTGAATTAATTGATTGGCATTTATTTCTATCTATAGCCTTTCCTTTGTGGCCATTGATCACGACTTAGTCAATAAAATTAATTGCATAAAAAGAATGTATCTAGGAAGGTTTATTTTTTTCTTCTGTCTATCCCTTTTAGTGCTCCTTTTGTCATGGCTGGTTGAATTTTTGTTTATTGAAGTAAGATACACATAAAAACTCAAGCCTTCTCTTCTTCAAGTCTACCTTTTTAAAAGTTCATACAAAACCCTTAATAACAACACAATAGCAACAATAGCAAGGACAAAATGCAGGGTCCTTGCCTAAACAAATTCAACTCTCCTTGTTGTAGACTATAATCAAAAGGTACATACAAGACCAACTTGAGCATTTTGGTTGTAATTTACAGTCCATTGACTTCTTCATTATAGTAATTTACTGGGAAACGTAGTTTCTAGTACAAAGACACCTACAAGCAAAGCTACACTATGCAAGCATGAAAACAGTTTACTTATGACTTCAGGGACCTTACACACATTCAGTAAACATTCACATTCCACCTGGAGCTTTCTAACCAAAATAAAATCAGTTCCCATTGGGAAAGGAAAACCAGCAAAAAGATAGAACAAGTAAAGGAAATGAAGAACTTAGTATTTGCAGTTAGACAAATAGTTCTTTTTTTGACCTTTATTTATTTATTTGAAATGGTTACAGAAAGAAGAGAAGAAAGAGAGAGAGAGAGAGAGAGAGAGAGAGAGAGAGAGAAAGAGAAAGAGAAAGAGAAAGAGAAAGAGAAAGAGAAAGAGAAAGAGAAAGAGAAAGAGAAAGAGAAAGAGAAAGAGAAAGAGAAAGAGAAAGAGAAAGAGAGGTCTTTTATCTGGTAATTCACTCCCCAAATGGTTGCAGTGGTCAGGGCTGGACCATGCTGAAAGCCAGGAGCCAGGAACTCCATCCTAGTCTTCTGTGTATGTGGCAGATACCCAAGCACTTGGGCCATTAACAGGGAACTGAATTGGAAGTGAAGCAACCAGGACTGCAGCCTGCACCCATATGGGATACCAGGTCATAGGCACCTGCTTAACCTGCTATGCCATAATTTCAGCCATGGCCAAGTAGTTCTTTAAATTCAGATTGCCAATTAGAAAACCAGAGTTCAAAGTTCTTACTCAGCACGTGAAAGATGCAATTCACACAGTTCCCATTACAAGAGAGGAAATGTAGCCTTTGTAGAATTAGAAAAAGTTCATTTTAAAAGTCAAATTAATAACACTTTTATAGTTCTTAAATGTAACTTACATCAATTTATTCAAATATTAACTTTCTCATATTGGGTTTGTAGGTTCTGTGCTTTTTGTTTCTTTTTTTCTCCCTGATAGCTTGGATAGTTCAGAACTCATTAACTTCCTAGGATGGGGGCTGAGAGAAGGCAAATCAACAAAAGTGTCACTTTGCCCTGACTGGGGAGCAAAATGCCAAGGGGCTTACTGGTTGCTTGTGGATCTATTGATGGAAAAGTTTCATTTTTGAAAAAATATCTCTAGGAGTGCATTGTAGCCATTATAGGCATCATATACAGGCTTTATATACAACTAAGCCAATTCCTGATTCATCAGATTTTCTCAAGCACATGCACATTTCTTGCAGCATCACCTACTTTTAAGAAAAGTTCTCGGCTGGCACCGTGGCTCACTAGGCTAATCCTCCGCCTTGCAGCGCCGGCACACAGGGTTCTAGTCCCGGTCGGGGCGCCTGATTCTGTCCCGGTTGCCCCTCTTCCAGGCCAGCTCTCTGCTGTGGCCAGGGAGTGCAGTGGAGGATGGCCCAAGTGCTTGGGCCCTGCACCCCATGGGAGACCAGGAGAAGCACCTGGCTCCTGCCATCGGATCAATGCGGTGTGCTGGCCGCAGTGCGCCGGCTGTGGCGGCCATTGGGGGGTGAACCAACGGCAAAGGAAGACCTTTCTCTCTGCCTCTCTCTCTCTCTCTCTCACTGTCCGCTCTGTCTGTCAAAAAAAAAAAAAAAAAAAAAAGTTCTCTATTGCTCACCCTCACAGATACAAGTATCATATTGCTGTAAAAAGTGACTTCATATGTCACATGGTTCTTCCAAAAATGTAGTTTTCAGTTCAAGTACTTGAACATATATTATATATTTGCTATATTTTTTATATATTTCTATTGAGAAACCAGCAATAAAATCAGATACTAAGAAAAAATACAATTAGAGTTATATATTTTTGTTAAAATATGTGCAAATGAAAAAATACAGGAATGTGGAAATTTCTCAATGGATAATGTAGTGGGAGGCAAGAGATCCTATTACGTCAAGCCTTAAAAATGAGTGAATGCACGTATGGAGGAGATGACATGGTAGGGGAGAGAAATTGTTCGTTTCTGATTGGAGCAGATATATGGAAAGTTGTGCCTTTATCTGCCATGAATATTGAAGAAGGGATGACTTTAGAGTTCGTAAATATGACCTAATGACTTTCATAGAGAAATATTAAGTGACTGAAACTTTCACAGTATTTGCAATAAGGTATGCACTATCTTAATTTCTATACATTAATATATTTAATCACTAAAGCTATTTTATTGTTGTGATATCATAGTTAACCTCATTTTTATAGATGTCTCATTATCGACATATTTGACATCACAGGTGATGGCAAAGTCAGTTCAAAAGTCAGGTTTGAGCAAATGGATTCCCAGTAACTGTATCATTTTACCTTCATTGTGTTGGGTATATGGTATAAATTCATCCCTTCAAAATTTATTTTTTTCAGCCTACCCTCCCAAACAGACACAGTCAAACCCTTCTTCCTCATGGCTCTCCTTTTTCCACTCTTAATTTTCACAAAGATCTATATTCAATTGACATGATTGTAAAATTAACCTTACAGTAAGTAAAGGAATTAGTTTACAATTAGGAAAAAAAAACTTAAGAGACAAGGGCTGTAAAAAATTATGGGATCTCACAATGTCCATTTCACGCCAATACATTACATTTTAGGTACTCTATTATTTGCCTGGGATCAGGGAAAATATGATATCTGTCTTCAGGGGACTGGCTTATTTTACCAGAATAGTATAATATATAGTATAGATCATAATAGTTAGTTTCCAGTTGCTTACAACTTGTTGCAAAAGACAGGATTTGTTTTTTTTAATAGCTGAGAAATACTCCATAGTGTGTGTGTGTGTGTGTGTGTATCATAATTTCTTTATTCAGTATATAGTTGATGGGATGATTCCATATCTCAGCTATTGTTAATTGTGCTGCAGTGAACATGGGGGTACAAATAATTCTTTCATATATTGATTTCTTTTGTTTGGGTAAATTCTCAGGAGTGGGAAGCCTGGATCATATGGTAGGTCTCTATTAATATTTCTGAATGAACTGGGTGGCTGCACCAGTTCACATTCCCACAAATAGTGGTTAGGGCACCTTTTTCCTCCATGTCCTTGCTAGCATTTGTTGTTTGTTGATTTCTGTAGGAGAGACATTCTAACTGGAGTGAGGTGAAAACTCACTGTGGTTTTGATTAATTTTCCCTGATGGCAAGTAATCCTGAGCATTTTTTAAAATGTCTTTCGGCCATTTGAATTTCCTCTCTAGAAAAAAATGCCTGTTAAAATCCTTTGACCATTCCTTAACTGAATTATTTATTGTGTTGTTGAATTACTTGAGCTCTTTATAGACTCTCAATGTTAACCCTTTATGGTTTGCAAATATTTCCTCCTATTCTGCTGGTTGCCTCCTCACTTTGCTGCATGTTTCTTTTACAGTGCAGAAGGTGCTCAATTTGATATGATCCCATTTGTCAGTTTTGGCTTTGGTTCCCTGTGCTTCTGAGGTCTTTTTCAAGAGGTCTTTGCCTGTATCAATGTCTTGCAGACATTCCCCAATGTTTTTTAGTAACTTGATGGTGTCAGGTCATAGATTTAGGTCCTTGATTCAATTTGAGTGAATTTTTTTGTAAGGTGTAAGGTAGGGGTCTTGTTTCATACTTTTGCACATAGAGATCAAGTTTCCCCAGAACCGTTTGTTGAAGACAATGTCCTTACTCCAGGGATTGATTTTAGCTGCTTTGTCAACCATAAGTTCATTGTAGATGTGTACATGTGTGGATTGCTTTCTGGAGTTTCTAGTCTGTTCCTTTAGCCTATCCATCTGTTTGTTTGTTTGTTTGTTTGTTTTGCCAGTAAAAGGCTGCTTTGAATATAACTGCCATGTAGTATGTATTTAAATTTGATATTGTGGTGTCTCTGTTTTCGTTTTTGTTGTGTAAGTTTTCTTTACTTATCCATAGTCTCTTGTATTTCCATATGAATGTTATCATTTTTTTCTAGATCTGAGAAGAATATTCTTGGTATTTTGATTGGTATCACATTCAATCTGTAATTGCTTTCAATAGTATGGATATTTTGATGATATTGATTATTCCAATTCATGCATGTGGAAGATTTTTCCATTTTTAATGTCATCATCTGTTTCTTTAGTGTTTTGTAATTTTTATGATAGAGATTTGGTTAAATTTATTCCAAGGTATTTAATTATTTTTAGAGCTATTGTTAATGGGACTGACTTTGAAAGTGATTTCTGAGCCTTGGCATTGTCTGTGTGTACAAAGGCTATTGATTTTTCTCTGTTGAGTTTATATCCCGCCACTTTGCCAAATTATTTTATGAGTTCCAATGGTCTCTCAGTGTAGTCATTTGGATCCCCTAATAAGGAATTATGTCATCTGCAAATAGGAATATGTAAACTCCCTCCTTTCCAGTTGGTATCCCTTTGATTTCTTTTTCTTGCTTAATGGCTCCAGCTAAAACTTCCAGGCCTATATTAAATAGCAGTGATGAGAATGAGCATCCTTTTCTAGTTCCAGATCTTAGAGAGAAGGCTTCCAGCTTTTCCCCATTCAATAGGATGCTGGCCATGGATTTGTCAACATTGCCCTGATTGTGTTGTGGAATGGTCCTTCTATACCCAGTTTTCTTAAAGTTTTCATCATGAAAAGATGTTGTATTTTATCAAATGCTTTTTCTGCATCTATTGAGATAACTGTATGGATTTTGTTCTTCAGTTTGTTAATGTGATACATCACATTATTGATTTGTGAATGTTGAAGCATCCTTGCATACCAGGGATAAATCCCACTTTGGATGAATGATCTTTCTGATGTGTTGTTGGATTCCTTTAGCTAATATTTTGTTGAGGAATTTTGCATCTATGTTCATCAGGGGTATTTGTGTATAGTTCTCTTTCTCTGTTTTATCTTTTTCAGATATAGGAATTAGGTGATGCAGGCTTCATAGACGGAGTTTGGGAAGATTCCCTCCCTTTTAATTGTTTTGAATAGCTTGAGAAAAAATTAGAGTTAGTTCTTCTGTAAATGTCTGGTAGAATTCAGCAATGTAGCCATCTGGTCCGGGAGTTTTCTTTGTGGGCAGCATCTTTATTACTGATTCAATTTCCATCTTGGTTATTGGTCTGTTTAAGTTTTCTGTGTCATCATAACTCAATTTTGGTAGATTCTATGTGTCTAGGAATCTATCCATTTCTTCTAGATTTCACAGTTTGTTGCCATACAGCTCGTTGTATTAATTTGTAATAATTGTTTTTATTTCCATGTTGTCATGTTACATTTACTTTTTCATCTCTGATTTTATTAATTTGAGTTTTTTCCTCTTTTTGTTTGGTTAGTTGGGCCTGTGGTGTATAAATTTTGTTTTTTCAAAAAAACAACCTTTCATTTCACTGATGTTTTGTAGTGTTTTTTGATTTCAATTTTATTTCTTCTGTAATTTTAAATATTTATTTCCCTTACTAATTTGGGGTTTGGTTTGCTGTTGTTTTTCTAGGTCCTTGAAATGCATTGATAGTATTTTTATTTAATACCTTTCCAATTTCTTCATCTAGAAACCAACTGCTCTAACGTCCCTCTTAATTCTGCTTTTGCTGTACTCCATACATTTTGATATGATGTATTTTCATCTTCCTTCATTTCCATGAAGCTTTTTATTTTAACACAAATATCATTAAAAGAGATAAAGAAGGGCAGTATGTAATGATTAAGGGATCAATTCACCTGGAAGATGTGACTATAATAAATGTATATGTGCCCAATTACAGGGTGCCTGGCTATTAAAAAGAAACATTAATGTATCTAAAGGGAGACATAGATTCCAATACAGTAATAACAGAAGACTTCAACATTCCACTTTCATCAATGGGCAGATCAGCTACACAGAAAGTCAGCAAAGAAATAACAGAGCTAATCAGGACTGTGAACCAAATGGATCTAACTGATGTCTACAGAACTTTTCACCCCCACAGTTGCAGAATACACATTCTTCTCATCAGCACCTGGAACTTTCTCTAGGATAAACCATATGCTAGTCCATAATGCAAGTCTCAGCAGATTCAAAAAAATCGAAATCATACCATCTATCTTCTCTGACCACAAAGGAATGAAGCTGGAAATCAACAACTCAGGAATCTCTAGATCATATGCAAACACATGGAGAATGAACAACATGTTCCTAAATGAACAGTGGGTCAAAGAATACATCAAAAGAGAAAATAAATCCCATATTTTAAGAGCTTTCCATATATCTGACATTATGAAAGGTCATATAAAAAGTAAAAAGGCACACAAAAAAAGAAAGAAAAAGCATCCAGGATTCTGTTCCCTAGAGTCAACATTAGACAACTAGATAAGCCAGTAAATAAATTGTTAGACATTGGTTCTACTACAAACTCAATAATTAACTCCCTCCCCCTCCTCTTCAAATTCATATGTTCAAGCTCTAATCCTCAATGTGACAACATTGGAAAATAATTAGCTTTAGATTAGGTTGTAAAGCAGGGTCCTCATGATGGGATTAACATTTCCATAAGAAGAGACAAAAGGGAACTTTTTCTTATTTCCCTCACACACCACTCTCAGGAAAGAAAAACGCAAGATGACAGCTGTCTTTGCCAGGGAGAGCCCTCACTGGAAATCAACCAGGCTGTTGGCGTGATCTTGGATTCTAGCCTGCAGAAGTATAATAAAATGACTACTGCTGTTGACTTACCCAATCTATGGTATTTTGTTATGCAGTCCAAGCTAACTAAGACACTTTGTTAATGGGTCTTGCCTCATATGCTACAGCTCTGAGAGACATCTACAAACCTCATTGATTTCTAAACTCTTCACACAACTTGAAAGAAACCTTTCAAAAATATTGTCTCTAACATTTCAATGAATGCTTCAGGAAAACTGTGGTCAGAGCACAGAAGACAGAGGCTAGCACTTTACTGTGCATTCTCAGCAGGTTCTGTGAAGAGTTTTAGGCCTGCAAACCACTAGCTTTCTGCTGAATTTTGCAAAATTGAACTTGGGTTTTGAGTTTGTAATATGGTTACACATCAGTTGATCCAGTAATTTCTTTAGTTTGAATTTCAAACACATATAAACTAATTTATGGGACTTCGGGGCCCCGTGTACATAAAACAAATCAGCATGTTGCAGCATTGCAGCTACTTTTCCTATCATGTTATTCAGCATGTTCCAATGAAGAACACTTCAATTCTGGTAAACCAAGACTACTGATGGCTAGCAATTGTATAGATGGCAAGATGCGAAGAACTTCATTGCATCCTCCTGTTAAAGCTAGTGAAATTGCTAAAAATAGAAATATTCAGGAAGAGCCTGAGGAATTAGGAGAGAAGATGCCCCAGGACCAAACAGAACACCTGCACCTGTGTGTTCCTTGCCTGAAGAAGATATTCTTCCTCTCATAGCAGCATGATCTACCTGGGCGCAGTGTAAGAGCAGAGGCCATGTTATCCCTGCCCCGCCGCCCCTCCAAAGTCCCCCTGTGGGAAGTAACGAGACGGCATAGGACCATAGGACCGCAAGATACAGAGAATCTGCAACAGGTAGTTACTAAGATCTGCCTAAAGAAACAAAAATGAGAAGTAGAGGGAGTCAAATTTGGTTACTGTTGCATCCAGTGATAAATTTGCACTGTTGATTATATAGAGATGAATTAACTTGAACACAATCTGTTTAAATATTTGCTTCCATATTTTTAAAAATTATTTTTGATTCTGAATAGTTTCTTCAGCTTTACTTATTATATGCCATATTTAATTGTCCGTGGTAACTCTGGTTATATAATTTGGACACTGACTTACTCTCTCTTCATTATTAAAGATAATGTTATCATGTAGGATTTATGACAGTGTTTTGAATTATGTGTATATGTGTAAGTGGTTAGCTTATAACTATGCCCATGGAATATAATAGAAGCTTAAGAAGTATTAATTATTATTGTAAGGACTCAAATAAATTTAAGCTAAAGTCTTATTGTTGACATAACCATATATAAATAACATCATTTTCAGCCCTCTAATCTGCAGCTTCAAGCGTATTTTTATTGCTCCTGTAATTGACAATACATTCTACACGGTGAGACAGCATCCACACAGACGCACATAATAAAAAATTCATTTATAATTATCTGATTATGTGTGATGTATTTATTTTAATGTATCCTGTTTCATTTTCTAAGATGTTAGTAGCATCCCTCTAAATTGATTTTATATCCTTTTAATGGGCCACAATCGCAATTTGAAAAGCAAAGCGCTAATATTCTGTTGACTATCCAGTTCTTGGTAGATACTGCCATCACCCACACAGTCAAATGACCCCTGTTTCACAGATCCTATTTGTCACCTCAGTTCTCAGAACTGCAGATAGAGCTGCTGAACTCAAGCATGGAACTAGCTAAGTGTCTAGTTTTTAAAGCACACCCACAACTTCTGGCCTCAGATTAGGTGTACTCATACCTCTTCTGCAAATGGGTATAGGTTTCTCATCATATTGGTAGTTCCTTACTTTTTTAAAAGATTTATTTTATTCATTTGAAAGTCATAGTTATGGAGAGAGGTAGAGACAGAGTGGTCTTCCAGCCACTGGTCAATGCCTTAAATGACTGAAACAGCTGGAGCAGTGCAGATCCGAAGCCAGGAGCCAGGAGCTTCTTCTCATTTCTGGGAGCCTGTTTCAGTCCGATGTTTAACTTCCTATCCAGCTCTCTGCTGATGCATCTGGTAAAGCAGTGGAAAATTGCATAAGTCCTTGGCCCCCTGCAACTCACACAGTAGACGCATACAGTTCCTGATTCTTAGCTTCAACCTCACCCAGTCCCAGCCGTTACAGGATTTGCAGGGATTTGGGGAGTAATCCAGCAGATGGAGTCTCTCTCTCTCTCTCTCTCTCTCTCTCTCTCCTCTCCCTTCCTCTCTCTCTCTCTCTCTCTCTTTCTCTCTCTCTCTCTTTCTCTCCCTCCACCCCCACCACCACATCACTTTGCCTTCAAATAAATAAATAAATAAATCTTAAAGTGTGTTTTCATCACTGCAACATAAATAAAACATTTAGAGCATGCATACCATGTAGAAAACACATTTTAATGCCTTCCTGCAATTTGTGCTGTTATTATTCAGAACTAGTTAGCTTAGCCTCTATAATGTAAAATTATTTTGAACCTGAATTTTGACATTTTTAGGAATTACTCCAAATCAATAATCTTCGAATCTCACAAGGCTTTTGTATTAATACTGTGGATCTGCAACTCAGTCTAAAAGATTCCAATTACATAATCCTGGCATAAGTCTCAGAAGTATGCATTTTTACCAAAAAATTCTGCAAGAATTCTCCACAGGAATCCTTCTGTATCAGTGGCAAATGCATGTCCAGGAAACAAGACTCTCATTTTGGAGGTTTATATTTAGCTCTGAAAGTAGCCCACATTACTTTAGGATGAAAAGCTTTATTTAGAAAATGATACTACGCTGAGGAATCAGGAATCTAAGTCCTTCTATGTAACACATCCTAGTGGGCGGAGTGGCAACTTGTGCAACGTTCAGGCATCTCAGCTTCTCTCCACAGCATATGTACTACTTCTGCATAGTTACTCATGTTCCTGGTGCAGAGGAGGCGGGCAAATCTGATGTCCCAAAGCAGGTAGTTCCAGGCTGAGAGTTACTTTGCGGTGATTTAAGAGTGAGGTCCAGGGAGTGCTTCTGTGATGCTGATGGTGGGGTGGGGTTCCATAATTAGACATTCTCTCCTTACTCCTTTGAGTATAGGAGAGGACCAGACCTTTGGCAAGAGACCAGAAGGGTACCGAGGAAGGAGGCTATGTGAGAAAGAAGGGGACATGATTTCACATTCTTGGCATTCTCTGTGCAACATTTACATGCTGCCTTTCTTTGGGTTTTTGCCTCCCAAACTTAGACTTGTCTTTTTCTTCTCAATCCTAGCATCCTGGTGTTACATACTGTGTTGACGCTAAAGGCTGGAAAAAGAGGTACGTGACCCCTGTCAAGTGTTTCAGATACTGTGTCACTAAAGGGATCTACCCACTTTTTTTTTTTTTTTTTTTTTTTTTTTTGACAGGCAGAGTGGACAGTGAGAGAGAGAGAGAGAGACAGAGAGAAAGGTCTTCCTTTTGCCGTTGGTTCACCCTCCAATGGCCGCCGCAGCCGGCGCACTGCTGATCCGATGGCAGGAGCCAGGTACTTCTGGTCTCCCATGGGGTGCAGGGCCCAAGCACTTGGGCCATCCTCCACTGCACTCCCTGGCCACAGCAGAGAGCTGGCCTGGAAGAGGAGCAACCAGGACAGAATCCGGCACCCCGACCGGGACTAGAACCCGGTGTGCCGGCGCCGCAAGGCGGAGGATTAGCCTATTGAGCCACAGCGCAGGCCAAGTGATCTGCCCACATTTTAAACACGCTTTTCTGATACTGATCTTCAAACTTGGCATGATCGATTAACTTCTACTCAGTTTTCATTTTGCACTTCATTTTTACTACCGAGCAAACTTCCAGTATTAAATTTGTGGACACTGTATTTGCAATTTGCTGTGGCACCAAAAAAAGTAATAATCATTTAATTTACATGTATATATATATATATATATATATGTATATGCATGTGTGTTGTTATCTATCAATTATTTCTATCATCTGTGTATATCATATATCATCAATATCTGTATCTATTAGTTGAAATAAGTCCAAAAGTTAACTTCTATTAAAGACAAGTTTATTAGTTTGTCAACACTTAAATTCAAACGTTATGTTTAACTTCAGTGCATAAAAGGGGAGATAAAGGTATATGAATATTTGAACATATATTAGAGGGTATTCTCATTAAGAAAAATCAGCTTTGCTTTTAAAACTATTGTTCTAATTATCTTAGTCATTGTCACTTTCTTACACTCAAAAGTTTCTTAGGTAGTTAATGAAATATTATAAAGAAAAAAATGCAGTAGTCCAAAAACAATGCTTCCTACCTTAAAATCAGTGCTTGTTGTCAGAGAAAGTATGTCTTCACAGCTCTACAACTTAGTTCAGTTGCTAAACAGATGAGAGGGAATATAGACAAGTCATCATCTGACTGGAAGGTTTTTTTTTTTTTTTTTTTCTGTATTGGCTGCAAATTTTTGTCAAGCATCTAGACATTTTCTAACTCACATGGAGACAAATATTGAGATCCTGACACATTTCTGCCACTCTGTGGCATTTCCTACTTTTTTAGCATGCTTATTTTGCAGGTAAACAGACTGTAGACATTGATACAAATAAATTCCCTGGAAACAAGCAGAACAGATGCATGCTAGTGACATAGCCAATTAGATTTGCAATGCATCTCATCCACAGTATTGTGTTGTGATGTGATGTTGCACTCCGGCACTCACACTCAACAGAATATTGACTGCAGTATCACATTGGTTTATGGAAGGAGTATTGTATCGGTCAGATGGTTTCTTCAGATTGGAGTTTATCAAGAATTTCACATATGGATGGTAACATTATTAGTTCATTCTTGTTTTCAAGATTTTTTTTATTTTATTTGAAAGACAGAGATACAGGGAGAGAGAGACAGAACCAGAGAGTGATGGATCTCCCATCCTCTGGTACATTTGGCAAATGCCAGCAACAACCAAGGCAGCGTGAAGCTCAAACCAGGAGCCAGAAACTCAGTCAGAGTTTCTCATATAGGTGAAAGGACCTAACTGCTTTAGCCATCAAGTGCTACTTTGTAGGGGTGCAGTAAAAGAAAGCAGAGTAGCTGGAACTGGGAGCATAAATTCCCACATGTGGTACAGGCACCCTAGGAGTAAGTTAACCACCATGCAACCCCTCACTGAGTGGTTTTTCAACTCCTATTTATCAGTGCTAGCTTTGTCATCTCTAACTGTAGGCAACAGCTCCCTGGGTTGTTTTTGTAATTATTAAATTTTAACAATTTAAAAGTTCAAATATCACCTGATTTAAATAAACCCCCCAATTATTAATATATCTGTCAGCTTACTCTTTTTCTGAGTATCTGGTAAAAAACAATACACAGAAACAATATTCCCTAAAGAATAAACTCTAACAAAAGCTAGAGTCTATCCTATAGTTGTGGAAAAACAGAAATAAATAATAATATAATAAATGAATTGACAATCTATGTCTAAACGGAGAAGTACATTCTTTCACAGGTAGAACTTTCTTTCCTTTGAAGATTAAGGCCTGTTATTCCATTGAGTATGGAAAGACTGCATTTCTGAATTTCTTCTTAAAACAATATAAAATATTTAATCTTATATTTAAGCAGCTCATAAGGGTTTTCACACTGATTCCTGAATGACCTACACAGAGTCACTTGGAGGAATCATTGTCACTAAATCTCAAAAAGAACGAAAAGACAACTGCTACTCACTACTCACAGGACAGCGAACCTTACTGAGTTGTCTAGACCCGATTTTTTCTCCTATTGCATTTGCAACAATAAGAAATTTCAGTTTCATACTGCTTTGTTGCAGGTGTTATAGACCTTTTTATATTTGATAATATTATGATTGAATCAGACTTTTAAAGATACTATTGCAATACTTAACAAATCACATAAGCAAATTTGTTTGGATAAAACCATTCTATTTCTTTTTTTCTTAGTTTTTTTTTTTTCATTTTCGATTCTCTTTATATACAGAAGATCAGTTTAGCATACATTAAGTAAAGATTTTTTCGGATAAAACCATTCTATTTCTAAAAATGTATTTTCCAGGTACACTTAAAATATCGCAAGGTCATTTATTGCAGCACTGATGTCAAGGAAACTATTAAAAAAGGCAACAGAATAAACTATGAGATAGCAATAAAATATGCAGATATGAAAAAGAAAGAAAAATATTCACATACTTATAGATGAACATTATTATGAAAAATGTGATACAAATTTTAAGATAAAAAAGTACTTATGGCTACTAGTGTTAAATACTCCCGCTGGGGAACCGGCGTTTTGGCACAGAGGGTTAAGCTGTGGCCTGGGATGCAGGCATTCCATATGGTCACTGATTTGAGTCATGCCCGCTGCACTTCCAATCCAGCTCTCTACTAATGTTCCTGGGAAGGTAATGGAAGAAGTCCTAAGTGCAAGGGCTGCTGTCAACCACGTGGGAGACCCAGATGGAATTCATGGCTCCTGGCTTTTGCTTGGCCCAGCCAAGACTTTAGCTGCCATTTGGTAAGCAGACCAGCAGATGAAAGATTCCTCTGTCTCTCTCTCCATAACATTGCCTTTCAAATAAATAAATATTTAAATAAATAAATAGTCACACTACACATTTCATACATTTATACAAGTATATATACTACTTTAAAATATTTTTTTCCTTTTATATCCATCTTTGTAAGGATAAAGATAATATGATATTTCCAGGAAAATGGGTTGCCAAATATATGTAGACACTGAACTACATTATTTATCCTTTTGTCTATAAATGTTGTCATTTGAAATAAGGTACATTTAGGTTCACATGAAGTTATGAGGAATAATACAGAGACAGCTCTTATTTTCACTTTGTCCAATTTTCACCAATGATGTTATTTTGTAAAAGTATGAATTAATATTTCATTCAAGTCATTGACGGTGATACAGTCCATTGATCATATTCATATTTTTGTAATCTTACTTATACTCAGATGTGGGGGAGCTGGGTATGTGTGTGTGAGAGACAGCTCTATATAATGCTACTACTTGAATGTATTTAGGAAATCACTGTCAGTTAAGATCCTGGAAGGTCAGGCATCTACAAGCTCCTCCTTGTCAGTTTCATAACCACACCCAGCCCTACAGACCCCAGTTACTGACTTCTTCCCATCAAAGTCAGTCTTCCATTTCTCAATTGTTGCTATTTTAAAAGTCTTAAAAAATAAAGCCAAGTGGTATGATTTCTGGAACTAGCTGTTCTATTCCTCCTACTTCTTGGGAATTATCTAAGTTTCTGCATTTTCAACAACCCATTCACTTTTGTTTTATAATTGAATAGTATTCTGTGATATATATAAAATCAGAGTTTGTTAACTTTTTAGCGTTAAAGAATATTTTTCTTGGTTCCAGCTATGCCTATGATAAACAAGGCTCATGGGAAGAACCCTTCACATGAAATTTTTTGCATAATTTAAGATGTTTATAAATTTTCTTATTTATTTGAGAGGCAAAGAGAAGAGAGAGAGAGAGAAACCACTTGATGGTTCATCTGCAAATGCCTACAGCTGCGAGAGGTGTCTGAGGCCCATGATGCAAGTCTGGGATTTAATGCCAGTCTCCTACACGGGTAAGACGAACCCCATCACTGGAGCTTATTACACTGACTCCTAGCATCTGCGTTACCAGCAAGTTGGAGGGAGGAGCAGGGTTGGGACTAGGAGCCCAGGCACTGAGATAATGGGATAGAGCCATCTTGACCACTAGGCCAAACATCCACTTATGAACTTGCTTTAATTTCTTTGTGACAAATTCTCACTAGTGCATTTACTGGGTCATGTGGCAATGGTATTTTTTTTCTTCTTACTAACCTAAGAAACCTCTGAAATGTTGTTTACAGTGGGTGTACCATTTTCTATTTCCATCACCAATATACAAGCAATCTGATATTTTTTCACATCATTGTAGAATTTTGTTTTGTCATGACTGCCATTCTGATAAGTATATGGTGACGTCTTATTGTGTGCATTATGCATTTTTCCCAGAAACCTTCTATTTAAGGAATACAAACTTAATTAATTTCATAAATACAACTTTAGGAACATAGTGATTCTTTCCACCCTACTGGCCCTCATACCCACTCTCCCACCCCTCTTCCTCCTTCTCTCCTACTCCCGTTCTTATTTTTTTACTAAAATCAATTTTCATATAACTTTATACACATATGACTAACTCTATACTAAATAAAAAGTTCAACAAATAGTACCAAAAAATAACTATTCCTCAACAGTCAATATAAAGGTTGTTCAAAGTCGTTGCATCTCAATGTGTCACTTTCACTTCTATAGATTAATTTTCAGGTGATCTATTCATTATAACAGATCAGGGAGAACATACGGTATTTGTCCATGTGGGACTGCCTTATTTTACTAAGTATGATGCTTCCCAATTTCATCCATTTTGTTGCACATGACACCATTTGGTTTTTTACCTCTGTGTAGTATTCCATGGTGTATATATCCTATAATTTCTTTATCTAGTCTTCAGTTGGCAGGCATTTGTGTAGCCATTGTAGACTGAGCTGCAATAAACATGGGGTACAGATAACATTTCCATACGCTGATTCATTTCCCTTGTGTAAATTCCCAAGAGTGGGATGGCTGGATCATAGGGTAGGTCTATATTCACATTTCTGAGGTATCACTATACTGTCTTCCACAGTGGCTGTACCAGTTTAACATTTCCACCAATAGTGGATTAGGGTACCTTTTCCCCCACATCCTCCCCAGCATTTGTTGTTGGTTTATTTCTGTATGAAAGACTCTAATGAGGGTGAGGTAAAACCTCATTGTGGTTTTCATTTGCACTTCTGTGATGGCTGGTGATCCTGAGCAGTTTTCATGTGTCTGTTGGCCATTTGGATTTCCATTTTTGAAAAATGCTTGTTTAAGTCCTTTGCCCATTTCTTAACAGGGTTGTTTGTTTTCTGTTTTTGAGTTTCTTGATCCCTTCATATATTCTGGTTATTAATCTTTTATCCGTTGCATAGTTTGAAACTCATTTCTCCCATTTGGTTGGTTGCCTCTTCACTTTACTGAATGTTTCTTTTGCATTACAGAAGCTTCTCAATTCGATGTAATCCCATTTGTCAGTTTTGGCTTTGACTTCCTGTGCCTCTGGGGTCTTTTCCAAGAAGTCCTTGCCTATGCCAGTGTCTTACAGGGTTTCCTGAAAGTTCTTGAAAAACTGATGGTATTGGGTCATAGATTAACATCTTTAATCCATTTTGAGTGGATTTTCTAGGTCTGTGAGATGCACTGGTAGCTCGTTTATTTGATGCCTTTCCAGTTTCTTGATTTAGGCCTCGATTGCCATAAATTTCCTCTTAACACTGCTTTTGCTGTATCCCATAAGTTTTGATATGTTTTATTGTCATCTTCATTCATTTCCAGAAATTTTTTTTATTTCTCTTGATTTCCTCATTGAGGTGCATGTTATTCATTCTCCATGTGTTTGCATGTGTTCTTAAGATTCTTGAATTGCTGATATCTAGCTTCATTCCTTTGTGGTCAGATTATATATATATATATATATATATATATATAAAATTTTGATTTTTTTTTTGGGATTTGCTGAGACTTGCTTTATGGCCTAGCATGTGTTCTAACGTAGAGGAATTTCCATTGCACTGGGGAAAAGGATGTCTATTCTGCAACTGAAGGATGAAAAGTTCTGTAGATATCTGTTAGGTCCAGTTGAGACAGTGTTGATTAGTTCTTTGTTTCCTTGTTAATTTTCTGTATGGTTGATCTGCCCATTGCCTAAAGTACGGTATTGAAGTCCCCCATTACTATTGTATTGGAATCTGTTTCTCCCTTTAGATCCATTAGCACTCCTTTTAATAAGCCAGGTGCCCTGTAATTAGTTACATGTATGTTTATTATAGTCATATCTTCCTGTTGAATTGATCTCTTAATTATTATATAGTGCCCGTCTTTGTTTCTTTTATCAGGTTTTATGTTAAGTCTATTTTGTCTGTTCTTAAGATGGCTACACCTGCACATTTCTGGTTTCTGTTAGCATGGAATATCTTTTTCCATCCTTTCACTTTGAGTATGCCTATTCAGGGTATCCAAAATAATCAGTGTAGGAGTGGGACAGCCTTTAATATTTGCTGTAGCTACTTGTAATGGGGGTTTGACTTTTAGTTAGTGAGTTTGGTTTTGTCTTCTTTGTTTTCTGTGGCTTTCACTAAGATCTCTCTCTCTCTCTCTCTTTTTAAGATTTTATTTATTTATTTGAAAGGCAGAATTATAGACAGAGAGAGGGAGGGACAGAGAGAAAGTTCTGCCATCCACTTGCTCATTCCCCAGATGGCTGCAATGGCTGGAACTGGGCCAATCTGGAGCCAGGAGCTTTTTCTGGGTCTCCCACATGGGTGCAGAGGCCCAAGCACTTGGGCCATCTTCTACTGCTTTCCCTGGCCCTAAAGGAGAGCTGGATCTGAAGAGGAGCAGCCTGGACATGAACTGGCACAAAGAGAGGATGCCACACCACAAGAGGAAGCTTAGTTTACTGCACCACAGTATCGACCCCTCACTAAGATCTCTTTAGTCATAGTATTGGAATTCACTGTTGCAATCCTGGAGTTCTGTTGATGTGCTAAGGGTTAGGAGGATAGAGGTCTATATACATACCTCATTTCATGCTTAAGTACCGGTTTCTCAGTAGACCGTGACCCTGGGCTGTGATCCTCACAAGTTTCCCCCATGTTGCATCCTTCAGTTGATGCAGGTAAGATAAAGAAGATGGATTCAAGGATGTCCCCTAAGCTCCAACTCCAGGCATGGTATGATTTTCGTAAATGATTCACCCCCTGGAAAGTGGGATTTTACTATGGAGAAAACTTTGGACCTTTTCACAGTTCTTGCTGTTTCCCTCCCACTGGCTTTTCACTATGAATGCCTGCTGGAGTTTCTGAGGGTAAAACCCCTGTGAGAGGTTGGAGGCACACCTTTGAGATTTCTCAATTTCATGCCAGTCCACACTCTGCTTTGACTGATAAATATCCAGACATTTATTAACATTTTCATGTAGTTGTTCTTATCAGTTAATAACTCTGGCAGTTTATGGTGCAGATAAGTGGATCCCAGTTGCAAATCTCCGGTCATCTGTTCCTGGATTTCAAGTCAGAGCTTTGAACTCAGTTCTCTGTGGGTCCAAGAAGTTATCGCCTTTCCATTTGTTTAACTCATTTCTTGTTTTCAGGATGGGAGTCACAACTTCCAAGATCTCTAAATATGAGAACTAAAAATGAAATTGTTCCCAATACAATTTCATATGAATTACACTAAAATGTAAGACTATTAAACTAACAAGTACCCTACATTATCTAGTTAGACCCTACATTATCTAGTCTTTTACAAACTGACCATTAATACATATTTTTGACTGTTGACTGGATGCTAATGATAACTATACTGAAAAACCTTAAGAAATGCCAAAGGTGAGTTAACATTGAAGTTTCATTTTTCTCTATTTCTTCTAGATATTCTGAGCCTTCTAAAACTCAGTGTATCCATACCCTTCATATCATAGATAGAGTGCTTTATAATTTTTATTTTTAAAGATCTATATAATCTTCTTGCTTCAGTTATTCCCTTCAAATGCAAAGCCATATTCTCACAAAACAATTCTTCCTGAATCTGTCACAAAAATTGAGGCATTACAAAATGTGTACAGTGCTACTCCCTGCATCAGAAATGCTCATAAGGCCAACATTGTAGCACAGCAGGTTAAGCCGCCACCTGTGACACCAGCATCCATTATGAGCATGATCCAAGCCCTAGCTACTGCACATCAGGGAGGCAGCAGATGATGGCCCAAGTATTAGTCCCCTACAACAAATGTGCGAGATCCAGATCAAGTTCCAGGCTCCTGGCTTTAGCCTGGTCCAGCCTGGGCCATTGTAGCCATTTGGGGAGTGAAAAGCAGATAGAAAATCTCTCTCTCTTTATCTCTCTCTCTCTCCCTTTCTGTCTGTCTCTCTCTCCTCACTCTCTCTCTGTGTCTGTGTGTAGGTGTGTGTGTGTGTGTGTGTGTGTGTGTTTGTATCTCAACTCTTTCAAATAAAAAAATCATAAAAAATGCTCTTTCTACCTTAGAAACAGAGTCCTTCTTCAAGAAACAGCTAAAAATATCAATGTTTCTGGAAAAAAAAAATCTCTACAATTTCTTTCAAATGTGTACATTATTTTTGTGTGTTCTTTCACATTTCCAATTTATTATTCATTTACATGTTTTTCTTCCATACTAGACATGAGTGAAGGAGCTGCCCATCTTTGTGAGGTTAGAGCTTTGCTAACACTATGAGTTCAGTTGATGGTTTTTGAATGATTTATGTTCTGAATTTAAACAAGCCTCCTCCTCACTCTATACTTTTCTTACAATACAGAATAATCTTACTGAATCAAACCAAATATTGTATTAAAATATTTCCAATACATTTGCCTATTTTTCCTATATTTTCCTTCCTTACTTAAAATAACTTGAAGAGTCCAAGATATAAAAACAAGTTCAAATATTAAAAGCTAGCAAGATTTTTTTGCATCTAGAAAGTGATTCTAAACTCTGCTTTTTGGTAATGAAGGCAAATTGTTGATTGGCCTTCTGGTGACTTCATATGAGAGTGCAGAATGTAAATGGATCTCATAAATCAACAGTGGTTCACGGGGGTATTTCCTTTAAAGCCCAAATTATATCAGTAATGTTGCTCTGTTATTGAGTCTTTCATCCTTTATTATCAGCATTAACTACTTTACATTCTAATTGCATTACATGAAATGTTAATAAGAAGTGATTCAGAAGAAACTGTGACCTTTTGAGATCTTCTTTGCCGTTTACAGCGTTAGCTATGATTCTCAGAGCTAATGTGTACGATGGACTCGTCATCAGATGCAATAGGCATAATAAAGAAGTGAAGGTGAATTGAGGTTTTAAATGTGTTCTAGTACATCACATGTATGTAGACCAGAAGTGAATCACTTACATTTTATTCTTCAATATTTAAGTATGTATTTCCCATAATCTTCCATAATTTACTTAATTTGTTGATGACTGTTATAAAAATGCTGAAAATACTTTGTATCTTTCCACTAATCTATTCACCCATCCATTCTTTCACTTACTTAGTTACACATAGATGCACTGCAACCACTAGAAGTAGAGAAAGGTGGCATAGGAGTCATTCATTTCACAGTGCTCACCAGCATTGTCAGCTCAGCTAATTAGAAGAATGACTCTCTGAATAGGACATTTTTCAGTCTCTCTGAACTTATTTCCCTAATTGTCCATATCATAAATGCATATGTATCCAGACAATGTTAGTTATGTTCCTTTTCCCCATCTTTTTTCCAGTTTTCCTATTAAGAGAATGTGGATACAATGCAATGAAGGTACCTTTTTTTCCTAATGAAATATTTCCTTTATGAGATTTCAGTTGGGTCAGGAAATCACAGAATAATTCCTTAACACACACACCTACACACACACACACACACACAGTGGGTGGGGAGAGAGAGAGAGAGAGAGAGAGAGAGAGAGAGAGAGAGAAAGGACCTCCTTCTGTGCCCTAATAAATAAACCAAGTACATTTCTTGACACATTTGGAATAGTTCTAATGGTGCTTCCCCTCTTAGAACGTTCAGGCATCATTGCAGGGATGTGACCTTTATCTGAGTACAGGTTTCAGTCTTACCTCTTTGTGATCTGTAGTCACTCATGGTCATCCTGACATTTCCCCAAAGGCCAATGCTCTCACTTGCTGATTTTCACACCTGAGTACCATTTGTCTTGCACCGTCATTTTCTAGCTACTGATGTCAATGTTAACACTGCCACAAATAGACACTGCCTCAAGAAAGCACACAAATCATTTTTGGTTAAAAGGAGACCACGTCTTTGCTTAAAAAAAACAACTGCCACTGTATCACTTGTCTATGAGAATTGCTGACAGAATGATTTTTCATTTGAACCTCTGGGAAAATAACTCTTCTGCATCCTGTATGTCCTTTTAAGTTAGTAGTAAACATAAATAGGGCTCCAAAAGAAATTACATTCTAATCTTTTATGATATACTTAATGGTATATTCTGATACAGCTTGTAAAAAGACTTTGTAGGAAGGTGAATGGCACAAAAATACATTCTGAAGTGTTGAATGAGGGGCAAATTAAGGATCTCTTTGGATGCACTTTTTTCCTTAATGTAATGTGTAACATTTTTATGGTAGATAACACCATGACTAAGAAGTTTTAAGAATAGAATTTTCATTACCTTAAGCTTTTATCATTTCTTTATACTGAGTACTTTCAAAATCCTCTTTTTAAAATTATCCTGACGTATGAGGTACATGGGTTGATCATTACCAATTATGTAGATGAATCAAAATACCACATTGTACCTCACAAATACTTACAAACAGTATGCATCCATCCAAAACTAAAATAGTAACTTTAATAAGATAAAACATCACAGGAAACCTTTAAGAAGGTAGAGGGAATTTAAAAAGAATTATATTGTTTGGATTTATGTTTCTTGATAAATTAACCAGTAGTGTGACTTTTTGGTTTAGTTCATAAACATGTAGTATATCTACCTCTAAATATCATTTCCTTTATATTTAATAAAAATATTTTGAAAGTTTTATCTCTTATTACTTACCCTTTAATCAATAGAAGTTTAATACAAGGAAAAGGATTTGTAGTCCAGTGCTTCTAAAATTGGTTTGTATAGTTG
The DNA here is from genome assembly GCF_964237555.1 of Oryctolagus cuniculus. Taxonomy (NCBI): domain Eukaryota; kingdom Metazoa; phylum Chordata; class Mammalia; order Lagomorpha; family Leporidae; genus Oryctolagus; species Oryctolagus cuniculus. The sequence continues at coordinate 8,584,146 of NC_091445.1, read as the reverse complement.
AAGACCAGGGAAACAAAATAACAGTGAAGAAGTAATTTAGAATGAATTTAAAAGAAAGGAATTGCTGAAGGAAAACTCTCATCAGGTTGGATGAAGACTCAAGTGTGAACATAGACAGGAAAATAAGTCTTTTTTAAAAAATTTATTTATTTGAAAGTCATGGTTACATGGAGAGAGAAGGAGAGGCAGAGAGAGAGAGAGGTCTTTCGTCTGCTGGTTCACTCCCCAACTGGCCACAATGTCTGGAGCTGCGTCAATCCAAAGCCAGGAGCCAGGAGGTTCTTCTGAGTATTCCACGCAGATGCAGGGGCCCAAGCACTTGGGCCATCTTCTACTGCTTTCCCAGGCCATTGCAGGGAGCTGGATTTGAAGTGGAGCAGCCGGGCCTGCGCCACGGCTCACTAGGCTAATCCTCCGCCTGAGGCGATGGCACACCAGGTTCTAGACCTGATCAGGGCACCAGATTCTCTCCTGATTGCTCCTCTTCCAGTCCAGCTCTCTGCTGTGGCCTGGGAGTGCAGTGGAGAGTGGCCCAGGTCTTTGGGCCCTGCACCCACATGGGAGACCAGGAGAGGCACCTGGCTCCTGGCTTCTTATCAGCACGGTGCACCAGCTGCAGCAGCCATTGGAGGATGAACCAACAGAAAAGGAAGACCTTTCTCTCTGTCTCTCTCTCTCTCACTTACCACTCTGCCTGTCAAAAAGTAAAAAAGAAAGAAAAAAGAAGTGGAGCAGCCAGGACTCGAAGCAGCACACATATGTAATGCTGGCACCATAGGCAGTGGCTTTACCTGCTACGCCACCACACTGGTCCCAGGAAAATAAATTTTATTAACTAGGAATTCTAGGTATTGTATGATATAGATAAAATAGCAATTCTTTGAATCGACAGAGGAGACCAACAGCAAGGGAAGAAGTAGAAGCCATAGGTGGAGACATTAAAATCATTGCTCTTTAATTTCTCAATAAATTAGAAATGACAATATCTACTGCGACTGAGGAATATGTTTAATGAAATTCATGTGATTAAAATCATACCTGGGCCGGTGCCATGGCTCACTTTGCTAATCCTCTGCCTGCGGCGCCGGCACCCCGGGTTCTATTCCTGGTTGGGGCTCCGGGGTCTGTGTCCCCGGTTGCTCCTCTTCTAGTCCAACTCTCTGCTGTGGCCCGGGAGGGAAGTGGAGGATGGCCCAAGTGCCACTCTCACTAACTCTGCTTGTCAAAAAAAAAAAAAAAAGAAAGAAATTATCTATGCCATAAATAAAATTAATAAATGTAAAAATTTACACTATATAAAATATAATTCCTAATGGCAATATACATTCATCTTAAAAAATAAGATCAACTCATTATTAGAGAATTTATAACTGCTATTCCACACAGTAAGATATTTATCTCATATATATATATATAATACATTTTTAAAGATTTATTTATTTACTTGATAGTCATATTTACACAGAGAGAGAAGGGGAGAGAGAGAGAGAGAGAGAGGTCTTCTATCCGCTGGGTCACTCCCCAATTGGCTGCAATGGCCAGAGCTGTGCCGATTTGAAGCCAGGAGCCAGGTGCTTCTTCCAGGTCTCTCATGCTGATGCATGGGCCCAAGGAATTGGGCCATCTTCTACTGCTTTCCCAGGCTATAGCAGGGAGTTGGATGGGAAGTGGAGCAGCCTGGAGATGAGCTGGTGCCCATATAAGATGCCAGCACTGCAGGTGGCGGCTTTACTCGCTATGCCACAGAGCTGGCCCCTATAATATTCTTATAATATTGTATGATACTATAATTTTATTTAATTATATTAACTCACATTATAGTCTATTACTTAAAATGGATATTATATATATATATATATAATTCGCTTGCTAATAAAACAAAGTTTGATCATTTTCATAACACATTCATTATTTCAGAGAAAAGAGGTTAATGTTGGAATAATAAATTAAAGAGGATTTCCCAATCTTGATAATGGATTCTACAAGAAATCTACAGCAAAATATGTTGTTTATGGGAAAAGATCAGTAGCATTTCCTCTCAAATAAAGAAAAGGCACGAAATCTATTGTCACTGCTTTCTATCAGCATTGTCTGATTCCTTGTATAATGAAAAAAGAAAAGAAAAAAGGCAAATAAAGGTTAGAAAATTGAAAAGAAAAACAAAAGGGGCGTTATGAAAAATAACTTAATTTTCTATGTGGAGCTTCCACCAAAATTCTCATGCATATTATTAGAAATACCTGAAGTTTGATATGTTTTTTGTCATATACTCAATAGGAAAAAATAAATTTTTATGCATATATTATCAATGGTAGAAAAATTCAAATTAAAAATTTAAAATATGTTATACCCATAATAACCAGTATGTGCTAGGAAGAAATATAATCAATATCCATGATTGTTACAGAAAATTATAAATTCTCTTGAAAAATTAGCTGAAAGGTATTCCAATTTCATTAGTAATAGGATCTAGTACTAAAAATATAAAATTTTGTCAATTAAATTGAAGCAGTGAATGAAATGCAACTTAAATCCAAACCAGGTTGCCCTTCTATTGAGGCTTCAATAAGCTAGAGGTGAAATTAATATAAATATTTTGAGGCACCAAGAATACGAAAATCCTTTTGAAAACAAAGAGCTTTCCTCACTATTCAGCAATACTGACTCATAGAATTGTACCAAGATCACAGTTGGGAGTGGTTTGACAGGGTCACAGGCAATAAAAGTTGCATTGCCTGTATAGAATTTAAAAGACAACCAATTTAAATTCCTTTTGTTCTTCTAGTAATATGTTAGGCAGTTCTAAATCATATCAATTATGAAATTCTCTATGTGGAGACCAATCCCTCCCAAATACATCTCCATTAACGTTTTACTACCTAAGCACAAAGCTAGACTATTGAAGTCAGTAATGACTTGGTGCAGACATAAAAATTATATTGATCAATGTAAGTTTCCATATCCAATACCATGAATGTATTGATTCGTGAAAATGGTAGAATTACAGGACTCTGCATACCAAGCAGCATGGCAGATTCATTCATGTACCAAAGAGCATCAAATAACACCATCAAAGCCTTATTTGAGAAGAGTTTAGTAAAGGAAGTATTTCCAGACTTGTGGGCAGGGTAAGGGAACCAAATAAATTGATTGTAAAGTTTTAAACACCAGCAACAGGCCTGAACAAGTGATGGTTTGGGCTCTTGAATCTTTTATCCTTGATATATGGGCTATCTTTCAGCTGATGTGGCCATTGAGGAAAAAGCACACTGCAACTACAATGACAGAGAGGGAGAAGATGGAAAGAAGCCAATATCTCTACTTTGCTCTGTTCCCTCTCTCTTTAAAGTCCTACCTGTGGCTCCCACAGAGCAAGGAAGAACTGAGGAATAGTATGACAAATGGAGAAACACTAGCATACCCAAACCTCTGTCACTCAACCTCCAGTGTTAGCATTTGTTCAGATTAGTCATTAGCAAAGATATTTTGTAAAACGTTATGTTTTGCTGGCTATTAATGCCCCTGTGGTATCCACATATCTTATTTTTGAACAAAGACAGCCATCAGTCATACTTGTACCTGAAGTTGCAATGGCCACACCATCTATTATTATTGCTCATTTACATTAAGGTAGCGGTAATGAGGATATAAAAGTCTAAAGGAATAGAAAAGAAAAACATCATTGCTAAAAATAGTAGTCATGAGGTACAATAAAAAACTGTTGTCTTATGATATTCTGTGGTACCATTTCCCATTGTTATCTTCAGCCTAAAGAAGAAAAGCATCACAATGTTTTTCAGTAGATCTCAAGTATGCTGGCCTTCTCCTCACCAGTATGTTTCATAATGCTTTAATGCCGTAATGTCCAAGAACCTCCTGTATAGTGCAATGATAGGATACTTGAGCAAGTATAGTGATTCTTCTCCAACATTCATGATTCTAGGTTATTAGGACTCCTTCCTCTGCAAGATGACTGGGATACTAACATAGTTTGCAAACCGCAACCTGCACACACGTGACTTGGGTATGTTTTGAAAGTCCCATATCTAGTCCAGAAGCTACCACGTGAGACCTGTTAGTAGATGTTGCTAAAGATCCCAAAATGTGCTCCCAGATGTTCTCTGAACACAATTGGAGATAAAAAGCTTTATATCCCTAGTATTCCTAAGCTTCGATTAGCCAGTTAAGCAGAATTTTAAAACCGCACTCAGTGCATTACTTCCCTAATCACTAGGGGTGTATAAACCCATGTCTTGGTTTTGGCCTGAACTGATCTTATACTTCATGCTCGGTACTTGCCTTTCTTAGAAACTTCTCCTGTCTTATTTCAAAGATATTTCTGAAAAAAAAAATAACTAATTCCTCCTAAATATAACTGAACTTCTGTTGAATACTGACCTTTCTCCTTTGGATCTGTCCTGGAGTCTAAATCTCAGTGATGTGACATGAGAGAGTAGAGCCTCATTTTGAGGCTCTCACTCAAGGGAAGGTCATTAAAGAAAGGTTGATTGTTTCTTTAATGTAAGACAAGTCTCATCTTTTTGAAGGGGAGTAGGTGGGTCTTGCTTTCAATGGCCAGGAAACTTCAAATGAAATTGGGATGTCAAAGATCACAGCTTTGCCTGGGTTTGTCCAGATGCCTCAAATTCAAGTTTCAATGCCTTGTTTTTATATAAGATCTTGATTATCTCACTATATAATAGATTAATCTCACACACTTAAATGCTTAGCAAAGCTGCAACCCACCATGCTCTCAGCTTGCAGCATCAGGATTAATGCTCTAACACTTCAGAGAACACAGTTGCCTCATTAATTGCTTGATACTTGATTTGAAAATTCAAGTGTTTAAATTCATTTTTTTTCTTCATGTATACTCTCAAAGGCTCTCAGAGGTTGGTGGTTAAGCCTTCTCCAAAGTTTCTGTAATGTCTGTAGTGATCCTTTATCACCACTGGTCTTCACAGTGAGTAAGTGCTATGACCATGCATCTCTGATACCTTTTCAGGGCCAGGCTGAATCTAGAAGATAGGAACACTGTCTTGGTCTCCCACAGGCTTGGTAGAGGCACACGAACTTGGGCTATCATCAGCTTCCTTCCTGGTTTCATTAGCAGGAAGATGGACAGGAAGTCAAGCAGCAGGGACTGGAATTGGCAGTCTGATATGAGATGCTTGTGTCACAAGCAGAAATTTAACCCAATGTGTCACAGCACTGACCACAACAAATTTTAATCCTTTCTTCTACTGGATTTACTTGAAAAACTGGATGAAAAAAACTTGCATATGATTACACAGGAGCTATATTAATGCATAAATTATGAGTTTACAATAATATATAAATAGTATACATAAAAATTACTTCAGATTGTGGAAATACGAATGTAATTTTATTTCCTTTTCTAATTCGTTTGTTAGTCTGAAGAGAGTACAATTTACATGTGGGTTTGAGTATTCTGGCTAAATTTAATTGGCTCTCCTTTGATTAACCTTAATGTAATTTTTTTTCTTTTCTTAGAGTTTCTAAGGATATAGAGTTTCCACTGAGTTCTTTCTAAATCTTGCAAAAGTGTTAAATCACGAAGTACTGTTTTTTTAAGTCCACACAAGTTCCAATTCATCTTAATAATCTATGAAGCTGCAAAGGCAGCAGATAATTATGTTTCTCTCAAGGTAACAAAGCCCATAGGTCATTCTGTTTAGGTGGGAATTGAAACAACTGTAGTGCAATATTGGAAGCCAAAACAATTAGTGAAATAATTCTGCACTGTCTGCATTATTTCCTGCCTTCCAACTCATGTTTGTCTTGTTTTCAAATAATTAATGTTAAAATAAATGCCCATTTACTGCTTTCCTGGCTGGTAATGAATTTTTATCATGATGGGCTGAGCAGGACATTTCAGAGACAGTCAAGCATTGTTGCCCTGAGAGTTACCCGCCTTGATGGAATCACATAGGGCAAAGCTCGGTGAATAGTTAATACAATTATCTTGTCAAGAAAGCTGACTCCTCTAAATATCAATAGGTAAAGTCATTTGAGGCTGGACGCATTCTGTCACTGTTGCTCCAAGGACAAATATCACTGCTGGCAATGAGGGCAATTTCATGTAAATACAAAAACACTAAAGGCAGAGTCCATTGTAAATGAAAGATTACTGGAAGAGATAATCCATGTCTTTCATAAAATGGCAATTCATTTTAGGTATATTTTGTTATTAGCATCACATGGCTGAAAATGAAAAAAATTACTGTTTTATTTATATGTGTGTATATATGTATTATATGTTAAAATCTTCTAATAAGAATATAGGTTTAGAGTAAAATATTAACTTGTGTATTTTTTAGCACATTATTATTTTTAGCACATTATTAGAGCATAGTTTTCTATATTTCTATGTAGGTGCGTAAAAATAAATTAACTAATGGACAATTAAAATTAAAATCGTTACCAGTAACCAGAGTTGCCTCACAGAGGATACTGTGGTTCAAAACTGAGCCATAATTCTGCACCACCATCTTGCCCGTCCTGAAGATGCTGTAAACCTCTGTTTCTCAGAAAGAGAAAATTATCCCTGTCCTCCTACTCTTAGAATATATAAAGCCGGCGCCGCGGCTCAATAGGCTAATCCTCCACCTTGCGGCGCCGGCACACCGGGTTCTAGTCCCGGTTGGGGCGCCGGATTCTGTCCCGGTTGCCCCTCTTCCAGGCCAGCTCTCTGCTATGGCCAGGGAGTGCAGTGGAGGATGGCCCAGGTGCTTGGGCCCTGCACCCCATGGGAGACCAGGAAAAGCACCTGGCTCCTGGCTCCTGCCAGGATCAGCGCGGTGCGCCAGCTGCAGCGGCGGCCATTGGAGGGTGAACCAACGGCAAAGGAAGACCTTTCTCTCTGTCTCTCTCTCTCACTGTCCACTCTGCCTGTCAAAAAAAAAAAAAAAAAAAAAAAAAAAAAAAAAAAAGAATATATAAGGCAGGGATCCTTTGGTTTTGACCTTAACAACAGTAGTTTATATATTAACATTTTCCTCTGGTATTGTAATATTGTGGAGACTTCCCTACCAGTTGAGGATTTATTGTTTCTGGTATATTTTTTCATAAAAACCAAAGGGCTAGGATAGCAGCCATAGGTTGTAATTAAAAAGAATTGTTGTTATATATGTTGTCCAGAATGTGTCTGTGTAGGAATGTGGAACATTCTATACTACAGAGCCTGGAGTTGCAGGAAGGGAGAGCGCACAAAGTCTATAAGTAGTCTTCTGGGCATGATACATGGAGCCATGCATACTTCCAGACTTTGGATCCTGGACTATGCTTTCACTTCTGTTGGGGACATGTTATCATATGGCTGTCTCTGGTTTAGTTTCTATACTGAATCCCAAAGAACATCACTCTATAAACAATGTCCTCAGTATTTGATGTTACAGTTGTATTGGAGAAGGCCATTTGAGAACCCTATCAAGAGTATGGTGTGGTGTATGACATAACCCAGTTGGTGCTATAGCCAAGGCCCTACCCTCTTTTCCTTCACAATCAAGTAGTTGCTTGTTGTGATGCTGTGTTGTGTGGGATTCCATGCACATGAATCAGGCAATCAATAAATCCTCAAATATTTCTCTTTGAGGTTATGGGAGATAGAAATCAAATACATACCATATTACAAGTTTATCACTATGAAAAGTAATTGACATTTTTGGAATGTATACTGTCTGTCTTAATTAGTCAACTTGCTTCCAGGTGCTCAATATCTCTTTACAAGTAATAAGGTTATTCAGATTACTCAGTATTGGTGTCTGTTTCGGACATGTTTACCCTCAGAGATGGCACAAGCCAGATCACTTGACCTGTGGTCCTCCACTCTCTGAAGACTGATCAGAACCTCCATATCTGTCATTATGGAAATTAATACATGTATCTGTACTGTCATCTTTAGAGTGATCACTGAATAATTATAGGTAGATTCAGCTAGCAAAGGGTTTTTTGTCGCTCCCCATCTTCGTGGAGGAACGACACAGGACCCTGCGCTGTTCTTTTGTCTGCTCAGCCCTCCCCGGGTTTGCTGCTGGTTCTTCCCGGGTTGGCTACTGACCCTTCCACCTCCGTGGAAGGGCGGTTCCCCCTGCCACTTTCCCCACTTCCGCGGGGGAGCGGCACACCGCCGGCCGGCTCTCTCGGGGGCTGCACAGGTGTTCCTTCAGATAGATGTTCCCCTTAGATGTTCCTGGTGCATGTTGTCTCTCTCCTCCTTTATAGTCCTCTTCCACCAATCCCAACTCTGCTACCCACACGCCGAGTATGCTGCTCTCCTCCAATCAGGAGCAGCTCCTGCAGCTTGTCAAGTTGGTGAAAGGCAGCTGGGTAGAAGCTGTTTGCTCCTCTCCCAGCGCCATATTGTGGGAGAGCAGATGCATAGAATAAGTCTTAATTCCAGTAACTTAGTCTAGTCCGAGTTGCTCCCCACAGTTTTTAATCTCTGATTTTTTTCATATTGGAGGTTTTTCTAGTGAGTATTAACATAATTCAAAGACATTAACACTTTATGTCCACTCCCATATGTCCATCCATATGTTTTCTATTCAAAATTTCTTTTTCTCCAATCTTGATACATTTGTCATGAATTACTCAGGATGATTAGTGCACAATACAGGAGCCCACACATCTGAATGTATTCTAACTCTGGACCACTTTCTACAAAGTGCCTGAGAAGGTACACTTATTTTCTTTCTTTTTTTTTTTTTTTTCGACAGGCAGAGTGGACAGTGAGAGAGAGAGACAGAGAGAAAGGTCTTCCTTTGCCATTGGTTCACCATCCAATGGCCACCACAGCTGGCGCACCGCACTGATCTGAAGGCAGGATCCAGATGCTTCTCCTGGTCTCCCATGGGGTGCAGGGCCCAAGAACTTGGGCCATCCTCCACTGCTTTCCTGGGCCACAGCAGAGAGCTGGACTGGAAGAGAGGCAACTGGGAAAGAATCCGGCGCCCGACCGGGACTAGAACCAGGTGTGCTGGCACTGCTAGGTGGAGGATTAGCCTATTGAGCCGCGGCGCCGGCTGAGAAGGTACACTTATCAAAGTTACACCTCTTGGGAAGAATGACTCACCATTTCTTAAAAAAACCGTCACTGAGTATCCTCTTATCTAGCCAACATTCATTAGCCATTCTCAAAGTGAGCCAACCCATCTATAAACCAAGATTGTGCCATGTTCTTTTCCTCCCATAGATTGTGTGAAATGCTACATACACCTATGAGCTAAGGCAGAGGTACCAGTCCAACTATAATGATTTCTTGAACTCCTGAGCTGTCTGCTAATTTATCATCCACAGTTCTCTGATATAGCTTGAACTTGATTTGTTGTATCATTTCTTATTTACAATGGAATAGACAGGGGCACAGTTGAACTTGTGTCTTGGTAATTCCAACAAGATGTCATTCTTGTTGAGTTCCAAATCCAAGACCATTTAAAATATTATTTTTCAAGGGAATATTGATGTATAAAAGAGAGGGGGTGACAGAGAGAAAGAGATCTTCCATTTGCTGGTTCACTCCCCACATGGCTGCAAAGGCCAGGGCTTGCAGGTCAGAGCCAGGAGCCTGGAACTCCATCTGGGTCTCCAACATGGGTGGCAGGAATGCAAGTATTATACCATCTACTTCTGCCTCTCTAGGTACATTAGCAGGGAACTGGATTGGAAGCAGAGCAGTTGGAACTTGACACTTCAATATGGTATGCAGGTATTGCAGGCAGTGGATTAACCCAATGCATCAAAATGCCAGCCCCTCAAGGTCATTTTGTGCTTCATAATCAAGTATTCAATTCTAAAAGGCAACAGTGACACACCAGGGTCTTGTCTTAAGGAGCACATGATTCTGCTTAGATGATGAGAATTTGCCTCTAAACTCCGGGGGCATGCACCATGATTTTCTTGTGTGAACTTGACTTAGCAACGTTTCCCACCATTGATACCTTCATCAAAATAGGTTTGTTGTTTCTTAGGCCCCAAGTGGCAAGGCTTGGGATTGTGAGCCTGATAAACACCTCTTCCTTCTTCTGGGCCAGACAACAGAGGAAAACTCTCCTTTTACTCAATGCATATAACAAAGTAGTATTTCTAACACTGTTAGTCATTACCTCCACAAGGAGATGCAAGATGAGTCAAGTTATCTTCTGCTTTGAAGGGAGCATCCTAGACATCCCTGGCGGTTGCATCACTCAAACCTCTCCTGAAGTGTGAAATGCTTGAATCTATGTAATAGGGTTTGTATCCAACACTCTGGAATATAAGTATCATATCATAGTTTCCAACAGGTAAGACACTTCTTAGTTAGAATAGTTAATCAGAGTGGTGGCATTTGATGTAAGGAATCAATTTAATATCATTTTGGAAATTCAAACAGTCCAGGTATGTTTGAAATATGTCAGGAAGGGGTTTGAGTTAAAATCATCTTGAGGCAAACTCTATATATGTGCATGTATGTATGTGTATGTATATATATATATTTAAAAGATTTATATATTTTAAAGGTGGAGTTACAGTGAGAAAGGGACACACACACACACACACCCCTTCTATCCACTGATTTACTCCCCAAATGGTTCCAATGGCCAAGAGTGAGCCAGGCTGAAGCCAGGAGTCAGGAAAGTCACTGGGTCTCCCACTTGGATGGCATGGGCCCAAACACTGGGGCCATCTTCCACTGCTTTTCCAGGCACATTAGATGGGTTGGAAGTAGAGCAGCCAGGAATCAAGCAAGAGACCATATTGCCAGTGTTGCAGGTGGTGGCTTAACCCATTATTCCACAATGTAGGCCCTTCATATTTGCATATTTTGCCCATTTCTAGTCTATTTCTAGTCTATTTTCTGATTATGATATAAATGTAGGTATTCACTAGAATAATTGTTTTATACCATATTCCAGAGCTCAATTAATCTTTGCTATCGATGATATTATATGTGGCATGTACTGGCATGCAAGATGGTTTCATGACTACAGTTTGGTTCAGTTTTTGACATTATATATGTATTCTCTGGTCTTTATCTGTTTGCTACGTGGATACTGGTATACAAAGATATATTATGGACCAGCACCAATGCATTGTTTGTATTTTAAAAGTAGAACAAATCTTTCCCATCTCCTGAAGATGTAATATTGACTTTTATGCTTTACTATCTCTGAAGTAGGATGCAGTCATTTGGATTCCTACTTGATCTTATCTACTATGATAGTCCTCATCTCATAGGCTATGACCCAACACAGGGGTTACTCCGACTGCTAATTACGTCAGTGCTAATCGTACACTCTGGGTCTGGGGAACAGATACTGGGTAGAGTAGTAATAGTTAGATGACCTTTGTCCAGTGTTGCATTATTCTCCTAGTCTCCAATATGACAGAGAAGACATACTAATAGTTTTGTTCTCTAATTATTAATATCAACTCAGATCATACATTGAATAGTCTTCACAATATCTGAGTAATTCCCCTTCGCCAATATATAGTAAGCTATAGGAAAGGGGGAGTGTTACTGAATATGTTTGTTGTGACAAACATACATACAAGATCTGCTTCCTGAGGACTCCACTGTGATTTATTTTTCATTTTCAATTATCTTTATATACAGAAGATCAACATAGTATATACTAAATAAAGATTTCAACAGTTTGCACCCACACAAATACACAAAGTATAAAGTACTGTTTGAGCAGTAGTTTTACCGTTAATTTGCATAGTACAACACATTAAGGACAGAGATCCTACATGGGGAGCAAGTGCACAGTGACTCCTATTGTTGATTTAACAATTGACACTCTTATTTATAAAGTCAGTCATCACCCAAGGCTCTTGTCATGAGCTGCCAAAGCTATGGAAGCCTCTTGAGTCACTGTAATTTATTCTGAGACAAAGTCTTCAACGTTATGCTCACACATTTTTGTTATTTTTTTGAAAAAGATTTCATACTTACTATAGAAGGGATAGGGATAGGGATAGGGATAGGGATAGGGATAGGGATAGGGATAGGGATAGGGATAGAGATAGAGATAGAGACAGAGACAGAGACAGAGATAGAGAGAGAGAGAGAGAGAGATGCTCTGGTTTGCTCCCCAAATGCCTGTAATGACTGAGGCTAGAACAGGATTGAAACCGTGCATTTGTGGGAACTCAATGCAGTTGTCACAGATGGGTGAGAGGAACCCAATCACCTGTGCTGCTATTGCTGCCTCCCAAGGTCTGCATTAAGAAGTGGTGTCAGGCAGCAGAGGCAGGCTTCAAAACCAGGTACCCACGTGTCTTAACTGGGTAGCTAAACACCCACCCCTATGTATGCATTCTTAAATTATTGTCTGCTACCTATTTATTATTCTTAAATGTCTATTTATTGATTCATTTATTTATTTGAAAGCCAGAGTGACAGAGATAGGGAGGGAGGGAGAGAGAGAGAGATGAGGTAAGGGTGGGGAGAGAGAATCTTCCATGCACTGGATCACTTACAAATGTCTGCTACCACCAGGAGCCAGAATTCTATCCAGGTCTCCCATATGAGTGTCAGGAACCCAAGTTCTTGGGCCATCATCTGCTGCCTTCTGGGCACATTAGCAAGAAGTCAAATCAGGAGCAAAAGTAAGATTCAATCCCAGACTCTCTGACGTTGGATGTGGGCCTCTGCGGCAGCAGCTTAACCTGACCCACAACAGGACCAACACCTGCCAATTTATTTTGTCCCGAAGGATGCCAAGTTTCATTCTGTCTACAGCTTTGTTTGCCACGCCTGTACTCCAGCATTGCCTATCATTGTGCTAATTCTGATTCCCCTGGCTTGGGGAATTTAAGCAATTACAACTGACATCAGTTGTTAGTATCCGACCAGTCTCCTCCATTAGCGTCAACAAGTGAAGCTCTACAACAGCCTTTCATCCTAGAACCCCTTGTCTGTGGTAGAAAGCTCCTCTTGCAGGCAAACATTTCTAATATCCTGGTGAGTTAGGGAGTCTTCTTTGGTCAAGTTTTAGTGATGACGAGAATCCACAAGAAGAGGTCAGATAGCTCTGAGGAGAACCTTTTTTTTTTTTTTTTAAGATTTATTTATTTATTTGAAGGTCAGAGTTACACAAAGAGAGGAGAGGCAGAGAGAGAGGTCTTCCATCTGATGGTTCATTCCCCAAAGGCTGCAACAGCTGGAGCTGTGCCGATCCGAAGCCAGGAGCCAGGAGCTTCCACAAGGTCTCCCATGCGGGTGCAGGGGCCCAAGGACTTGGGCCATCTTTCACTGCTTTCCCAGGCCAGAGCAGAGAGCTGGATAGGAAGAGGAGCAGCCAAGTCTCGAACCGGCACCCATATGGGATGAGGCAATTCAGGGCAGAGTGTTATCCTACTGTGCCATAGCACTGGCCCCTGAGGGGAACCTCTTTTGCTGCGTCATGGAGAGATGTTTGTGCTGCCTTCCGTGGTGAGGGGCATCCTTTAGATATACAGTAAGTAAATTTTATCTACTCTCAAATGAAATAGTTTCTCTAATAATGGAAAATTCCCTCCAAAATATTCAAACTTATATAAAATATTTTGCAACATGCCAAAAATTTTATGACACTGTAACTAGACTATTTTTGACTAAAGCCAGATTACTGCATTTTATATCCTGTTGCTTTTGATGTGAATAAATCAAAACTATCTATAATGAGCTAATATGGGCAATGTTTTTTTTTAGGTTGCCCATTTTAACATTCAAATTAATTCCATAAATAGTCATCTAGTAATCATAAGTAAATTCCCAGTAGAGTGAGTACTGCATGCTGGAGACTTCTCTTTAATAACACAGATTTAATACTCTTGTTGGTGGCTCATACTTATCTTTTTATAATGCTGTTTCCTGTATTTTGTTTATTCTTTCAGGTTTATTAAGACATACCTGACAAACAAGAATTGAGTCTATTGACTGTGTACAATGTGATATTTTACTACATGTGTATAATGTAAACGATAACCTCATACCTGTTAATTATTCTATCCATCACTTGAGGTAGTTATTTTTTTTGTGGTGAGAATGTTTAAGAAGTATTCTTTCAAGAAAGTTCAGGTATACAATGTAGTATGTTAACCATGGTCACCATGCTATGTAGGAGATGCACATAAATTATTCATCCTGTAACTGAAAGTGTATGCCCTTTGACCCATACCTCCCTATATCTCCTCTCAGCACCTATCTTACTTCTACTGGTCTTTGAGTTTTACCTTTTGAGGTTCTACACATAGGTGATACTACATAGTGTTTTCCTTCATTTGCTAATTAATGTTTTTTTATTCTGGTAGCATAACACCCTAAAGGTCCATCCATGCTATAGCAAATGGAAGAATTTCCTTTCTTTGTGAGACTGAATAATATTCCATTTTACACACACACTCACACACACACACTCACACACACACATACCATTATCATATTGGTCAACTTACAATTAGTCAGTGGTAGTGAATAATCCTGTAATACAAACCAGTGAGCTAATTCTCATCCAAGTAACAGTCACTAACAAAATATTGACAAATGTATGTTGTTCTGCTTGTAGGATACACTTCCTTTTTAACTCCATTAATAACAGTCAAGTCAAATATTTAAAATTTGCCCTGAAAATTTTCACCATAAAACACCAAATGCACGCAAATAAGTGGAATTCAACAAAGAAAAATATGACTTTTAGGAACAGAAATAGTATCTAGAAAGTTAAAATAATATACATAACTGTCTTGATTGAGTATTTTCTTATATATTTATCCATTAGAAGGAGATTTGAAAACTCGGCATGTGCTTATAGATATTTGGTCTGAAGTTAGAATTCTGTGTAGAGTCCATTTAAGTCCATGTCTGGGACACTGAATTACAGTCTCCTTGCTGTATGGTTGCCTCAGAGAAAGTGAAGTGATTTACCCCAGTTCAATTTCAGCAGGTTGATAACTTTGCCCTTGCACATCAGTTATCTTGAATCACAGCTGACTCTGTTAGGTGCTATGTCATTCCACATTTCACTCTGTTTGTGCAAAACCCAGGTTTGGTTTAATGCTTTCTGACCTTCTTTGATAGCTGGGTAGCTCAGTAGAAATCATGAGCATTTAGCAGGATCCAGGTCTAATTTATAGTGAAATGTTGGGGCATGTAGTCCTTGACTGCTTCTTCCGAAGCCAGTTAGCTAGGGAATAAAAATCAACCAGATGAGTCTTGTAAGATAAAGGGAAATCTGGAGAAAGTTGGAATGGCATCGATGCTATTCTGTTTCCTTTTAAGATGTACTTTCCTTATATTATAAAATCAAATATCATAGAATGTTCATGATTGATTCAAATACAGAATATTGAAAATTGGCTGGTTGTACTTAAAAAGCCTAGAACCGTAGTTACACGATTATATATTAAAATACAAAAGGAAAAATAAAATCAGAAATTACTTCTACTTCAAATAAAGAGACTGTACCCTGAGAAATCTATACTCCACTTAAAATATTCTTAAATGCAATGATATGCTTTGGTTTTGTTCAGGACTGCCATACTTGTATGCATTATATTTTTCTTTGTTGCAAAAGGAATAAATTAAATGTTTTATTGCTAAATGTTCTAATACCCTTAAATAAATTCCAAGAGAAAAGTTAACCACATGTGATAAAGGAAAACATAAATAAATTCAGGATATCTATACAAATTTTCATAAAGTTATGAGATTATGTTTTTAGGTTGGAATATTCAACTGACTTTGCTCTGAAGACTTGTGAATAACTAGTTTTGATCTTCCTATTGTTAATTTATATTTTTGAATAAAGATTCAATCAATCCCAAGCAACATAGTTCCTGTTTTGTTTCCTCTTTATCAAGTTCAAGGAGGAAGAGCAAGGGAACATATTATTAATGTTATTAATGTATTTTTTTTGACAGGCAGAGTGGACAGTGAGAGACAGAGAGAAAGGTCTTCCTTTGCCGTTGGTTCACCCTCCAATGGCTGCCGCGGCCGGCGCGCTGCAGCCAGCGCACCGCGCTGATCCGATGGCAGGAGCCAGGTACTTATCCTGGTCTCCCATGGGGTGCAGGGCCCAAGGACATGGGCCATCCTCCACTGCACTCCCGGGCCACAGCAGAGAGCTGGCCTGGAAGAGGGGCAACCGGGACAGAATCCTGCGCCCCGACCAGGACTAGAACCTGGTGTGCCGGCACCGCAAGGTGGAGGATTAGTCTAGTGAGCCGCGGCGCCGGCCGTTATTAATGTTATTAATGTATTATTAACATCTTGAGCAGTGTCGTATTCAGTTTGGATTACTATAACAAGTCATCACAGGATGAGTGACTTAAACGACATAAATGTACATCTCATGGTTCCTGAGGCTGGCAAGTCCAAAATCAAGGCGCTGATGACTCTGCATTTGTTACAGCCCTGCTCCCTGGTTTGCATATGGCCATATTCTTCTCCTATCTTCACATGGCAAAGAGCAGACAGCGCAGGCTCTCTTATCTCTTCTTACCAGAACACTCATCTCATTCATGAGGGCTCACTTCATGACCTAATCACCTCCCAAAGAACTCACCTCCTAATACCAACTCACTGAGAATTTGGATTCCAAAATTTGGAAATTCTAGGGAAGGGAAACATTACTCAGTCAATAGCAAGTAATAGTTTTAGCTGTTCACTAAGACAGTGCATTTTTACCATTTTTACCTCGAAGGCACAGCATGCATATTATCCGATAAATTATGCATTATCAATTTATTTCCTTTACCTTATTTTTAATATTTGTGAATTCTAGGATATTTCTCCTTTGTTTTCTCCTAGTATTGAGTAGGTTTTGAATAAAGCTTCACTAGTGTGTCTGTAAGGAGATATGTGCTAAAAGTTGTGTACCAGTCTTAGCCTTTGGCTAACAAAAGTCATTTTCTCTTCAATTGATCCTGAATCTACCTTGTGACATTATGATTATGAAGCACTTCCCTAAAACATTCCTTCTGTGCACACTTCTTGTCTACAGAAAAGCACTGGCTATTAACTGTGACTGAACAGACAAAAGAAAGAGTACATACTACATGAATAGCTCTGCCGTTGTTCCTTTTGACTAGGCAAAAAATGTGATGGTTACTTGCCAAGTAGTGGTAATGAGGCTTGTCAGTAAAACACTTACTGAAAAACATGATAGTAGGGGGGAGAAATGGGGAAGAGAAAGGGAGAGAGCGAACATGGGGTTTACTAGGAATCTTTCCTCACATGATGATCACAACAGAGACTGAATAGAGATTACAGAAATAACAACTGAAATAATTTTCAAAGAAAGGGTTGTTCTTGTGATTGAGAAATATTTTAAGGAAATATAGCTCTGTGATTTATAGACACTGAAATCCTAGTGATGGCAAAAAGCTTTAGCAAGAATAACTTCCAGATTTCACACAGCCTGGCAATAACTTGTTTTCTAATTAGAGTGAGGTCTCTTCACTGTGTATGCATAATCAGGTACAGTCCTCAAGAAAAGCGTCCAGAGTCCTCACAGCCCAGAATACAAAAGAGTTAAATATGTTAAGTGCCAGTGGAAAGAAATCATAGTTTTAGACTTAGTGAAAATAATTTTCATAAGTCCAGTAAAGGATTGGCCATTTGGTAACAGCTGTTAACGTGCTGGTTGGCATTCTGTACTGGAGTGCATGTGTTCAAGTCCTGGCTCCATTTCTGATTCTGGCTTCCTGCTAATGCTCACTCTGGAAGGCAGCAGATGATGACTCCAGTATTTGGTTCCCTACCCCAGTGTGGGAGACCCACATGAAGTTTCAGGCTCTTGATTTGGACCTGGCTACATCCTAGAAATCCTAGCTATTGGCACAACTTGGGAAATAAACAGCGAATAGAAGCACTTGGGCCATCATCTGCTTCCTGCCAGCTTATGAATTACCAAGAGTCTAGAATTGGGAAATGACTCAGAATTGAAACCCAGGCACTCTGACAAGGATTGTGGGCATCCCAGCAATACCTTAACCACTGTTTGTACCTTCTCTTTACTCTTCTTATTGTTTCTATTTCCTGAACCTCATGGTTTGTTCAGTTTTTATTTATTCTTCATTTTGAGCAAAGCATAGCCTTTTGTGTGTTGCATGAAAAGCTTTAGAGATGGTAAAGGTTTTGAGATATAATATACATTCAAATGCCTTTAGGAAAACACCCAAAAGTAGAAAACCACAGCACATTCCTGAGATCCTGCCTTATAAAGTCTTACCTGATCCACCTCTCTCATGCTTTTGCAGGGAATATGATGCACATCTTCTCTCCTCTACCTTTGATGTGAGGAGTGTTACTCCAAGTAAATTTCACTGCCTTTTATTAAATATTGCTTTATGTTTCTGGAAATCTTCCTGTTACTGTGAACTTTCATAATACTACAATTTGATTTTTTAAAAATTTGTTATCAAGTTATCCAGCCATCTATTTCTGTATCGATGCCTGTTTTCATACTTCCATTTTCTGTGTTCAAAGTTCATAGAATTCCTATTAGATAGCTATAGAGTCATGATAAGGTTTGTAATATTTTTAAATTTTCTTCATCCCTTTATTTCTTCTTCTGTACTCTGATTTATCGTATTCTGTACATGTCTTAGAATTTATCTGTCAGTATCTTTTATTTTTGTAACATTCATAATATGTGAGGGATCTTTCAGTATGAATACTGTTAAAGTTTCATGGTCAATAGCAACATATGTGTCTGAGTATATCATTTATAATCTTAAAATAATCCTCATTTTCCCTGTGTTGTTACCCCATCCTTGGTATTTATCTTTGCTTAAATCCATTGCTGAAGTTTTGATGAGTACTGGAAATCCAATAATATTTAAAACTAAAACACTAATTCATTAGAATTTCTGTGTATTTGGTGGGGCCTATTAAATGGTGAGTTTTCCCATGGCTGATTGGAACGCAGTTATCTCATCAGAATGTGAACCAGTGTCAGAATGTACAGCTCCATGAGGTGAGAGTGTAGGGGTGTGTGTGTGTGCATATGAGTGTTTTTGTGGCAGACAAGGGAAGAGTGGCACAGAACTTTGAGAAATATTTAGTTATCTTAGTTTTCTGTGGCAAAAGGGGTCTTCCTGGCCACCGTTCATTTTGTATGTTGGCTTTAATTAGTATCTGTTTTATCTATATTCATGATATTTTCAGCAGAGGATGTTTTATAATTTAGAATCCTCTGTGTCTCACTAGAAATGAGGTGGGGATGGCTGACACTGAACGTAGGAAAAATGTGGATGGTAATTGCTTTCAGACTTTCCATCAATTTCTTATGATCCCTCCATTCCTCTCTTTCAAAGATCCTTGCTACCTTTAATTTCTGAGTCTTGTCAGCATGTTGCTTGGTTCAAGGACTTCTTTCTCCTCTTGCAAACTTTTGATGTTAAGCTTTCTGAAATCTGTTCGCTTCTTGTAGATGTTTTCAACTTCCTCAAAGTTTGTAGCTCTCTTTTTTTGGATGTTCTACCTCTGCATATATTAAATCTTAGGTTAAAATTAATTTATTGCTTTAGTATATTGTATTAGTAGAACAGAAGGGAAAGAAGCAAAACATGCTTCTGATATACTCTATTTCTGTATCTTATATAATAAAATTTATTTTTTATCCATCCTGAACCATTAAGAACTTTCTTTCTTTACTATTCTGATGAACTTCATTTTTTTGGTACTCATGTAAGCATTAATTATTTGTAAACATATTGTTAAAACACCTTACAAGAATGTGCCTTTGATTTGAGTTCCAGTCTTAATAAGAGTGCTACCTTTTGAGTAATTTATTAGCAAACCAATTTATTGATGATGAGCAAAAATTATTCAGCTGCTGAAGAGCCAAATTAAAGTAGTTGTATAAAATATATTCAATCCATGGTTTAAGAAAAAAATTCATTTGAAGGGGATGGTGTTAACATATTAAAAAGGAGAATTGTGTTATACAATGAAATGCATTGTTTAAAAACAAATGAGTAAAAGGGATAACAACAAAAATAAGCAAAAACTAAAACATAAGAAACTCTTAGCCGCATTATATACTAGACTAGGAAATCAGTTTCTCTTGAAAATATTCCAGCAATTCCACATTGTCATCCAAGAGAAGGCTGTAAGTTGAACCTAGGATATTCTAAATTCATGTTGTTATACTTTAAAGGGGTTTTTTTTCTAACTCTTTACATTTAAACTTTTACATAATGAAGGATGAAATGGGTTGGCTTTATAAAAAAATGAACTGATGAATTTTGCACAATGATGGATAGTTTCTTCTTTCTCAAGCAGGAACTAGAATTATCTTCATAATTAAACTTATATTGAGTAAAAATTCCATTTCAATTCATTTCAATAAGCCACTGTTCCTAAAGCTAACGCCATTTATTACATGTCAAAAAGTACTAGGACTCTGTGATATTAGAAGGGCGGCACCTCTGTGAATGACTCATTATTTAATATATTAATTTATGAAAAGCAAATTAGGATCATAATTCTATATCTTACTCAAAACTGGTTTTTATTTAAGGAAAAGATAAATGATTGTTTTTGTATTTAATATATCTTAACTTTAAAAATGTTGAATAGTCAAATCAAATATAAAATGGTTAAAAAGTTAAAATGAGTTTTTAGCTATTTTACCTGAAACATATTGAAACTGCCTTCATGTCAAAGGAATACTCTACCATTTTGCTTTTAAAAAGATTTATTTTACTTATTTGAATGGCAGAGTGACCGAAACAGGGAAGACAAAAAAAGAAAGATATCTTCTATTTGCTGATTCACTCTCCAGATGGCCACAATGACCAGGCTGGGCATACCCAAAGCCAGGAGCCAGGAAATTCATTCAGGTATCCTAGGTGGCTATAGGGTCGCAAATACTTGGGTTATCTTCTGCTGCCTTCACAAGCCACTTAGCAGGGAACTGGATCAGAATTGGGTAGCTAGAATTCCAACCAACACTCAGATGTGGGATTCAGTCATCACATAACCCACTTAATCTATTGTGCCACAACAGTGGCCCCACGTTCTATAATTTTAAAGTCATAGGCATTTTGTCTGATCATTGATTTACCTTAATAATTAGAATGGCACAATGTTAGGAAAGTCAAGTTCACAAATGCTTGCATTAAGCTTATCTTTATTCATTTATGAAAAGGTAATATTTAGATTTCAACAAGCAATTTTTAGAAGATATAGAATCTATAAAGTATGGAGGTCCTTGTTCTTGCACCAATAGATTCATTCAACAATTAACTTTTGTTTTTTGTTTCTTAAATTTTTATAGTTTTTATTTTATTAGAAAGGCAAAAGTGGGAGAGAGAGGGAGGAGGGGTGGAGGGTGGGTAATGTAAAATCTACTGATTCACTTGACAGCTGCCTTCAACAGCCAGTGTTGGGCCAAGCAGAGGCAGGAGTCTGGAACTCCAGCTGGATCTCTCGTGTGTGTGGCAGGGACCCACGTTCCTGAGCCATCGCTGCTGCCTCTCAGGGTGCTCCTTAGCAGGAAACCGGAATTGAAGCAGGATGGCTGCAACTGGACTCCTGGATTCTCATATGAGATGCTGATGTCCAAACCCATGCTCCCTGACATCTTATGATTGTTAGCAGAGACTAGACTTTTCATGTTTTCACATTGCAAGTATTCTCTTTAGACTTAATGAAGTATTAGCCCATTCCCCATTTTTCAGAAATATGATTTAGATCCTACTTAATTCTTCAAGCACATATCCCACGTATTCTTCCTAGAGTTTTTCAGTTCAGCTTTTAGAACATTGCTTCTCACTTCTACATATTGTTATGCTGCACAAGGGCTTAAATATTTGATAACTGTGTTAAATTTCTTTACATTATAACTTTTTGTATAATATTGCTAATCTAACCATTGATAAACTCCCCTGTTCCTATGACACTTTGAATTTACACTAATGAAGTGCTTATACAATCCTTAGAGATAACTGTATATGAATTTGTCAACAATCACCCTTAGTCTGTGTCCTTATCTTTGAATGCCAACTCTCATTTGTCTTTGAATTGCTTACACTGTGGGTGCCTTATTTTCAGTATTTTATGGTGCCGAATAGCAAACTGTTCCAAAATTTTGTGATTTAAATTACTCCCAAACTAAGTTGCTTAAATAACAGCTCTTACATTTTCTCCTGTGGATCAGAATTTTAGGAGAAGCTTAATGATGATGGATTATCTCTGCTCCCTGTTGAGGCTAAAGAATCATTACAGTGTTGTCTATTTGACCTTTGGCTGGAATGGCTGGAATGCTGAGACCTCTCTTTTTCTTGTGCATTGTCTACTCTCTCTTCGTGGTTTTACATCCTTCCACTCTTATGTGCCTTTATTTCTATCTAGCCTGCACAGCTTGATGATCCAGAGTTTTTAAAAATTATAGCTGAGGCAAAAGAAATTGAAAAGGGGATTTAAAACCTAACATGGAAGTCATCTGTGCTTTATTTGTTGGTAAAAGCAAATCTCAGAAATTGCCCAGATTTGGTAAATGAGAAGCACATTCCACCTGTCGATGAATGGAGTAGCAAATTCTGTTCCAAGTGGGCTTATAGGAGATGAGTGATTGGTTTAACTACCTTTGAAATCAGTCATTAATAGGCACTTAATGATGATAATTAATTTTCTTCTTAACTGATACCTCTCATCTGAAAAAGACAAGTTTGGAACAATTGATTTCTTATACCTTTACATTCTAAAATATTTGTTAAAGTATTTGGACATAGTGGATTAGTCCAATAAACAGGAATGTGCCTGTATACTTGTTTTATCTCATATAGCTCTGGGCTGTTTACTTAAGATAGCTAATAAATAACCAAGATCATCATAAAAAGAATATCACTCTTGCTTAATTTTCAATAAAAATTAAAAATGAATGACTTAAAGTTGCAAAGTGATGTTTTGTTCTATTTCTGCCAGCATAACTCAGTAAGATTGGCATCACCACTATCTAAGTAAACAGATTTGATGTACGATATGCCTAAGATACATTGTCAATCAAAACTACTGTAGAAAAACTAGCAAGAAAGAATAAGCAAGGTAATTTGTTCATAGGAAGATGTTTTCAATGTTGACATATACATTTTTCCAAAGTGTAAATACAAATGTTTTGTACAGAGAACTATGATTTTATTCATAAGTTTTGCTGACTTATCATTGTGGATTGAAAGCCTGTTGGTACATAATATTGGTTCTTTTCATTAGCTGTTTATGAGTATGTTTACATTTAGCAATATCAATATTTTACTTATTATTTTTCCCCTAATTTAATATGTTGCTATTATATGTACTAGGAAGCATTTAGCTGTAGGTGATTGAATTTGGTGGTGAAATTGGTATTTCTATTTTCTAAGATTTTTGAAAATTATATTGTTCCAGCAGCTAGTTTTAGTTCATTAAAATATTGATATTTCTAGTGAACATTTTTTCTTCATCACCCTTAATTGAGAAACTCTATATTGGAAGAAACTCTCTGGGACAGTAAGAAGTAGATACAAATCTTAGAGTTACTAAATTATTCTTGAGTATTTACTTCTTTCTCAGAATGGATTATTATTCATTTATAAACAATGCTTCATAAGAGGAGAAATAAAAATGATGAGCTTCTAGTCTCACACATGTTAATAATAAATTATATGACCATTTGATCCCATTGAGAAATGCATTGATTCACACACCCTACTTCATGACTGAGTAAAAACTTTATTTGATTAAAAGGAAAGTTCTCCATGAAAAAAAAAAATGCCTCCTAAACAATTTATAATTAAAATGTTTTTTCTACATCAACACAACCCTTTAGACTGTGTTTTACATCCTTATTTTTCACGTTTTTATTCAGGTGATTCTGTTATTTTGAATTGTATACAACTCTGCATCTAGTGCATTGAACATCTTTATGTGAACTTTCTGGAGGGGCAGATTCCAGGAAAGTCAGACAGCAGTTGAGTTACTTGGCAGAACTAAAGCTCAAGATTTCAGAATTGATATAAACCACAGATAACAGAACCATTTACTGGCCGATAAAAGATTTGGAAGAGATTAAGAGTTTGTGCCAGTAATCTGAAAAAATCATTACCTGCAAGCTATCCTGTTTTGTCAGTATCAATTCAGAGAGAAGCCAACAATGACTGCTCAAATGTCTAACTGGAAGTAAATTGCAAAAAAGACATTTTTAATCTCTTACTTTTTTCTTTCTGTATTTTAACTTTTATTCTTGCATTAATTGGCTAAATTGTGTCCCATAATTCTGTTTTATAAATTACTTTTATTCCTAACTACAAATTAAATGCATTGTAATCCCATAATTTCCTTCAGGTTTTGTTGTTCTCATGATAAATTTATAATATAATAAAATGTTTTAAGTTGAAGACTAACAAGCAGTTCTGAAGACAAATTTTACTTTACATATTTGCTAAAAGATGAGATAAATAGTAAAATTTAATTATTATAAGATATTATTTTTCAGATTGAAGGACAATTTAAAAATTCTTAAGTGCCTTTTTAAAAGCATATTTCTGAGTTTGGCCCCATATGAAACAGGAGGGAGAGTACTATTAGGGCGCCCTTAAAATCCTAACACTTCTGTAACAATTGGTTGATATCTTCCTCACTCAAAGTGGAGGATCATGTGATTTGCCATACATGTGGATCTATGAGAAGTTTCTTTGTATGTGTTTGAAATAATAGTTTCTATAAAAAGTTTAATGCCTTCATTTATAAAAGTATGTTTATAATAAATTCAAAAAAGTAAAAATATCAGTTGAGTCCTTTCAACAGAAAATCTACGTTCTTCCTATAGAAGGCAAGCTGAGGCTACCAGTTAAAATTTCGTTTCTCACTAAGAAATCTGTGAATAAAGCCATACAACAGTCAGTCTTTCAGAAATATTTATCTCTTTTCTGGAACACTCTGGTTCCATAAATCATGCCACACCGTACTATCTTTGTTGCTGATCCTATCAGATGTTTCTTCCACATCTTCCTGTTTTGAATTTGAATATATGGCATCACTGACAACCTTGATCCCCCCCTTCTTTTTTTTTTTTTTTTTTTGAAAACATGTCCCATTAGCTCTTTCAGGCAGGACCTTCTCTGAATTTTCACACTGTTTCTTTGACAACTCTTTGTTTTTTTGAAAATGACTCTTCTTATATCCTGTAAATGCTACTGACATTTACATTTTGTTTTCTTAAGATGATTTGATATATTGCCTTTGGAATTGTCTTTGCCTTTTGCCAAAAATCAGTTTACCATATTTCTGTGGATATCTTTTCTGGACTCTATTTATTTAGTTTTATTATTTATTAATGCAGTTTGGTCATTCTACTTCATAACGTATGCCATTCTGGATTGTATGCCTTTCTGTATAAACAACAAAATGAGTTTCTCAACAAGCACGAAACAGTATTTATAAACATAGACCAACTTCTTTGCAAGTATTTTTCACTCATGTAAAACTGGGGGATTGAGGAGGGACAGGATGGATACAGGAAAAATGGAAAGAGAGAGAGAGAATATAAATGAATCTTCCATTGGTTCATTCCCCAAATCGCTGAAATAGTCAGGGGATGGGCCAGGACAAAACCAGGAGTTGAGAACTTAATTCAGTCCTCCCACCTTGGGGCAGGGTTCCAGTTACTTGAACTATCATGTGCTATTGCTTAGGTTGTGCATTAAAAGGAAGCTGCAATTGGGAGTGGAGTAAGAACTTGAACCCAGTTTCTCTGATGTGGGATTAAGGTGTCCCAAACCAGTGACTTACCCACCACACTAAACCCCTGTTTCCAAATTGAATCTCTATGGATCAAGTCAGAAAAAACTGCTATCTTGACAACATTACCTTCCTATAAACAAACATGGACAAACTTTCTTTTTTGGTTCTTTTCACTGTTGCTTTTTTTCCCCAGTATTTTTCAGTTTACTTCTTAGAGATCTTGCACATATTTTGTTTGCTTCTCATGTAAGTATTCTTGTAGCTAAATATGGTATTTGCACCTTCAAATTGTGATGAATTGCTGACATACAGAGAGTACTTGAGCTTTGTATATAATGAATTTCATATCTTGAACATTCATGATGTTGTTTATTAGTTCCAGGTATTTTTTTTTAATTCCTTGCAGTTTCTATATGTAGAACCATATCATCTATAGAAGGAGACATTTTACTTTTTCCTTCCCTATCCATATACCTTTTGTTTCCTTCACATTTTTAATGGCATTTTCTAGTTCTTCCAGTGTGGTGCTAAAGAGCAGTGGGGGAAGGAGACATTACTCCTCACTACTGCCTTGGGGGAAATCTGCTTTCTAACAGTAGATAGGCTGTTGGCTGTAGTTCCTACTTCCCTCCAACTCTCCCTCCCTGGCACTTTCTTCCTTCCGTTTTTGGTAGACATCCTTTATCAGATCCAGTCATGGTGTGAGATGTATTTTGCTAATATGTTGTCAATGATTATTTCAGCTATATTTATGAAACATGGAGATAAACAATCTCTGATTTATGATTTATTTATTTTTGCTCTTTATTGTAATAGTGGCCGCATAGAATGAGTCAGTAAGTAGTTTCTCTGCTTTTATTTTCTAGAGGAGATTGCGGATGATGAATACCATTTCTTCCATACTTGTTTCATAGAATTTATCCATGAAACCAGCTAAGCTTTTTCCTTTCAGTTATGGAAGGCAATTGATAATTAATTAAATCTTTAATAGATGTAGACCAATTCAGGTTATCCTTTTGCGAGTTTCTATGTCCTGCTTCTTTGAAATAATTGTCTATTTTGTCAAAGTTTCCAAAATTTTTTCCTTTTTTTTCTTTCCCTTTTCTTTTGCCTCTCTTTTAATCTTGATGTTATTATGTTCTCTGACCTTATCTTTCAGCTTACCCTGGCTACAAGCTTGTCAATTTAAAGATTTTTTTTTAAGAATCAGCTTTCAGTTTATTGATTTTTATATTGATTTTTTGTTTTTAATTTCATTGATTTCTGCTCCAATATTTATTGTTTCTTTCTTTCTTTTTTATTTATTTATTTATTTATTTATTTGCTTAGTTTGGATTTAATTGGCTGTTCTTTTTTCTGATGTGTACAGAATAAGGATAAATTGCAAGTTTTAAAAATTGTTCTTTTCTAAAACAATTCATTCAGTGTTAGACATTCCCCAAAGTCACTGATTTTATTATATTGGACAAGTTTTTAAAATAGAATCTTATTTATTTATTACACAAACAGCAGGAAAGAATGAGAGAACCAGAGTGAGGGTAAGAAAGAGAGAGAGAGATCACTCCAGTCCAATGATTCACTCTCCAAATACCCGCAAGATCAGGGAGCTGAAGTTGGAAGCCAGGATTGATCTAGTTTTTCTACATGGGTGTTAGGAATGCAACTTCTTGAGCTATTGTTACTGCTCCCACTCCCAGGATCTGTATTAGCAAAAAGCTTGAGTCAGGTACTCAAGTCAGGTATCAAACACAAGCACTCTGATGTATGTTGTGAATATCCTATCCAACACCTTAACCACTAAGCCAAATGCCTACTCCATGGCCACATTCTGATAATTTTTATTTTCATTTTTGTTTAATTGAAAGGGTTTTAAATTTCTTTCATACCTCATTTTTTCAAAAATTTGAATTTCTAATTAGCTTATGATTGTCTATATTTATGGAGTACAGTGTGATAATTCAATTGAATGTGTAGTAATCAAATCAGAGTAATTAGCATTCCCATCTCTTGAGACGTTTCTTTGACCCATGTCTTATTTAGCTGTACTTTTTTTAAAATTTTCAAGTATCTAATGATTTTCCTGTTATGTTTCTGTTGTTGCTTTAGACTCTAATGCTGTGCTCTGAGCATAGCTTGTAAAACCTGGTGCCTTCTAGATTTCTCAGGTGAGTTTCATGGTCTGAATATGGTCTTGGTGAATGAAGCTCAGATTTTTTAGAAGAATGAAAGTTTTTCTGTTGTCATGTAAAGTATTCTATAAATTTCAAGTAGATTCATTTGACATGTTGCTGGCCATTTCAACCAAAAGCTCACTGATTTTTTTACTTAACATGTTTTTTTTTCTTCATATCTATTACTAATGAAGGAATGTGAACATTTCCAAAATACACTAATAAATTCATCTATGTCTAAGTACAGTTCTTCAGCTTTTGCCTCAGACATTATGATACTCTGTTGTTATGTAGATAGATATCACTTGTTATATTTTCCTAGAGAATTGATATCTTTATTATCACATCTACCCTCTCTTTATACCTGATAATTAAACTTGGTCTGACTGTTACAATAAATTAACATAGGTACCCTGAGATTCTTTCGATTAATGTTAATGTATCTTTCTTCTTCTCTTCCCACTTATCAGTGTTTTCAATTTAATGCTTATTTTTGTAGTCAATACATAGTTGCTAATTTTCTACTTAGACACTATGTAGCTCTTTTAAACATTTTTAGTGGTTTTTCTGAAGTTTATAGTATACATTTATAACCAGTCTATGTCCATTTTCAAATAATGATGCACTGTTTGAAGAGTAGCACAGGTACCTTTTAGTAGAATATTCCCAATTCCTCCCTATCATTCTTCCTACAGTGCTGTCATTTATTTCACTAATTCAGAAGTTAGGTAACACTAATAGACAAGATACATAGGTTATAGATATAGATTTTTTGTTATTTCCTTATAACTTTATCTGTTAAATCGATTAAAAAGATGCAAACTAGAAAGATGGTATTGTATCTTCAAATGCTGCTTCTCAAAACTTCCTTTATTTAAATAGATCTAAATTCATTTTCCTTTTGCCTGAATAATTTATTCAGTAACACCATCTGCATGGTAGCTCTTTTGGTGAAAAATTCCCTCAATTTTTATTTGAGAGAGTTTTTACTTCTTCATCTTTAAAGCAAAGTTAGCTTGGCTATCCAACTCTAGGGTGGTGATTTAAAAAAAAAACAACTGTTTAATATTTTACACACATCTTCCCTTGATTGTGTGACTTACAATGAGAAATCCAATGTAATTGTGTTAATTAGGTTTCAACCTTCTCCTTTCCTTTTTAACTTCTATCTCTGTCTTTGATCCTATAGTGGGGTTATAATATGCCTAGGTAAATAATGGTAGTTATTTTTCATGCTTAGATTTCTCTGAACTTCCTGGAGGGACAGTTTAATGATTCATTAATTTAGGACAATTCTGAACCATTTTTACTTCAAATATTTCTTGGTCCTTTTACTCTCCTCTAGTCCTACATCCCCATTACACGTATGTTACAGTTGTAATCCCTCATTCCTGGAAAATTTTTCTTTTTCTTTTAACTATGTTTTCAGTTTGGGAAGTTTTAACTGATGTATCTTCCCATTTGCTGATTCTTCCTTCAGCTGTATCTGGTACACTGATGATGTCTTCAAAGGCAGTATTCTTTCTGCCATGATTTCTAATGGTCCATTATGATTCTTTGAGTTTTTCTTCTAGTAATTACATTGCCCATCTGCTATTTTCAGGTTTTTTTTCATTTTTATTTAGAGCTCTTAACATATCCATGTCTGATTGTGATGCTTGTTTTATCTCTTCAGACACTTTTTCTCCTTTTAGATTGCATTTTAAATATTTTGTTGAAAACTTCATACCGTCATGTAGTAAATGAAACTGAGATGGGATTTCTGTTTGAAGATTGGAGTTGTTTTTGCTGGGAGTTATTTTGTGTTTTCTGTATGCTGTTGGGGGTAAACTTTCCCCTGTGGATTTTATTTTAGCCTCTCCTATTGTCTTTGGGGTTCACTGGAGATGATTTTTTAAATTAGGACCAAGCAATGTAGTTCTTCTAGAATAATCCACTTTCATCATACCCAAGCATGATTGTCTTGGGTAACATGGGGAGAGAAGATGTATTCTCTTAAGATTTGTTGCACACACTTTGGTGGGGGTGTGCTCTTCAGCTGTGTCCTTCATGTGTGCTTCTTGGCTTCTTAAAGAATCTGGTGAGACAAAAAGACTAGAATGGGGCTGAAAATCAGGTTCTCAATTATTCCTCGATTGGTTAGGGAATTTTTCTTTTTTTTTTAAGATTTATTTTATTTATTTGAAAGACAGAGTTACAGAGAGGTAGAGCCAGAGAGAGAGGTCTTCCATGTGCTGGTTCACTACCCAGATGGTCACAACGCCTGGAGCTGCGCCTATCTGAAGCCAGGAGCCAGGAGCTTCTTCCAGGTCTCCCATGTGGGTGCAGGGGCCCAAGGACTCAGACTATCTTCTACTGTTTTCCCAGGCCATAGCAGAGAGCTGGAATTGGAAGAGGAGCAGCCAGAACTAGAACTGGCACCCATTTGGGATACCAGTGCTTCAGCCAGGGCGTTAACTCACTGTGCCACAGCGCCGGCCCCGGAATTTTTCTAAATATTCACCCTGAGACCCTGTTGAGCTCCTACAGATAAAATACACAAAAGTACGGGAATATCTCTTAAGCTGGTTCACACTGATGCTCAAAAACCTGGCCAATCACAGTTTAAGTGTTACCAACAGTGGCTGTGATGGTGGGTTCCTGCTCCTCGCTTTTTACTCCTAGTGGACCGTCATTCTTCACATCCTCATTCTTGTTCCAGTTTGCAGTCAGTTTCAGCTGTTCCATTTTCTAATTGAGATGAATTGTTGATTATCAGTGTGCTTAATTTTTTCTTATCGTGAGAACTGTTGAGTTGGAATCAGAAGCTTTTTGTTGTTGCTTTGTGGATTTTAGATTTATTAATTTGAAAGGCAGAGTGAGAGAGAGAAAGGGAGAGGGAGATCTTCCTTCTGCTGGTTCAACCTCAAATTGCCACCAGTGGCTGGGGCAGGGCGGGGCTGAAACCAGGAGCCAGGGACAACATCTGTATCACCCGTGTGGGTGGCAGGATCCCACCTGCTTGTGCCATCTTCCACTGCCTCCCATTCACATTAGCAGGAACCTGGAAATGCAGTGGAGTAGGCTGAACTCTAACTGTATGATGGTGGTGTCACAAACGGCAGCATAAGCCATCGTGCCATAGTATTGGCCCCTATTTTTTTCTTTAATAATAATTTTCTCCATTTCTGCTGTCTTTTATTCCCTCCATTAACCTAGATAGTCCTGAATTATAAAAATATCAACCAAAGTCATTACCATCCTGATCCTGATTATTGTCTATACTCTTTGTTTCTTATTGATCTTTCACATTTTAAATGAAAAAGATCACATTGATGTCTTTTTGCAATTTGGAATTCTCAGCCTAATACATGTGCAGCTTTGGGGCACTTTTCCTTACATGGCTAAATCTTTGTTCACTAATACAAATATATTAAAATTTAAAAAAACTATAATGTAACTTGTCAAAATATGCATTCTCATTAGTTGACGAATATCATTATTGCCAATATTTATTTATTTAATTTAAAAGGCACAGTTACCGAGAGAAGGGGGATAGAGAGATCCTCCATTGGCTGGTTCACTCCCAAATGGCCACAATAGGCAGGGTTTGGCCAGGCCAAGCCCAGGAGACAAGAGCTTCATCTTTGGGCCATCTTCCATTGCTTCTCCAAGCCCATTTGCAGGGAGTTGGATTGGAAGTGGAGATTCGGGGACTACAACTGGCACCCATATGGGATTCTCCTCCTGTGCTACATAGCCTGCCCCCCAAATACGCATTTTCATTAATTAATCATGAAAATCATTGTGTTTTATAGGTGGAGCCTTCTATACAGTAAGAACATGACTGTACATAGTTTCGCATTGTCCTGAAAATCCCAGTGATCAGTAAAACAGTTAGCAAACTAGATAGCCAAATACACAGTCCCTGTATAAGTCCCAGTTTAGAATATCATCGTGAAACACACTAAGAATTAAATGCTTACATTAAATGGGACCAAAGAATACCTTATGAGAAAACACATTTATTTGAGTTATTATGGATACTGTATGGTACTGTATTGGTGACAATAAAATGAAATGATCACATGTGTTTGTTTCCATAAACCTAAGAGCGAGCAGTCCTGAGTAATCTGTGGTTATTCACATATTCCTGACTTTCCACTTTGCTGTAATGGCTCTGTCTTTCCCCAGGCACTCCAGGTCAGCCCTTATGTGATTTGCAAGTACTATTTAATGTAATGGTGTCTGCATTTTACCCACTTAGATGTTTTATATGTGAGATGCCTGATTTTTCTCTATTGCCTAAGAATAACACCGAATTACTGTGGTTCGCTGATATATGTGAGGGTCTGTATTCAGCCAAATTGCACTTACCCCTGCTTCAAAAGTTCGTTAACAGAGGACACTGGTTTTCCTAATTGTGATATCAAATAATATTTTCCTGGATTATTCAATTAATTTATGGAAGGAATCTGATGTCAGTGACTCTCCTAATCCAAACACGATATTCAAAGTGTCAAGATTTTCTTTCTGTGTCTACGTGAAGTATGAATGATAGAATGTAAGAGCAAGCTTTTTCCTTTTGAATTCCAAAATGTTGGATTCATGATTTCATCACCAGAACACTTTTATTTATGCTGAATTCTGAAATCCTTTTATATCAACTTCAACTATATTAGAACACAGCTGCTTAGCAATTGGCAAAACTAAAAACAAACAAATAAACAAAAACCAGTCATTTTGATGTTTCTCTTCTCACTGCCAGTTCATCAAGGAGTAATTTCACTGTGCATGTTAATTCCCAGAGCTTCACAGGGGTATACTTGGGAGTTCCTCTATTTTGACATTCAGCACTAAATTATCCTGTATGAACTGTAGAAATCTCCAGACAGTTGTTAAAACATTCCTAACCTCTTTGTAAACTATAAATACTACAAATAAGAAAAATTTACATTTAAAAAACACAGAATTTCTCTTTTTCAGTATTTCATGATATTGAAATCTATTTCTCATTCTCAATCCTTTTTTGTTATTTATACATATCTTTACTTTTGTTATTGCCTTATAGTTTGCCATTTTTACTTGTCAGTATACTAGATCCAGAAATATAGACTTATTAAATATAATTAACACTTGGCTACATAGTTTATTATGCCACCAATTTCCAGTTACATAGCTGTTAATTATATCCCTATCTTGTATCCTACATGGAAAGATAACCTTTGGGCAGTGTATTTTAGAAAATAAAGGTAAAGAAGAGATTTATGAGCGAACAGTCTTAATCCACCACATCACTGAATGAAGACTCCCCGCTTTCTAAAGGCAATGCTTTAAATATGCTTTAGTGTTTAAACAGTGGGACAGATAATACCTTAAAACCCGGTTTGCCATTAGTTAACCTTGGCATTCAGATAAAAGGGGTTAAGTAAATGTCAGATTGAATTTGGTCATTTTCTTACAAAACATCAGTATTTTCTGCTCTGGATAGAGATTGAAATCTCTCTTCCCCTTTCTCTCCACTCTCCTCCCTCCCCCTCCTCCTCCACCTCCTCCTCCTCCTCCTCTTCCTTCTCTTCCTCTTCTTTTCTCTCTCTCTCTTTCTCTCTCTTTCTTTCTCCCTCCCACCTTTCCCCTGCCTGCCTGCCTGCCTAAAGATTGCTTTGTGTTGATCTAAAATTTCTGAGGAAGACAAAAGATTGTTTGATTTATTAAGGTTTCCCCCTGAAGTAAGATTTAAAAAATGGGCAATGTCTATTTTATCATTTTCCTCAGTTAATCCTAGGAGAAAAGTGACCAGTCTGCCAGAAGTTCTCCCTTCTGATGCATTAGCCTTGAGGAAGAAAGCCTGGCTGTACATGACTGGAACAGAGGGAGCATTATCATGGCTGCTGTCCTGGCTACAGACTACTGCCACTGTGCACAGTGTAACACCACTCTTCTTGTTCTCCCTAGTGCAGGAATATGCTGAGCTGATTCCTTGCACCTAAGTTCAGGTTTATCTGGAGTCATTAAATGTAAATTCACTTCCAAGCGTGTCTGTCCCAGGGAGAAGGGTCTGCCTTCCGACGCGGGAGGCAGAACAGAAAGACCAAGGGAAGTTCTCACTTAAAAATTCCCAATGAGTTCTCTTTTGTTTTATTGTTATTTAAAATGTTCTTAATATAGTAAAAACATATATATTAGGAATAAAATAATAGGAATAACATAAGTACTCTCAGTTACTTGAGTCAGTTCAGAAAGCATTCCACAATTCTCTTCTTCATCCTCTGTGTATACCATAGAACTACCATTTCATTTGCTTTCTAGAGCTGCTAAACAGCATTCTTTCATTTCTTTGGTAGTCTATTGTGTCGTGGTGAGAAAGAAATGGACTGATGCAACTTGCAGGCCCAGGCCAGCTCTGAAACATAGCAAGCAATTACATTACATAGTTTTTATTCTCTTACACTGTAATGAACTTGATTGAATACTGTATGGCAGGAATCAGAATATGTGACCAATAGTATATGAAAAGCCTAACTTCTGCAATAAGAAATATCAATTGATAAATATATAAAGATTGGAATAAGTTCTAAATAGGTTACTAATAGAGCAAAAAAGTGATATTTAACATGTACTTTGCCTTGTTTATTTGTTCTGTGCCAGAAGAGTGATTATGATGTGCTGTTTTGTTATCCCCTCAACTGAATCATGCTGAAAATCTGATCAGTTCATCTAAGAGTCTGGCCTTTGGGTAAAAGGGACTTTTGCAATAGCTTCAATTCATGCACATTCATTTTGCAGGCTGTTGATAATGGTGCTCCTACTGCCCAAATGGCAATCCCCACTCCTGCGGGTTCTCCCGTTCCTCTTGAAGGCTCCGTATTGCCCACATCAGTACTCAGATTCAGTCCCTGCCTTTCACCCTGCACTCATCTGCAGAAATGTTAACACAAGCATTAGTTCTCATCTTCACCTTTTTCATACTGTTACGAATTGGTCTTTATCCTGTGTGTGAATCTTCTGTTCTCCATCTTTGTCTCCCATAGGTGATCTGAAGATGATATTATGAAGAGCTGTTTCATTGTGCTGTTTGTTATTATTGCTGAATTTCAATTGGAATGTAGCTAAGACTAATCCAAGCATTGTGGGTGTATCCCATTTAGTAGTAAAACATTTCTACGAAATAAATATAGGTTTTCTTCTAATACTACTGCGAAGAGGCTGAGCCTTAGGGAGAGATTAAAGTGTTTGACTTCAGGAATATAACTTTATTATTTAAAATATGTTATACATTTCACTATGTCAATCTACTGGGAAAACACGGAGGAATATTATATTTTCATAATAAGTGGAAAGTTAATTCAACAAATATTTTTGAGAACTTTTGTCATAATTATTTTTAAGAGTTCATAAAAATCAATTTAATTAAATTTTATCCTAATAAAATTTTGACAAACATACCATAAATTTATTAATTTCCACAGGTTAGTCAAAAATTAACTGGAATAAGAAAATGATTATTTGATTAGAACCAAAAGGGAGGAATAACATGGTTGAACTCAAAGTGAAAAGACTTTTCTTTGATATGAATTATAATGAGTAAAACTGGAATTTCTGTTCATTAATGACAGATAACTTTACCAGAGAATAAAAGAATATCTATGCCTACTTGAATTCTATCCTTCCAAACAAAGTCTTAAAGGAAGCTACTCTATAGAATTAAGGTTTTTCAGAAGATTCCATTCAGTTTTTCATTGGAGTTAAATTGTAGTCAATGATAGTAAGTAGAGAACAAATGAAAATTGAAAACAGGCTTTATCCCCTAGACTTTCTGTTAAAAGTAGGAGATATCTTCAAATAGTGTAGAATTATGAATTACTTACCAAAGATATTGGAACTAGTAAATGAATTGTGCTTATACTCCAATGAAAATAATATGGCATGCTTTTATCATTAAATTTTCAAATAATTTGCAAAGCTTCTTGTAAATAATTTAATGATGATATAGCTTTGTTGCTTAATTGAAAGCTATTATGCCAAGAATTAGTATTCAAAGTAGTAGCAGTCTATCTTCAGAGAAATTTTTTTAAACTAACTACTGAATTGACAAATTTTCAAATGTGCTACTAAATGAAAAAATACACATCCATATAGAAGTATGTGTACATATATTCATTTATATATTTTTGAGAATAACTCTAACTAGAAAGAAAATAGATATTAATAAAATGATACTGTTATGAATTTTTGTGTCAAGATGGGGTAGAAGTGGACACTGGTTAACTGAGAGATCAGTAGTGACATGATTCTGCTAAATGAGGTTCCAGTGTGTACCTATTAGATGCTTAGAAATATTACCAGTGGCATTAGGGGACAAATCATGTTGTTAGTTTCTAATCTGCTGCTAAATTATCTATTTTGTCTTATTTTTTAGCTCTAGAATGTTGTCATTTTTTCTCCTCAGTTTGAAGGGAAAAAAACCTTATCAAAATGCACATATGTAATGTGTGTGCTTGAACTATTGGTTCTAGATACATTTTCCTAACTTAGGATCATGTATTCACTTTAAGTTCCTAAGTAATCACTTGGAGGCATCTTAGATCTTCGTAATATGATCAGATGAGTCCTTAGGCATGATTGAATGTGTATTTTTCAAGCTACATAACTTAACCATTCTTGAATTTTGTTCTGAACAGGTCCTAGAGCAAAGCTTTCATGCTTTTAATGCAAAGTTGTAAAACTAAAGTGTGTTGAATAAAACAGCTAACTCACATAACCTGTGATTCACTTTAACACAGAAGTCTTATATATAACACAACTCGCAGTCAACTGTGCATTAAATTATATAGATTCCTAAAGCATTACAAATTAAAATATACAGCATTGCACAATGTATTTCGAATGTTGTAATTTCTGTAAGTATTGTTATTTTCTAGTCTTCCAAGCATATTAAATATTATTTCTACCTCTGGAATTTCCTGCCCTTAAAAGCATGTGTATTTTAGGTACCCAGCATAGAATGTGCTGAATCAATGAAAGAGAAATATATACTCTTCTCTAAACGCAGCACTTCGTGTCTTTATCAAAACTGTTCATTCTGTAATTTCATATGACTCAGTGATAAAAAAAAAGCGAGAATCACTGGTTCATTCAGATTACTCGGTGAATAACAGAACATATTGGAATAGGGAAAGTCAAATGTTCTTTTTTATTTTAGATGGGGGAGAGTAGAAAGTCCAGATTTTGGCAGTTATTTGGAGAGCTGGGACAGGGATATGGTTCAAAGAAATCAAGAGGCAGGAGTAGAAAGGACCTTGAGAATGCTTTTTTGCTTTCATTTTTACTTGGTTTTTAGAGACCTATTCTTTTGTTTTATGCACAATGTGTAAAATGCATGACTTCAGAGACCCCATGAGCCAGATCTTCCCCTGCATCATTGTTAACATTAAATATCTACTTGTTAGTGTATGAATGAACCCACTGACAAGCAGTCCAAACACTACAAATCTTCAATTACCTCTGACAGGTTACTATTTTCCTTAAAAGCTATGAAAACATTAGTAGAAATTTCCCCCAAGAAAGCATCTGTTCAAAAGTTGGTGAGAACAGGATAGATTTGGAGTCACCAAATCAAGACCCTCCCAGCCTGACCTGTATCCATCTTCATCTCCAAACCAGTCATCCAGACCTCAACCACAAAACACCCCCGATTGCCCTGTTAGAGACGTCTCCAATTTTCATGCCTATACCAAATGGCTCCTGTGCAAAACTGTGAACTTCCTGGGTAGCGCCACTGAGCACCTGCAAGAAGAGGTAACCCAGTAAAAATTGCTGTGCTCTGTGCCCAGGAGAATGGACCACAATTTCAGGCTGGATCCAGATCAAAGTACCACGTGAGGGCCAGCTTTGTGTGTGGCAGGTAGAGCCACTACCTGCAACATCACCAGTTTAAGGCCTGGCTGTCGCTCCCCCTCTTCGTGGAGGAACGACACAGGACCCTGCGCTGTTCTTTTGTCTGCTCGGCCCTTCCTGGGTTTGCTGCTGGTTCTTCCCGGGTTGGCTGCCGTCCCTCCACCTCCGTGGAGGGGCGGGCCCCCTGCCACCTTCCCCACTTCCGCAGGGGAGCGGCACACCGCCGGCCGGCTCTCTCGGGGGCTGCTCAGATGTTCCTCAGATGTTCCTTCAGATAGATGTTCCCCTTAGATGTTCCTGGTGCATGTTGTCTCTCTCCTCCTTTATAGTCCTTTTCCACCAATCCCAACTCTGCTACCCACACGCCGAGTACGCTGCTCTCCTCCAATCAGGAGCAGGTCCTACAGTTTATTGGTTGAACTGGAGGCAGCTGAGCAGAAGCTGTTACTCCCTTCTCAGCGCCATATTGTGGGACAGCAGATGCATAGAATAAGTCTTAATTCCAGTAACTTAGTCTAGTCCGAGTTGCTCCCCACACCTGGCTGCTCCACTTCTGATCTAGCTTCCTGCTAATACATCCGAGAAAGCAGCAAAAGTTGCCCTAAAATTCTTGGGCCCTGCATCCATGTGGGAGACCCAGGAGAAGCTCCTGGTTTCAGCCTGGCCCGGTGCCAGCCATTGTGATCATTTGGGGAGTGAACCAATGGATTGAAGATAGCTCTCTCTCTTCCTTCCTCCTTCCCTCCTTCCCTCCCTCCATCCCTCCCTCCCTCTCTCCCTCTTATTCTCACTGCTTATTTCTCTCTCTAACTCTTTCAAATAAATGAAGTACCATGTGGCCACCCTATCTCCTCAACCTCATAATAGATCCTGTTCAGCTCCTGCACCATGCTGTTTCCATGAGTTCAGCATAATCCTCCAATAAACCTTGCCTGGATTGCATGTTGGCCTCTTGTCAATTTCTATTTGCAAGTGAGCCAAAGAACCTGTGATTGGTTAACAGTTCTGTTTCCATTTGTTGTGTCATTTGTTTTCTCCTTGAAATGTATTATCCTTGATAATATTACTCTGTAAACTGACAGATATATACAGGCTTTTA
The DNA here is from genome assembly GCF_964237555.1 of Oryctolagus cuniculus. Classification (NCBI taxonomy): domain Eukaryota; kingdom Metazoa; phylum Chordata; class Mammalia; order Lagomorpha; family Leporidae; genus Oryctolagus; species Oryctolagus cuniculus. The sequence continues at coordinate 8,545,286 of NC_091445.1, read as the reverse complement.
AATATGTGCTGAATTTATATCTATTATTATCAGAAGACAATGTGTAATTATACAACTTCATTCCACAAAGCATTAAAAAGATTTTGGAAAGATTGAGGTATAATCAAATTAGAGATTATATCCATAAAGATCAACTCTCTGTGCTTTTTCATTCTAGCCTAAAGCAAGCTGGCAGACCTAGCAGTTACCTTACTCTAAGTCAAAATGAACTTCATTACACATTATACAGAAAATCTCTACCAATAGAAAGCCCTACTGCAATGATTTGGCATGGTTGACTACACTTAGAATAGGAAATATGTACAAAAGTTTAAAGATTAAATTGAAATGACTTTTTGATGCCAATTGAATTGGCTCATCACATGAAAATTGAGACACCATATAGTACTTCCATTTTAAACCAAGCGTATCACAGATACAAATAACATATCACAGGGTATTCACAGGCCAACATTCCTCTGAACACTGATCTGGGCTTAAATTCTTATTTCTTCTGTGAATTGTCAGTGCTCTGTCTACTGTACTATTTCTTAGTAAGAAATTTGCTAACAGTGATTTAGTTAGTTCTGAATTAAATCAATTAAACAGAATATAAATACTATATAAATAATATTTATAAAAATAAAGACATGCACAGATAACTAATAGATTAGTTTAATATGATGTATTTGGGGTGTTTTAATGATCAATGTTTGGTTGATATTTGAGAAACAAGGAGTCTCTCTGAGCTTGTTTAACTATATGGAAAATTTACATAAGTAGACTTGCTGTTCCATGGTTCTTAGTATCAAATAATGTCACCATTATTTTGGCATTTGACTAAAAGCCAATATAATTTCCTCTGCCTCTGATTTACTGATTCAGATCTGCATTTGAAAAAAATGCCCACTGACATTTGGGAAAAATAAATCTTGCCTACAAATATTTGATCTCAACTATTTGTTTCATTCCTACCTATTTCACTTCTGTCTTTCTCTACCTATTGCTCTGATCTTAGATCTGATCTGAAGAGTATAAATATGAACATAGTTTGGATTATTACTAATACAAACAAAATCATTCTTAAATTTGCATCTATAAGTTGTTTTATTAAAAATTGTCCTTGGAAAATTATTAAAATATAAGTTAATAGATTTCTTTAATTTTTTATTTTTTAAATTTTATTTAATAAATATAAATTTCCAAAGTACAACTTTGGATTATAGTGGCTCTTTTCCCCCTTAAACAACCTCCCACCTGAAACCATCTCATCTCTCACTCCCTCTCCCATCCCATTCTTCATCAAGATTTCATTTTCAATTATCTTTATATATAGAAGATCAATATAGTATATACTAAGTAAAGATTTCAACAGTTTGCACCCACACAGAAACACAAAGCTAAAGCACTGTTTGAGTACTAGTTACACTGTTAATTTACATAGTACAACACATTAAGGACAGAAATCCTACATGAGGAGTAAGTGCACAGTGACTCCTGTTATTGATTTAACAATTGACACTCTTGTTTAAGGCGTCAGTAATCACCCATGGCTCTTTTCATGAGTTGCCAAGCCTATGGAAGCCTTTGGAATTAAAAACTCCAATCTTATTTAGACAAGGCCATAGTCAAAGTGGAAGTTCTCTCCTCCTTTCATAGAAAGGTACCTTCTTTTTTGATGGCCCATTCTTTCCACTGGTATCTCACTCACAGAGATCTTTCATTTAGGTCATTTTTTTTTTTTTTTTTTTTTTTTTTTTTTTTTTTTTTTTTTTTTTTTGCCAGAGTGTCTTGGCTTTCCATGCCTGAAATACTCTCGTGGGCTTTTTAGCCAGATCTGAATGCCTTAAGGGCTGATTCTGAGGCCAGAGTGCTGTTTAGGACATCTACTATTCTATGAGTCTGCTGTGTATCTCACTTACCATGTTGGATCATTCTCTCCCATTTTTGTTCTATTGGTTAGTATTTTCAGACACTAGTCTTGTTTATGTGATCTCTTTGACACTTAATCCTATCATTATGATCAATTATGAACGTAGCTGATCATTTTTTTTTTTTTTGACAGGCAGAGTGGACAGTGAGAGAGAGAGACAGAGAGAAAGGTCTTCCTTTGCCGTTGGCCTCCGCGGCCAGCGCACCACGCTGATCCGATGACAGGAGCCAGCCACTTATCCTGGTCTCCCATGGAGTGCAGGGCCCAAGCACTTGTGCCATCCTCCACTGCACTCCCTGGCCATAGCAGAGAGCTGGCCTGGAAGAGGGGCAACTGGGACAGAATCTGGCACACTGACTGGGACTAGAACCTGGTGTGCCGGCGCTGCAAGGTGGAGGATTAGCCTGTGAGCCGTGGCGCCGGCCCGTAACTGGTCATTTTGACTAGTGAGATGGCATTGGTACATACCACCTTGATGGGATTGAATTGGAATCCCCTGGCATGTTTCTAACTCTATGGTTTGGGGCAAGTCCGATTGAGCATGTGCCAAACTGTACATCTCCTCCCTCTCTTATTCCCTGTCTTATATTTAATGGGGATCACTTTTCAGTTCAATTTAAGCACCTAAGAATAATTGTGTGCTAATTAAAGAGTTCAACCAATAGTATTAATAGAACAAAAAAATACTAAAGAGAATAAAGTATTAGGTTGTTCCTCGACAGTCAGGACAAGGGCTGATCAAGTCACTGTTTCTCATAGTGTCCATTTCACTTCAACAGGTTTCCTTTTAGGTGCTCAGTTAGTTGTCTCTGATCAGGGAGAACAAACGATATTTGTCCCTTTGTGATGGGCTTATTTCACTAAGCATGATGTTTTCCAGATTCCTCCATTTTGTTGCAAATTACCAGATTTCATTGTTTTTTCACTGCTGTATAGTATTCTATGGAGTACATATTCCATAATTTCTTTATCCATTCTTCTGTTGATGGACATTTAGGCTTACTCCATGTCTTAGCTACTATAAATTGAGCTGCAGTAAGCATTGAGGTGCAGACAGCTCTTTTATTTGCCAATTTAATTTCCTTTGGGTAAATTCCAATTAGTGGGATGGCTGGGTTGAATGGTAGGGTTATATTCAGGCTTCCAAGGAATCTCTAAACTGACTTCCACAGTGGCTTTACCAATTTGCATTCCCACCAACAGTGGGTTAATGTCCATCCCCCCCCCCATCCTCGCCAGCATCTGTTGTTGGTACATTTCTGTATGTGAGCCATTCTACCTGGGGTGAGGTGGAACCTCATTGTAGATTTGATTTGCATTTCCCTGATTGCTAGTGATCATGAACATTTTTTCATGTGTCTGTTGGCCATTTGGATTTCGTCTTTTGAAAAAAAAAAACTGTTAAGAGAGACAAAGAGGAGCACTATATAATGATTAAAGGATCAATTCAACAGGAAGATGTAACTATTAAAAAAGTATATGCACCTAATTACAGGTCAGCAGTTTATTTACAAGATTTGTTAAGGAACTTAAAGGGAAACTTAAACTCCAATACAGTATTATTAGGGGACTTCAATACTCTACTTTCAGCAGTAGAAAGATCAACCAGTCAGAAGATCAATAAGGAAGCAGTAGATTTAATCAACACTACAGACCAAATGGATCTAACAGATATCTACAGAACCTTTCAGCCTACGCTTAAAGAATACACATTCTTCTCAGCAGTACATGGAACCTACTCTCGGATTGACCACCTACTAGGCCATAAAGCAAGTCTCAGCAAATTCAAAAGAATTGAAGTCATATCAAGCATCTTCTCAGATCACCATGGAATGAAGCTTGAAATAAGTAGCTCAGGAATCTATAGAGCATATACAAACACATGGAGATTGAACAACATGCTCCTGAATGAACACTGGGTCATTCAAGAAATCAAAAGAGAAATCAGAAACTTTCTGGAAGTAAATGAGGATAACAGCACAACATACCAATACTTATGGGATACAGCAAAAGCAGTGTTAAGAGGAAAGTTTATATCAATAGGTGCCTACATCAAGAAATTGGAAAGGCACCAAATAGATGAGCTTTCATTGCATCTCAAGGATTTAGAAAAACTGCAGCAAACCAGACCCAAATCTAGTAGGAGAAGAGAAATAATTAAAATCAGAGAAGGAATCAACAGGATTGAATCCAAAAAAAATTACAAAAGATCAGCCAAAGGAAGAGTTGGTTTTTTGAAAATATAAACAAAATTGGCACACCATTGGCCCAACTAACTAAAAAAAGAAGAGAAAAGACCCAAATCAATAAAATCAGAGATGAAAAAGGGAATGTAACAACAGACACCACAGAAATAAAAAGAGTCATCAGAAATTACTACAAAGAATTGTATGCCAGCAAACAGGGAAATCTATCAGAAATGGATAGATTCCTGGACACATGCAACCTAGCTACATTGACCCATGAAGACACAGAAAACCTAAATAGACCCATAACTGAGACAGAAATTGAATCAGTAATAAAGTCCCTCCCAACAAAGAAAAGCCCATGACCAGGTGGATTCACTGCTGAATTCTACCAGACATTTAAAGAAGAAGTAACTTCCAATTCTTCTCAAACTATTCAGAACAATCAAAAAAGAGGGAATCATCCCAAATTCTTTCTATGAAGCCAGCATCACCTTAATTCCTAAACCTGGGAAATACAGAGCAGAGAAAGAGAATTACAGACCAATTTCCCTGATGGACACAGACGCAAAATTCCTCAATAAAATTCTGGCCAATAGAATTCAACAACACATCAGAAAGATCATCAACCCAAACCAAGTGGGATTTATCCCTGGTACGCAGGGATGGTTCAGCATTCACAAATCATTCAGTGTGATACACCACATTAACAAACTGCAGAAGGAAAAACATATGATTATCTCAATAGATGCAGAGAAAGCATTTGATAAAATACAACACCCTTTCATGATGAAAACTCTAAGCAAATTGGGTATAGAAGGAACATTCCTCAATACAATCAAAGCAATTCATGAAAAACCCACGGCCAGCATCCTACTGAATGGGGAAAAGTTGGAGGCATTTCCACTGAGATCTGGTACCAGACAGGGATGCCCTCTCTCACCATTGCTATCCATTATAGTACTGGAAGTTTTAGCCAGAGCCATCAGACAAGAAAAAGAAATTAAAGGGATACAAACTGGAAAGGAAGAACTCAAACTATCCCTCTTTGCAGATGATAGGATTCTCTATTTAGGGGATCCAAAGAACTCTACTAAGAGACTATTGGAACTCATAGAAGAGTTTGGCAAAGTAGCAGGGTATAAAATCAATGCGCAAAAATCAACAACCTTTGTATACACAGGCATCTTCCATCTGCTGTTTCACTCCCCAATTGGCTGCAATGGCCGGGGCTGCACTGATCCGAAACCAGAAGCCAGGAGCTTCCTCGGGGTCTCCCACACGGGTGCAGGGGCCCAATGACTTGGGCCAGCTTCTACTGCTTTCCCAGGCTATGGAAGAGAGCTGGATCAGAAGTGGAGCTGCCAGGATTAGAACCAGCGCCCATATGGGATGCCAGACTGCAGGCGGCAACTTTACCTGCTATGTCACAGTGCCAGCCCCTTATTAACTGTTCTATAGTAATTCATTCTACCCAATAACTAAACATGTTGGTTAAATGCACACTCTTGGGGCTAACATTGTGGCAGAGTGAGTTAAGCCACCATTTCTGACACTGTTATCCCATGTGGCCAGGTTCCAATTTCAGCTACTGTTTCCACTTCAGATTGGTGTTAATGTGTCTTGGAAAGTAGCCACAGGACTGTCACCCTTATGGGAGAAAAGGATGGAGTTTGTGGCTCTTAGCCTTTGTTTTGGCCCAGCGTGCCTTTTGCAGCTATTTGGAGAGTGAACTAGTGGATGGAAGATTTGTCTATCTCTCCCACTCTAGCTGTCACCCTTTCAAGTAAATAAATCTTTAAAACATGCACACACTAAATCATGCCAATAGAATTTGATAGTGATATTGTCATGCTAATTCTTGCTTTTGTTTCTTTAATTGCTTGATGATGAAATACACTTTTAGTTTTATGAATTTTTATATACACGGACACATGCACAGTCACTTAATGCTTCTCTAGCCAAATAAATTCACATTTATTTCTTTCTACTTCTCAATTCCATGTTATATCTTTTCTAGGTGTCTGTGGGGGATTGGTTATAGAACCCCCTGTGGATACCAAAACCCTTGGAAGCCCAAGACCCTTATATGAAATGGAGTACCATTTGCATATAACCTAAGCAGTCTTCTCACATACTTTGAATAATCCCCAGATGACTTTTGAAACCAAATACAAAAGAAAAGCTATGTGCATAGCTGTTATATTATATTGTTTATGAAATAATGAGAAGAAAAACAAGAATACATGTGTTGAGTACAATACATTTATCTTCCTGAATATTGTTAGATCCCAGAGAGTTAAATCTGTGGATTCCAAAACTGTGGAACTTGAAGGGTCACTGTATTTGGACATGATACAAATCATACAAATTCTTCAGTGCATTTTATAAATCTGATATTAGTAACCAAGTTCTATGTTTAATTTTAACTTGATGTGATGGTAATGTTCATTTTTACTGTTTAAACCCATGTTTAGATATCAAGAAAACAATTTCCTATAGCTGGCCGGTGCTGCAACTCACTTGGCTAATCCTCTGCCTACGGCACCAGCACCCCGGGTCCTGGTCCCAGCTGGGGTGCCAGATTCTGTCCCGGTTGCTCCTCTTCCATTCCAGCTCTCTGCTGTGGCCCAGGAAGGCAGTGGAGGTTGGCCCAAGTGCTTGGGCCCCTGCACCTGCATGGGAGACCAGGAGGAAGCACCTGGCTCCTAGCTTTGGATCAGCACAGTGTGCCAGCCGTAGCAGCCATTTGGGGGGTGAACAAATGGAAGGAAGACCTTTCTCTCTGTCTCTCTCTTTCTCTCTCACTGTCTAACGCTGCCTTTCAAAAAAAAAAAAAAAAAAAAGAAAGAAAAGAAAATTTCCTATAGCTAATGTTGCAGGGAATTATTAGGCTGTTCTTAAAATAATTACAAACACTGAGTATTAAAAGAGCTTTATTCTTGTTTTAACACTTTAATAGGTTCATTTTTTAATACTAAAATGTCCTACAAAATGGTTAGTTTTGTCCACGTGGAGTATTACTTAGGAATAGAAAACATGGGGCATACTTAGTTTTAAATGGATGCATTTGATATTTGCAGCAGAAAGTATAAAATGAAGTAATTATATCTTGAATTACTCTGAATTATCAGTTATCTCCATCAGTTTGGTAATGGCTTCCTAATAAGGGTAATGAAAAATGAATATAAATCCTCATGAAAAAATAAAGACAATACTGATATACCAATTATTTAGGCATATGGGTATTATACTCCTTTATAAAGGCAAAAGCGCTTACCTGAAGCCCGTGGCTAATAATAAAATAAATTCTACAGTCATGTTTGATAGACATAGTTAAAAAAAAGCAGCCTGGTTTCAGGAAAACAGTTTGGTCCTTAGACATTAAAGCTCTGAAGCAATGCTGCTGGCTCTAAAAGGTGGCCTTAACTGGTTGTGTTACGGAAAAATCATTCCATAGAACATACAGATGGGAGCATTGGCTTCAGAAAATAAATGTCATCGTTCTCACATTCAAAACAGTTTCATGACAACAGGGAGGTAGGAATTACGATTTTGCCTCTCCCTTTGCCTGTTTTCTGTCCTCTTCATCCAGGTATCTGGCTTTGCTTGGATTTTCTAGGCCCTGTTCCTCCTTCACATTCCTCATCAACTCCGCCTTTTCTTTTTCTTTCATGTTTACCAATATTTGCAAAAAAAAAAAAAATCAGCTGTTTTATCATTAAGTAAACATTACTATTGCTCCATATTTGTTTCAGTTATCTCTCACATGAGCTTGATGAACTTGTCTTTCTCTTTTAGTTTCAACTCAGTCCGCACCATGTCACAAAACTGCCTGCGTTTTCCCATATGAAACTAGTCTTTGGTGATAATGACTCTGTGGCCAAGTCTGCTGATTTTTCTCACCCACACTTCCTTCCATCACATTCAAAACCTTCCACAATCTGGAAGCAAGTTCCATTTTCAACAGAATTCGATGATGGACATGGAAATTTCCTCGGTTCTAATTGGAGCGAAAACTCATGATTTTCTTGAGTAAGAAATGCAAAAATAAATTTAAATGCATTACAACTCTCTTCCATAAGTTTCCTCTGCTTTTATTTCCACTCATCTAATTTATCCATGCCTTTCTACAGAGCATGTCAGACCATATGAATAACTCTATAAGTCACTGAATTTTACAGTATCATATAGCACCAAACATTCACCCTGCTCCCAAGGTTCGCTGGGGGAAGTATCTGTCAAGGCAAAAAGAATTACATCTACCCAGCAGAGAACCAGGACATTATAGAAAAGAGAAAGAACATGTATAGGAGGAAATTGTGAAAGAATCCAGCTTGGGGAGAATCAAAATTATCATTAGGGATTTAAGATAAAATGACCCTTTCACTCTGTAAGGAGAGACAAAAACACACATGCACTCTGTGGTACTTCCTATAGTGTAATTATACACCACTTTACATATTCATAGAAATATTCTGATTAGTGCTTACAGTCTGAATTGAGTGTTCTTGAAAGTGTACTTTATTTCTAAGTTGTTATGTTTTAGTGATGATATGTAATCATATTGTATTTATATTTTCCAATACGAAGTTCCATCGTTTTTGCTTGTTAAGGAAGATATTAATTAGACTTTCTTGTATCTACATAGTTTTAATTCATCAGACTTTTAATATCCTAAGGTAATATTAATCTTCCTTAACTAAATATAAGGAAATAGACATGCATTGTATATTTACTGTAATACAAATATATAGGTAATTCTGAAAAGGTATTAATAATATACATTGAGATATTTTAAGTACTGCATATTTTAGCCAACATTATAGTTTGAAAATTTGCACATTCTGAATCTTATAAATATGTATGTTCACATAAGTTGATTTAAAATATTATTATTATTTAATAGACTACTACATAATATTTAAGATCTTTTTGTATTGAATTCTGTATTATGTACACTAAATATCCATATCTATACACAATATTATGCTTTACAATTCTGAGATAATTATTTTATTTTTAAAAGATTTCTTTATTTCTTTATTTGAAGGTCAAAGTTACACAGAGAGAGAGGAGAGTCAAAGAGAGAGATAGAGGTCTTCCATCTGATGGTTCACTCCCCAGTTGGCTGTAATGGCCAGAGTTGTGCCAATCAGGAGCCAGGAGCTTCTTCCAGGTCTCCCACATGGGTGCAGGGACCCAAGGACTTGGGCCATTTTCCACTGCTTTCCCAAGCCATAGCAGAGAGCTGGATCAGAAGTGGAGCAGCTGGATCTCGAACCGGTGCCCATATGGGATGCCAGCGCTTCAGGCCAGGGCATTAATCTGCTGCCCCACAGCACCAGCCCCTGAAGTAATTATTTTAAATCTGGAGATGTCATCACTTCATTTTAATTAGGCTTATTTATTTTGGATTCTTTTTAATTTTTAGGCATTGCATTTTCAAATATTTTTTTAAATATGGTTTCAGCCTGCCTATGTGATGTACTCAGTAAACTCCCAGGTTCATGGCTGTCATTTGTGCTTGTTTTGTAGTAAACCCACCTTTTATTACCCATTGTCAATTTTTTATTTTATATGAAAACAAACTTAATATTATTTCTTATATTGGTATTTATATAAATATTCTATTCTTATTAAGAAAATAAAGACTTGTGCAAATGGTATAATACTGCAAATATCTTTTAGTAAACCTTTCTTCTATTAACAAAATTAATTCTGAAAGTAGTTTCTTGCCAGAATGGAAAGGTTTATTTTTTGCGTTTTATGATATAATTCCTATTCAGAAGGTTGCTATAGTTTATTTAATCAGGCCTATAGTAATTAGCATTGGATTGGTTTTAATCTTTTGTGATTTCTATAAATACTATAATGGTCATACACTGTTTCAAGTTTATCAAATGTATTTTTCATGCATTCTTTGTACTGAGATTGTCAAAGGATAAAGACATTAATAGATCATTTTCTCTCATTTTTGCCTGTTTATCTACCAGAACTTTCCAATAGATAATGATATTATTGAACTTCTGGATTTTTGAAAGGCTCAAAGATAGGCATGTTAGTTCAATGTAATTCACTTTAGATGTTTATGAATTTTTAAAATTTCTCAACCTGTGAATGTTTTGTTGATCACATTTTGACAAACATTTTTTCTTTGTGGTTTATTCTATTTATTTCTTCCTTTTTTAAAGTTTTGTTTAAGGCATACAAGTGATGCATTTCATATATACAGATTTAGGAACATATTGATTCTTCCCACCCCTACCCACAGTCTCACCCTTCATCCTCTTCCCTATCTTATTCTCATCTTATTTTTTATGAAGAGCTATTTTCATTTAACTTTTTTTTTTTGACAGACAGAGTTAAAGAGACAGAGAGAAAGGTCTTCCTTCCATTGGTTCACCTCCAAATGGCTGCTACGGCCGGCACTGCACCCATCTGAAGCCAGGAGCCAGGTTCATCCTTCTGGTCTCCCATGTGGGTGTAGAGCCCAAGCACTTGGGCCATCCTTCATTGCCTTCCCAGGCCACAGCAGAGAGCTAGACTGGAAGAGGAGCAACCGGGACAGAATCCAGTGCCCCGACCAGACTGCCGGCGCCGCAGGCAGAGGATTAGCCTAGTGGGCTGTGGTGCCAGCCTATTTTCATTTAACTTTATACTCATATACTTTATAAGATTAATCCTACACAAAGTAAAGTGTTCAAACAATAGTAATAAGAAAAAATAAACAAACACCATTCCTCAACAAACAAAACAAGGGCTGTTTAAAATCAATACATTTCAAAGTGTCAATTTCACTTCTATAAATTACCTTTTAGGTACTCTATTAGTTACCACAGATCAGTGAGAACATATGGTATTTGTCTTTTGGGGGCTGGCTTATTTCACTAAGTATAATGGTTTCCAGTTGCATCCATTTTGTTGCAAAAGACAGGAATTCATTTTTAACTGCTGTATAGTATTCCATAGTGTATATATACCATAATTTCTTTATGCAGTCAACAGTTGATGGACATCTGGGTTGATTTCATATCTTAGTCATTGTGAACTGAGCTGCAGTAAACATGGTAGTATAGATCACTATTTCATGTGCTGATTTCTTTGATTTGGATAAATTCCCAGGAGTCAGATGGCTGAGTCATATAGTAGGTATATATTGAGATTTGTGAGATACCTTCATACTGTCTTACACAATGGCTGTGTCCAGTTTACATTCCCACCAACAGTGGATTGGGGTACCTTTTTCCCTACATTCTTACCAGCTGCTATTGTTGATTTCTGTATAAAAGCCATTCTAACTGGGGTGAGGTGAAACCTCCTTGCAGTTTTGATTGAATTTCCCTGGTGACTAGGGATCCTGAGAATTTTTTCATGTGTCTATTGGGCATTTGAATTTCCTCTCTTGAAAAATGTCTATTCAAGACCTTTGGCTGTTTCTTAACTGGATTGTTTGCTTTGTTGTTGAATTTATTGAGCTTTTTAACGATTCTGGATATTAGTCTTTTTATTAGTTGCTTAGTTTACAAATATTGTCTCCCATTTTGTCAGTTGCCTCTTAACTTTGCTGTTTCTTTTACAGTGCAGAAGCTTCTCATTTTGATGCCATCTCATTTGTCAATTTTGGCTTTGATTGACTATGCTTCTGGAGTCTTTTCAAAAATGTCTTTGCCTATGCCATTGTCTTGCAGGGTTTACCCAATGTTCTCTAATAAATTGATGGTATCAAATCTTGGGTTTAGGTCTTGAATTCATTCTGAGTGGATTTTTGTGTAAGGTGTAAGGTAGGGGTCTTGTTTCATCCTTCTGCATGTAGAGATTCAGTTTTCCTATCCTCATTTGTTGAAGTGACTTTCCTTGTTGAAAGGATTGGGTTTAGCTTGTTTGTCAAATATAAATTGGTTATAGATGTGTGGATTGATTTCTGGAGTTTCTATTCTATTCCATTGGTCTATGCCTCTGTTTCTTGTGGAGCATGAGGTGAGATCAGAGTGCAGCAGCCTATTCCACTGACTGTATGGATGGAGGGGGAGCCTGGCATGAGTCCATCCTAGAGCCCTGTGGTACCTGCTAACATAGCAGGAAAAAAGAGCACTTTTCTCTCACCCTGTCCACTTCACGATGGCACCCAGCAGCCGGCTGAGACAGGGGCACCATTTTAGACATAGGTAACAGCTGTGCCAGCTCTCATGTGCACACGCAGCTACTGGCTGAGAGGAGATGGATGTATCTCATCAGTAGCTGTGACAGTGGCTCAGGTCACACAAAGCAATTGGCGGCAAGAAAACACCACTGTGAGATGACAAGGGACTGCCACCTGCAGCTGTTGTGTATGCGTGTGATCCAGGGATTTCAACAGAGGGGAAAATGCACATTCCCCATTGACTTGAATTCTGGCTAGGAGGACTGGTGGGGGCTGGGTGTCCGCGTAGTATTCTAAGGTACCCATGGGCAGTTGGCTCTGGGCACATCTCTGCTGCTCTGTGGATGGGATTGTCTAGCAAGGCACAGAAGATGCTCTGCACCCTGTGACTGTGGGAGCCTTATGTGCTAAGCTGAGAAAACTCTGACTGCATGACAGGATGCAGGAGGTAGCTGAGTCTGGGCAATCCCTGTGAGCCACTCCCCACATTCAGGGCTTCCTGATTACCTGAGGTGGGGCATTGCAGCAAATCTGTGCTCACACTGAGGATTGCACAGACCCTTTCTCTGGTTCTTATGGCAGCACAGATGAGTATTGCACCCACTGTGGGCTAACACCCAGGCATTGATCACCTTGAAAAAGAGAAGGTAAAAGTGTGATTCTGCCAACAAGGTGATCAAACCCTCCCTTCTGATAAAAAAAAAAAAGAGTATATTTACCAAGCCCATCTTGAGTGTCACCCTGGATACTTGCCCCATTCTGGAGCACTGACCAGAGATCCCTGTTCACACTCAGCACATGCCTCTAGGTATTCACTGAGAGTAGACACTGCACTAATCCACAGAGGGATAGTTCAAGATAAAAGGCGTCAAAGGAAAAAAACTAATAAGTATCTCTACAAATTCCTGAAAATAAATAAAAATAAATAGAAATTTAAGAAACAAGAATAAAGAAGACAATATGACTCCCCTAAAGGAACACAACCGCATTTCAATATTAGAATTTAAAGATGAAGAGATTGATGAAATGGCTGAGATGGAATTCAAAAGATTAATCATAGGATTTCTCAGAAGCAATGAGAAGCAAATCCATGAATTAAAGAAATGCATACATGATGTGAATGAAAAAGTTTCCATGAAATTGAGATTTTTACACAGAAATCAAAATGAAATATTAGAAATGAAGAACTAAATAGACCAAATAAAAATTCAATGGAAAGCCTTAACACCCGACTTGGTGAGGCAAAAGAAAAAATATCTGAGCTAGAAGACAAAATTTGGCAAATTCTCAATCAGACCACAAAAAGAAAAAAAAAAAGAAATTAGAAAAATTAAAAACAGTGTTGGAGATTTGTAGGATACTATCAAATGACCCAACATATAGGTCTTAGGAGTTCGTGAAGGCATGGAAACAGAGAATGGATTAGAAGGCCTATTTAGCAAAATAATTACAGAAAACTTCCCTAATTTGGAACAAGGAAGGCATGTCCAATTACAGGAAGCACATAGAACTCCTAGTAGATCTTCAACACTACACATTGTAGTCAAACTTTCAACAGTAAAACATAAAGAAAAATTCTAAAATATGCATGAGAGAAATGCCAGATTACTTTCTGAGGATCTCCAATTAGACTCACAGCTGATTTCTCATCAGAAACCCTATAAGGCTATGAGAGATGGAGAGGCATAGCAGACATAGCCCAGTTTCTTTTTCAAGGTTTATTCATTTATTTGAAAGGCAAAATTGCAGAGAGAGAGAAACTTCTATCCACTGGTTTATTCCCCAGATGGGTGAAATAACCAGGTCTGCGCCAGGCCAAATCCAGGTGCCAAACCACATCTAAGTCTCCCATGCGGGTGCAGGAGCCCAAAGACCTGAGCCATCCTCTGCTACCCTCCCAGGTGCATCATGTGCAGCAGCCAGGACCTAAGATGGGATGCCAGCATTGAAGGTGACAACTTAACCCATTATGCCACAACATGGGCCCCAACATTTCTTTCCAGTTTCAAAGAAACTGTTTATGTATTGTTTAGCTCCTAGTCTATTATGAACAACTTTTTTTAAAGATTTATTTATTTATTTGAAACAGGGAGAGGATTGGCAGAGAAAGAGGGAGGGAGGGAGGGAGGGAGGGGGAATCTTCCATCTGATGGTTTACTCCCCAGTTGGGCACAATGGCCGGAGATGTGCTGATCCGAAGCCAGAAGTCAGGAGATTCTTCTGAGTCTCCCATGTGGGTGCAGAGGCACAAGGACTTGGGCCATCTTCTACTGCTTTCCCAGGCCATAGCAGAGAACTGGATTGGAAGTGGAGCAGCTGGGACTAGAACAGGTGCCCATACGGAATGCCGGCACTTTAGGCCAGGGCATTAACCTGCTGTGCCACAGCACCAGCCCCTATGAACAACTTTTTAAGAGGAGTCAAGCTGAACAATCCCCATTCCTTCTTTTTAGTAGTTCTTTTTTGTTTGTTTGTTTTGTTTTTGTTTTTATTTGACAGGTAGAGCTATAGACAGAGACAGAGAGAAAGGTCTTCCTTCTGTTGGTTCACTCCCCAAATGGCTTCTACAGCTGGCGCTGCGCTGATCCTAAGCCAGGAGCCAGGTGCTTCCTCCTGGTCTCCCATGTGGGTGCAGGTGCCCAAGCACTTGGGACATCCTTCACTGCCCTCCCAGGCCACAGCAGAGAGCTGGACTGGAAGAGGAGCAACTGGGACTAGAGCCCAGTGCCTATATGGGATGCCAGCACCGCAGGCAGAGGATTAACCAAGTGAGCCACGGTGCCAGCCCCTTTAGTAGTTCTTCTGAAACATTTATTATTTCTTTCTGGTGAAACCATTCAAAATCCTTTCTTCTAGCTATGTTTTTAGATATATAGTACCTTATTATTATCTATAGTGACATTACTGTTTACTAGACCATCAGAAGTTATTTCTCCTAAGTATGATTCTCTTTTACTCATTAGCAACCCTTTCCCCAACACTTCTCCCCTTTATTGTCTGTGTATGATTTGTCATGTATCAGTTACCATTTTTGCAGCTAAAAACTAAATACAACTTGTAGACATTTTAATTTTCCCGCATTATAGATAAAATGATCCTTCCTCTTCTCTATTCTTCCAATTCATCCACTGGTTTATAGCTATAATTAGGAATGCGTTACCCCATGCTTTATTTACTGTCCTGTCTCCTCCATGAAAGTAGCACTTGCTTAAAGATGTGAAATACACATGTACAACTTTCTGTCTCAGCACAGAATCAGATTCAGAAAGTACAGTAAGTTAATAGTAAATAAATAATGGATGATTGAATGAGTAAAATATTACATTTAAAGATTGGCTAAGCAAAAACATCCTTCTGGAAGCTCAATAGAAAGATAAACCTTGCATATTAAAAGCCTACTGGAACTAAATAAACAGTACGGCAAATTTAGCTAGCACATATATATGTTAAATAAATTTGTATTGCTTCATGATTAGCCAGATCTGATGGGAACTTCATAGAAATATTTATGGCTTTTGTTCCTTTGTCCTTAGTGAATTGAGCATTTCTAGTGCCAGTTCTAAAGTGGAAAACCTTCTGGGGGACCTCTATATCACTACCATAGAAATAATGATTGACATGTACTAAACTTTAAGTTGGGGAAAGGTGCAATGGAAATCAAGCAAAATACAAATACTGCATGAAGAAAAAACCCATTGAGAAGAAAAAGAGGAGTTACTGACACTGAGTAAGGGACTCAGAAGCACAGGTTTTGAGTTTTTTACACAATGACAGGTGACTGTAAATGAATAATGGAAAGGAAAACAGACATAATTGTAGCCATACATTATTGAAATTCAATCAAGGTCATCTACACAGAGAAATCAAAAGATTAGTAAAGGATTCTATAATCAAGATCTCCCCAAAATTATAATTTTGGGGTCAAGGCAAGTTTTCCTTTTATAGTTAATAAAACACAGCAACTACATAATACATATGTATGTGTGTGTGAATGTGTGTGTGTTCCTTAGCCCAAGCTTGTCTCAAATGAGAGTAAACATACAATGTATGATTTGGGTTCCAGTTTCAAACTTTAGAAGACTAGTTTTCTGGTCTATTTGTTGTTAGAATCACTTATCCTCCTTATAGAATTACACAGCTACTCTCAGCTGATTCTGCAGCTGTTACTATGCAGATTTGCATACTTTCTCTATTAGGGTTTTCTGAGTTGTTTGATGTTTTAAAATGTTATTTAACAATGAAATTATTAGTTTCAGTGATTTCTTAAAACTGTAATATAGTGTTTCTGTGATAGACTTTGAAAGTAAAAGAAACTTTGAAATCATTACTTTATCATTCACTGGCACTTGATCACAAAGACCCAATTTTGAAGAGACATATTTTTATCCTGTTCCACCTATTTCATGCCTCATATAAAGTGAGTCCTCAGTGTTATCAAATTTTAATTACATACAGTTATCATTTTTACAACATATATTTGAATATATAACATATATGCTATAGAGTTCATAAAAAATAAATGCACATACACACAAAATTTAAATTTTGCGTAAATGTATAAATAGGGATTAAGCTTATAGTACATGCACACATTAAAATCCCTTAAAATGCCTCAAAGGAATATAAAGATAATTTCTGCTTGATTATCTTTATAACCCAACTGATTGTACACATGGGACCTTTAAAGCATGCTTCAACTCAGTTTGATATATTATACTCTCCTTGGAGATCATTTAACATAACTGGCTTAGCAGAAATGAAAATTTCTATAAAATATATCATTAATTAAAAAGGAAATCAAATTGCATTGTAGTATTCTTATTAATGGCAATGGGTAGTAATTAGTATTGTTGTGCTCTAGATGACAAATTAAACATTCCCATAAATAAAAGAGAGAGCATGGCAATTATTGATTGATTGATTATATTGGAGAAAGTTCAAACCAGCAGAAAAGAGGGGTCCTTGTCCAGTGGAACACCCGTGGTGGGGAGGTCTGTTTGTAGCTTTCATCTCCTCAGATCAGACATGATGTGAACTAAAGCGGATAGTGTGCAAAGCAACTACAGAAAAGTGGTGGCTTCTCAGGCCCCCAGGAAGGTGCTGGGTTCTTCCAACTCTGCCACTAATTCTGCATTGCTGTCACCGAGGAAAGCTGAAAATAAGTATGCAGGAGGGAATCCAGTTTGTGTGTGCCCAACTGCCAAGTGGCAAAAAGGAATTGGAGAATTCTTCAGGCTGACCCCTAAAGATTCTGAAAAAGAGAATCGGATTGCTGAAGAGGCCGGAACCAGTGGCCTAGGGAAGGCAAAGAGAAAACCATGTCCTTTGCAACCCGATGACACAGATGATGAAAACGAATAGAACTTCCTTGTTCATCTTTGAATAATGTCTCTGGTTTACTCTGGTATTCTAGGATGTAAATTTGCATAGAAGTGTTTGTTCCAATTATCTTTGTTGAATAGGCATTTAATTTAAAAAATGAGGCTAAAATTTAGTTGTTCAAAAGCAAATAGTTCTGAAATTGGAGAATCTGTAAGGTTATCTTAGCTTAATATTCAATAGACTGCAGTATTTTGTTCCTCCTGTTATTAAGCTTATTGTTTTTTAAAAAATCAAATCATTGTACGATGTTCAAATTATTAATTTGCTATAATTGAGATTTGCTTAGATCTTTGTACCAATGCCATTTTTATTGCCATTTGATTATTGGGATGGTGCCATATCTTATTCCTTTTATTTGCTTAAAAAGCAGAGTTAGATTTTTGCACATTTAAAAAATTCAGTATTAATTAAACTTGATCTCTACCTTTTTTCAGAAATGATGCCAAAGATGCAATGTTGAAAAATTTGGATGAATATCTTCTCCCTAGAAAAATTTAAGGACAGTTTGTTTTTGACAGTTTAAACAGTTGGTCATGAAAGCTCTTATTACAACATCAAAATAAAATACTAGACTAGAATCAGGAGGAAGATTCCACAGACTACACTAATAGAGAGGAATTTTTGTAGTACATACATTTTACTCAATATCATAAAATGATATACTTTAGGCCTGTAGTTTTAAAGTTGGAAATTAATAAAACGTGAAAAGCATACCCAGAATTTTGTATTCTATACCCAGAATTTTGTTTCTCTAAAGTCCTTTAGAAATACAGTTTTTCAAGATAACTAGTCATATAATTGAAGAGGTGGGTATAATATTACTTGGTAGCTGATATTTGCAAGGTGTCTGGGGTGTAACAAATCTTCCCAGGCAGACGAATCAATTAATTCACAAACCTTTATTGGGTTCGCTCCCGGGCGAGGTTCTCGGGTCCCCACAGAGCAGGGACCGGGGAAGTCGCGTGTCAGAGATTGGGAGGGCTCCTTGTATAGATTCAGGGCATGCGGGTTAAATGTTGAGGCGGGTCTGATCCTCATTGGTTGACCTTTAGGCACCAGCAGGGACCTTGACAAGGACTTTTCTTCCCTGGAAGTACAGGTAGGGACTCTCCATTCCCAGAAGTATAGGCCTTCCCTCCTTGCAGATCCCAAAGCTACCATCCTGACCTTTTGATGATAGGAAAGGGGGCGACGATGAGTCTGTCTGGCTACTTCCTGCTGACTGGGGACGTTGTCTACAGGGGCCTGCTGGGGGTATATTGGGGCTCCGCAGGGACAGGCATGTATGGATGGAGAAGCATCTGGTTGACTGCCTGGTTGCTGAAGGCCTTGGTTCATTCCATTATCACCTGCTGTAAACACTTAAACAGACACTGTAGTATACAAGGCAGGGTGAGAATAGCAACCAATGATCCTAAGAGTGGCATTAACCATGTAATGAAAGGATTTCATAGAGGAGAGTAAATGGGGGGGAGGGGTCTCTGGACCCTTGTGAGGATTGTTTGATGAACGTGGTTTAAATCTGATCCCAGCCAAGACCAGGAGAAAGGCCACTCAACTTTTGCAGGAGAAAGGCCACTCAACTTTTGTTTGTCTGTAGAGAAATTCTGAATAATCATACAACATTAAGTGGGGGAAAGGATCATCAGTACACACAGGTTGGGAGCAGAGCCATTGATGTTAGAGTAGAGGTTCTGATTACAAAGGAGTGAGACCCAAGTGGGCTAGACAGGGTCTAGAACAAAGGGCAGAGTCATTACTAAAGGGCGCAAGAAAGGTGCTGTCTAAGCCACAAATCAGTTCTCCGATTCAGGGACAAATAGAACTTGACAGAAGGGGCTTGATAATAATCTGGTGGGCTTTAGGCCTTGTAAGTTAAGAGGCCCAGACTTATCTATCTCTTCACATAGAGTACATCCTAAGTGAGGTGTGAACCTCCTTGGGGAAGGCACCCTGTTGACTTCCATTACCTACCTGGCCTGGGAGGAGAGCTGTTCAGGTAAAGCAGGTGGCAACTCTAACAGGAAATTTACAGTTCTGCCTGCAATGTTGCTGACCGTGGTTGGCTATCTCCTCAGCTGCAGTGGTCACTTTGGAAGCTGGGCTGAGTGAAGGGCTTTTCAGCTTGGAGCCAATAAGATCTGTGGCTCTGACCTGAAGTCCTTTGACTCCAGGGCAGATCCATTTCCAGAATCCAACTCTTGGCTGGCAGAGCTGCAGGGCTCTTCATAAGCTGACTTCTGCTGAAGCCCAGGCTTACCACAATGCAAGCCACTTCAGTGGACTGACCTGTTGGGTTTCCCTGATGGCAGATCACTGTACAGAGCAGCCTTTAATAGGCCTGCCACCTATCTTTACATTTCTGATGCCTAGCTTTTTTTACTCCTGGGTTTTGTTAAAGCAGACCAGAAGATGCAAGTCAAGGGGGTGCTCAAGTCCCATCTCTAATCTTTGTGGCCTAAACTAGAAGCCTGTATTCAAAGGCATGTTCTGGTAGTAGTAGTTTTTCTGAGGTAGACAATGCCCATGAGGAAAGCTATGTCTTCGCTTTAAAACTTTCTTACCCTTTGTTTGGTCTGAAAGGGAGGTCTTGCCTGTTTACTGTGCCCAAGGTGAAGTAAATCTAGTTGTGAAATTATAATTTAAGCTCTTATTTTGGCTATGCTATTATAGGAAATGTTAGCCATCCCTTTTATAAGATCTAAAAATCAAATTGTGCATCTTGGAGAGTCCCTCAGAATAGAATTAGTTTCCTACCTCGAAGAGAATAGAGAAATGAGAGAACAAGTTAGACTTAGAACAGAGAAATGGGGGTGCCAGTCCCAGATCACTTACAATAAAATAATTGCAAAATAAGTTCAGCAAGTTACAAAGTGATATTTTCTTTTTTTATTTTTATTTTTATTTTTTGACAAGCAGAGTGGACAGTGAGAGAGAGAGACAGAGAAAAAGGTCTTCCTTTGCCGTTGGTTCACCCTACAATGGCCGCCGTGGCCGGCGCACCGCACTGATCTGATGGCAGGAGCCAGGTACTTATCCTGGTCTCCCACGGGGTGCAGGGCCCAAGCACTTGGGCCATCCTCCATCTGCAAGGTGTCCGGCGCATAACAAATCTTCCCAGGCAGACAAATCAATTAATTCACAAGCTTTTATTGGGGTTCCGCTCCCGGGCAAGGTTCCCCAGTCCCCACAGAGCAGAGGGCCTGGGAAGTCCCTCGTCAGAGATTGGGAGGGCTCCTTTTATAGATTCAGGGCATGCAAGTTAAAGGTTGAGGCGGGTCTGATCCTCAGTGGTTGACCTTTAGGCACCAGCAGGGACCTTGACAAGGACTTTTCTTCCCTGGAAGTACAGGTAGGGACTCTCCAATCTGGGAAGTATAGGCCTTCCCTCCTTGAGGATCCAAAGCTACCAATATTCTTGCTTCCTTATCACATATTCTGCTTCCTGACAGTCTGTTGTCAAAACTAATTGTGTTTTAACAGGCGTGTTTTTCTGAAATTTGTTTCATAAATAATGCTTACTTCCAAAAAAAAAAAAAAGAAAGAAAAAGAAAAAAGAAAGTTCAAAACCAGCAGAAAAGAGACACTTAGACCTCAGCAGTTTTCATCTCTCTGAGCACAGATCTCTGGTTCTGTTTTTGTTATTGATAAGAGAATATCTAATCTCCATAGCCAGAGAGCGACATCAGAGAAAGCCATTTGAAACCTTCAGGTAAAATATTTGTTGTTTCTAGTTCCAGTCATACCCATGTAGATACTAAATCTGTTCTACCAAATTCCTGCAAATCCTATGGCAAAAAATAAGAAAGGAATAAGTAATTGTCTCTGTAGTGATATTGAAAAATCACCCTTTGTAAAATACTTGCTTCCTTCCAGAAAACTTTATCTTTAGCAAGAAGAAACAGGCTGCCCTCCTTCCTGTGGAATCTCCAAATTTACCAAGAGAATAGCAAGGAATCTCCTCCTGAGCTCACACTTATTGTGAAAACAAGTTATCTACCCCACCCTTAGCAAGTCAGACAGGATGGAGAATTGTGAATGAGGTTTTCTGGTTTTTGGTTTTTTTTTTTTTGGCCCCACCTGGTAACTGAATGTCAATCTAATCATCAAGGTTTTTTCCTTGGAAAATATACTTAAAACTGATTGCCACCAGTCCCTATTACCGGAGAATAGCAGGGTCCTTGTCTTCACGCAAGAAAAAATTCAGGCATGAGACAGAGAGTAAGTGGAAAGCAAAATAGCAAGGTTTATTAGGGTAGGGACATCCATAAGAATGGATGGGCACCTCTCCGGAACCTGAGAGAGAGTGCCCAGTCACTCAGACTGGGGGAGAGCAGGGTTACATGGTTGAGTGGAATACACCTGGCCAGGCCAGGTGGGCAGCTCAGCACGGAGGCAGAGGACTGAGCGCGCAGTCTGGTTGAGGCCAGGGGTTTTAAAGGGGATGGGTCTTGCCTGGACACCTCTGCTCCTCCTTGAACAAAGGACTTCTTGGATGTAAATAGAAAAATTCCTGAGTTTCCCCCCTGAAGTTATTGTTATGCTCAGTTCAGTCATCCTCAAAGACCACCAAGGAGCCCATACCGCTGTAAAGCACATGAGAGTTTTATTGCAGGTCCAGACCTGGTCTCTCAATCAACACCAACACAGCGGGTCTGAATTGAGAGCCCCGACCCTTCAGTTAACAGGGTTTTTATAGGGTTTTTAGAGACATTCTATACATTATGGTACCATTTAGCAAATCATCTCATCCTGTGGGAAATTCAAAGGACATCTCCTAGATTTGATTAGTGCACCCAGTGGCGGGAATGGACCTACTAAAGGTGGTTGGATGGCTTTGGGGTTGATGCCTTTTGAATTGATTGGCCGAAGCATAGGGTCCGAGCTGCTGGGGTGTACGTGCCAAACTACAGGGTCTTGGGTAGCTATTAGTCACCTTATCTTCCCTGAGAAGACACCAGAAACTCTAGGTATTTCTCTGTTATCTGTTAATCGGCTGTTGCTAGGAGAGTTTATCACAAGGGGAATTCATTTATTTACTTTTAGGAGCTTCTGGCTCAGGGTTCAGGGCCTGGTCAGGCCCAAGTTACGAGATGGAGGCCTAATTTAAAATAGTTGCACCTTGATCCAGGCTCAGGTCTCACATTATCATACAGGAGGAAGCCTGGCTGGTGCCACTGGGGTTGGAGGATCAGGATCCAGAGCAGGATATTTGAAATGCAGATACTGGGCTGCATCTGGAAGATTATCAGGCAGAAGGGGTGGGGACCCCCACCTGGCAGGTAGAAGGGGCAGGGCAGAATGCAGATACTGGGCTGCCCCTGGAAGGTTATCAGGATGACTCTGAGATGCAGATGCTGGACCTAAATATGACCTTTGTCACACACATGTAAGCTCATATCTGACTTCCTACCTAACATTCCCCCACTCAAGAGGGAATACTCAAAATTCTTTTGGGATAATGGATGGAGTTCTGTTTTCTGTAGCTTCTTCAAAGCTGACATAAGGTCGTAAAAGGATTTGGGTATATCATCTTGCTATCTGTCCTATAATGTGCAACAGTGGCCTTGGAAAGACTGTCCTGTTCGGTCCAGAGGGCTCCTCAAGTCGTCCAGTGGAATGGGCTGGAAGCCTGGTCTGATGACCATTTGAAGTTCGATAGCTTTTATTCTGTTAGAGACAAAATGAACAAGGGCATTAAAAACACACGGTCCAAAGAGAAGCAGCAAGATTACAGAAGTTATTGGGCCAAGGAGAGGAAATAGCCAGGATTTCCATGACCAGATGTCAGGCCAGAAATCCCAGCCCTGCTTGGCCTGGTTCTGGAGCTGTTTGGCTTTGTCCAGGAAAGTATGAATTTGGGTTTGTACCTGTCCAGTCTGATTGACCCAGAGCCAACATTCTTCCTGGAACATGGCACAGATACCTCCTGGAACAGCAGTTAGCACATCCAATATTTTTTATAACCTTTTGTGACTTCCACACACCCTCTTCAACTTACTTAAAACATTCCATCATTTCCATTCCAGTCTAGAGTAAACTAGCCATCAGAAAGAAGTCATGCTTACAATCATGTCCTTTCTTTATTCTAAAGTACTCTTTCCTTCTTAATCTTCCTTACCAAGAACACTCTTTCCTTCTTAACCTTTCTTACCAAGCACACATTTCTATACTTGTGATGTTTTCCATAGAGCCTGGTTGGCTCTTTCTACCTTACTGAATTCTTGAGGTCTCCATGCAGAGTGAAGGTGCCAGGTTATTCCTAGGGCCTTACAAATCCCTTGCATAATCTGGGAGAGGAAGGAAGGCCCATTGTAGCTTTGTAAAGATTTTGGGAGACCAAAGCATGGAATTACTTCCTTCAGGAGAGTTTTGGCCACTTCCTGAGCTCTTTCAGTTCTGGTTGGCAAGGCTTCTACCCATCCAGTAAAGGTGTCTATAAGTACAAGCAGGTGCCTATAGCTTTGGCAGAGTTGCATCTGTGTAAAACCTATTTGCCAGCCTTCCCTGGGGTAAGTTCCCTTTTGCTGCATAGGTTTAAATAAAGGTGGAAGTCGAGACCCCTGGGAGTTACTTTCTCTTATCCTTACCTAGTTCTAGAGCTCTGGTTAAGGTGATGAGTTCTGCTAACTGAGCTGAAGTTCCTGGGGGCAGAGCACGAGCTAAAATAGCGTGCTGTGCTGTGACTATCGCATACCCTGAGAAGCGGGTCCCGTGTCAGATGAAGCTGCTTCTGTCTGTGAACCAAACCTCATCTGAGTTAGTCAGGGGGCTGTCTTTTGAGTCCATTCTGCTAGCATAGATCAAGTCTCTAGTCTCAGTAGGAGTGGAAGGGACCACTTTCCCCTGGAACTGACATTAAGGTAGCTGGGTTTAAAGTGGAGCAATGCATTATTTTTCCCTGAGGGTTTTCCAGAAGGAGGACTGTCGCTCCCCCTCTTCGTGGAGGAACGACACAGGACCCTGCGCTGTTCTTTTGTCTGCTCGGCCCTTCCCGGGTTTGCTGCTGGTTCTTCCTGGGTTGGCTGCCGTCCCTCCACCTCCGTGGAAGGGCGGTTCCCCCTGCCACTTTCCCCACTTCCGCGGGGGAGCAGCACACCACCGGCCGGCTCTCTCGGGGGCTGCTCAGATGTTCCTCAGGTGTTCCCTTTAGATGTTCCTGGTGCATGTTGTCTCTCTCCTCCTTTATAGTCCTCTTCCACCAATCCCAACTCTGCTACCCACACGCCGAGTACGCTGCTCTCCTCCAATCAGGAGCAGGATCAGCTCCTGGAGGTCATCACTCAAGTTGGCGAGAGGCAGCTGTGTAGAAGTTGTTTACTCCCTTCTCAGCGCCATATTGTGGGAGAGCAGATGCATAGAATAAGTCTTAATTCCAGTAACAGTCTAGTCCGAGTTGCTCCCCACAGAGGACCTGATATTTTAGTATTCTACTATCTGTGAGCCAGTGACAGCCCTTTTGCTCTAATAGAGAATTTATTTGATGCAGGGTATAAAGGGCAATATCTTGTCCCAATGTCATTTTAGACGCCTCCTCTGTCAGCAAGGCAGCTGCTGCTATTATCCTAAGGCAGTGAGGCCATCCTTGTGCAACCATGTCGAAGGTTTTAGAAAAGTAGCCCACAGGTTGCTTAACAGGTCCCAGATCCTGAGTTAACCCTCCTAAGGCGACTCCCTGCCTCCCAGTGACATACAGCTGGGAGGGTTTCTCTGGATTTGGCAGTCCTAGCACAGGGGCTTTAGTCATAGCGTGCTTTATCTGAGCAAAGGCTGTGGTTTGCTTTCTCCCAAAGCAGGGGGCTCTGCTTTGGCTCCCTGTTGAGAGCCTGGTCTAGGAACTGTGCTGTTTCCCTGTATCTAGGAACCTGTGACCTGATAGAGGAAAGCTGGGACTGCCTGAAGTTTGCAGACTAGGAATTTGCTGCATGGCCCATATCCTCTCTGGGGCAGGTTTTCTCTCCCCAGAGGTGAAGATAAGGATTAAATAATTAGCACTCTAATGGACTGGCTATGCTTTTTTTCCCTCTGGATATCTACTATGTAGCTTTGCTAGAAAGTTAAGCTAATGTACAAGACTAGAATCTCAGGCTGGGAAAGGAGACAGACTAACAAGTCACTTACATTTAACCATCTACATTTTAGATTATTGTGCACCCCCCTCAAGAGATAGGCCCTTTAAGTCCTCAGTGAAGACCACTCCAAATAGGTGCAGGACTATCTAAGTTAGCTGTTACTGAAAGCCCTGTTTTTTTTTAGGAACTGGCAGGAAGGGCTTTCTAAGCTGATTACTATTTGGATAGACTTTTAAGGCCTGGCTGGGTTTGTGAGGCCCAGACCTATCCATGGGGTGCTGGGAGAGAATTACAAGAGATGCAAATCTCCTTTAAGGGAGGCACCCTGTTGACTTGCATCGTGTGGCTGGACTAGGAGGAGAGCTGAATAGGAGGCTGGTACAAATAGGCAACTTACTTTCACTGACCCTAGGCCATCCCCTCAGTAGCAGTGGGTAGAGTTGGAAGCTGGGCAGAGGCTGGGCAGAACCAAAGGCTTTTAGCTTGGGGCCCAGGATCTGTGGTTCTGAACCAGGAATCCTTCAACACCCAGGACAGTTCCATGTCCAGTGGCATTGCTCTTGGCAGAGCTGACAGAAGCCAGTTTCTGTCACAACAGCTGCTTGCCCAATGCCCTGGCTCCTTATATCGGAAATAGGTACCGTTTGGGGTACACTGGGTCTCCTTGATGACATCACCATGCAAAGCAGACGTTGATTGGCCTGTTGCCTATCCTTACATTGCTCCTGCTGCTAGCATGCTCCTCATTCTTCTGGTCTCTGATAAAGTGGACCATGGAGGCAGCCTCTATGATGTCAGTCAAGGGGCTGCTCAATCCAACCCTGATTTCTGAACGTTTCTTTAATATTAAAACTATGGTCATGGGCAAATTCTGACACTTAGTAAAAGTTAAAAGTTAAAAAAACCATGTTGAGACCATGCCCATGAGGAGAACTGTGACCTTTTAGGTAAGATTAACTGTGATGACCTGCTTGTATACTTTGAGGTCACCAGTACAACTTCCTATCTTTCCCTCAATTTGGTTTAAAAGGGGAGTTCTGCCCATTTACTATGTACATCAAAAAAGGCAATCTAGCTGTAACGGTATTTTATAGTTTAACCTCTCATTTTCTGGCTATGCTGTTTGGTCCTCTATATTGTGGCCAGACATTATTACTGAAAAGGTTAGTCATCCCTTATATAAAGTCTGGGGATCAAACCATACATCACAGAGGAGAGTCCTGCAGAACAGTAGTAACTTCCCTTCTGGAAGAGAAAAGAGGAGAATTGAGGCAGAGAGTACTGCATAGCCTGGCTTAGAGGAGAAATTGTGGCAAACATCACTGCCATCCTTTGGCTTCCAGATATTTACCGTGTGGCCAGTGGGTTATGGGCCTGGGTTTCCGGGTTTAACTAGTCTTACCATGTAACCCATAAGTTTAGGTTTTTGGGTTTCTCGTTTTCACCTGAAAAGGCTTTGTCTGTCCCTCTTTAAAGAATCTGGCCTCTGAGTCAGAGACTGGAGCAGCTAGAAAGAAACACGTTTATAACTGAAGTTTAACATCATTTCATATCTTGGGAGCACTTTTAATCTAAACACCCTGATTGGTTATTATCTCTGCAAGATGAGAGATATACCTTTTGTCATCTCCAGGGGCCCTCTGGAGATATCAAAAGTCCAGAGAATTTAGAACTTCAATTTTCAGAAAGTTTGGTAAAGGTGACAAGAGTATCTGGTCAAAATAAAATTCCTTAATATCCTGAAATGATAGCCATTCATTTAGTCAAGGCGATTTTAACAGTTTTAGACCATATCTAATCATAATGATATTTAAGATAACTTAAACTTTTTAAGACTTAATGCTTTTCATCAATCTGAACTTAACAGAGACAGTAGAGTACAAAATAGGTACTACTACTTTAGCAGAACATGAATTCTGTCTCTTGATGGCGAATAAATCAGAAATAAAAAACACATGAAATCATCACATAGCTTGGAACTATTTAACAGAGTCAAAAAGAGCTTACAGGACCCAACTCTAGAAATGGCAGAGTAACCAACTAAGCAGAAACTGTTAAAAAGAGACATTACAGTTTTGTAAAAACAGATTTTAAGATTTATGATTGAGACCATTTCCAGATATCTACTAACATATTAATACATATTTTAAAACCCCATTGTAGTAACAGAAGATCAGACTTCAACTTTAGGTCAGTGTAATTTTGGCAGTAACACCCAACTTATGGAAAACCCTGTAAACAATATTTTAAAGTCGTAAACTTTTTAAAAACTTTTGTGACTTGCTCACACCTTCTGAAGCTTATACCCATAGTTGCTTTTACATAGTCTTGAATTGTCATGTATGGACAACCTATGAGAATGCATGCTAACAAACTCAAACAGTTTCTCTAATCGAATTGAAGATGTTAAAAATACACATAATACATTTTCCCCAGTTTTACTTAGCACTGATGCCTAGATGACTTAAGACACTGAGTTATTAATGAATACCACACCATTATCTGAATTAAAAGTCAAAATTACTTTTCCATGCTTTTAGGTAACTAATAAGGATAACACCTGAACAGCAAACACAGACACTAGTGCATGTTTGCAACTTTGAAAAAATCTTCATCTTTAAAAGAAACAAGTTTAAAGCATATCAAAGACATGTAAAACTGAGCAAGTGAACCAAGCAAACCGAAGGGCGTTTGGATTAACCCAATTTTCTGAACCGTCCCCTTTGGGTGTTCCTCTCTTTGATGCCCCCCTCCATGCCGCTCTGGCTGGAGGTCCCTGATTCTAATACATACTTTTAATATTAAAAAAATCACCCTGGATTTCTAAATCCAGATGATTTAGAAGATCTTTTTGTTTAAAAAATTCTGCCTGTGATAATTTATTTCCATATCAAATCAAAGCATAATAATGTTCAAGTAGTAAAGTTCCAGTGTTTCTGTAACCATCAATAACTTCTAAAATTTAACATTTGAATGTTTAAATGAAAACTGAAAATCTTGTAGCAGCAATTATTGTGTTTAAAATATTATTTCTAATGTCAGATTCAATGCAAACATTGATTATTCTTAGTTTCACATATAACTTAATAGATTTTAAATGCATTAAGAGAGAAACCTTTATAGTTTCTAACAATAAAAATTTATTTTAAAGACTATGAATAGGTTCAGTTTTGGGGCAGACGTTATGGCACAGCAGGTTAAGCTACCACTTGGGATGTCCAAGTCCCATATGGAAGTACCTGGAATTGAGTCCATCTCTGGACTCTCATTGATGTGTTCCCTGGGAGGCTGCAGATGATGGCTCAAATACTTGAATCGCTGGCACCCATGTATTAAACCCAGAGGAGTTCCTGACTTATGACTTCAACATGGTCCAGTTCTGGCTGTTGGGAAGTGAACCATGAATTGAAGATCTTTCTTTCTCTATCTCTCTCTTTCACTCTTTCAAATAAAAAGTAAAATCATAAAAAGTTCACTTCTAAGAATGAATTCTGTACATAAAATGATGGAAGGAACAACTTGTATCCTAAGTATCTTAATTGAAGTTCACTACTCTGGAAAATAAACATTTCTGTGTGTGCACTAATTATTTGTACACCCACACACATACTCATGTGTACATGCACATACCTTTCATTCATTGAAAATTATTTCTAATAATGATTGCAATACATTTTATTAATGGGATTTTTGATGTATGGGAAAAGAGGTTATGATATCAAGAATGAACCCTTATAATATATATCAAAATGTGGCCCTTAAAGTTCCCCCAGAACTTTAAGGTAACATATGTTACTGGAATTTGGGGTGCCATACGATATCAACATACGCCTATTAATAAATCCCCAATATTAATAAGCCTGAGAGGGTTTTTGCCTAATATTTAGCAAAGAATTCTAAATACTGGCACAGATAAATGAGGCAGCATTGTACATTTTAAGCTTTTATTTAGTGCAAAAGATGCATAGGAGAGTGAGAGCTTTAAGAGAGGGAGGGATAAATCTGGGTTCATAACCAGCACCAGGAACCAGCCACAAGGAGGAGCATCTAGGCCAGGAAGCCTAGGTGCAGGAGCAGGGCACATCATGTCCCAGGTTTTTAACCCTCTTCCAAAGGGGAGTGGTTAATTAACCTGATTGGCTGGTGGGCACCCAGGTGTGGCCAGGTAGGGGCATGAGGTCACACAGGGGCGTGGCAAAGGCTTAGTCTTCCAGCTCACAAACCTAATCGATTTTAACCCTAAATGCCTGCCTACTTCAGTTAGACATCAAGAAGATATTGATTGGCCAGCGCCACGGCTCACTAGGCTAATCCTCCACCTAGCAGCGCTGGCACACCAGGTTCTAGTCCCAGTCAGGGTGCCAGATTCTTTCCCAGTTGCCCCTCTTCCAGGCCAGCTCTCTGCTGTGGCCCGGGAGTGCTGTGGAGGATGGCCCAAGTGCTTGGGCCCTGCACCCCATGGGAGACCAGGAGAAGCACCTGGCTCCTGCCATCGGATCAGCGTGGTGCGCCAGCCGTGGTGGCCATTGGAGGGTGAACCAATGGCAAAGGAAGACCTTTCTCTCTGTCTCTCTCTCACTATCCACTCCGCCTGTCAAAAAAAAAAAAAGATATTGATTTTAATTATAATTTTTTATCTCCCAACCTGTCAGAGTAATCTTCAACATTTAGATCTCTACTGGAAATAAAATGATATACATGACAAATTTTATTTCCTAATAATATGAAAAGAACACATAATTCTTAAATACTCATTCATTTCTTGGGTTTTCCTATTATACAGTCTCTATTATTTCATATGATCTTCTGATAGATCTTTGAAAAGACAAATGTTTTATGCACAACCTGTGATGACATATGCTCTCCCTTACAGCACTATGTACACGTCAAAAAAAAAAAAAAATGTATCCAAGAAAGAATTTGTGTCTCTGTGTGTGAAAGTACTCATTATTACTGATCCAATACTAACAATTTATAAATCCCTCAAAACATTTCTACTGTATTGAATGGATCTAGGTAGAGTTAAACAATAGAGTCGTTAATACTAATTTTTTTAACCTGTTGTTGTTTTTGTATTTTTCAACATAACTAACTGTCATGAGATACCAATTCGTTTTCCTTAGACATGTTTGTTTCCAGGTAGCACATTTATATGGATCTGAAGTGTATATGAGTTTAGAGTGTGTCAGAAGTAGGATAATTTAAATGTTTTGCAACAGTTAACTCATGCAGGCGGCAGGTTGTTGTTTTCTTTCTCTGTGGCAATAAAATGTGAGCTGATTTGACTCAAAGGTGTTACTTTGCTACATATATGTATGTTCTGTCACTACGGAGGCAGTGCTTAAAATAGGATTTTTAATATGTTTGTTTTGTGGCCTTCTTTAGTAATATGATCAAAATATGGATTGCTGTGGTTTGAAAAGGAAATAAGGTGTCTATATTTATACTAAACATATTGGATATTGGTAAATTTGAATCATGCATTGTAGATTTTTGTTTTCATTTCAAGAATAAAAATTGAATATAAAGGGATTTTCAGAAAGGTAACATTTCACTCCATGACTCATGTAGTAAAAGACCAACAGAATCAGTCTTCTGAGGAAATTATTAGTAGATATATTTCAGCTGCATTTCCTTTTTAGTCATTCTTGAATCAAGCAGTTAAGGCGTTTATATTATAGACACAGTTCACAGCTATGATCTTCGGATGCATGACCAAGGGCAGATTCATCGCAGGAGTCCCTGCTGCTCCTCGTCTTGTCTGCCAGTAGACTCTGAGAATGCTTATCTCGTCCTACAAAACAACCAGACTCTTGCAGCTCGGAGGACTGTTTCACTCCCTTAAAGCATTAACTCTTTGAAGGAGACAGAAAAATGGATGACTCAAAAAATTTTTTCAATCTCTGTTTTTAAAAATAAAAAAGTGATTTTCTATATTCTTTTAAGTTAGGTTAGATAACTGAGGAATATAAAACATTATGTTTGAAGACAGTTTCAGCCCGGCGGTTTTAAGTTTGCTGCTGTGACTTTTTTTTTTTTTTTTTTGAGTATGTATGTGTGAGAGAGAGATTTCTCATCTGCTGGTTCACTCCTTACATGTGTACAAGGGTCATGGTTGGTCCAGGATGATGTTGGAAATCAGGAATTCAATCCATTACTCCCGCTTCAGTGACAGGAGCTCACTTACATGAGCCATCATGGCTGCCTCCTAGCATCTGTACTAGGAGGAAGCTGGGGTCAAAGCCACAGTTGGGTATGGAACCCTAGAGCTTTGAAAAGGGAGGCAGATACCTTAACTGCCATGTTAAATGTCCAAACTTGGTACAGCATTTAAAAAATAAATTATAAACACTCAGCCCATAGAGTCAGAAATTGCATGTATATTGGCATGTGGTTAGAAAGAAAATATATGATTGCTTTTTGTATTAAGGTCAACCATTTTAGGGACTAGTGTGTGTCATAACGGGTTAAGTCTCTGACACTGGCATCCCATATCCAAATGCCAGTTCAAGTCCTGACTTTTCTGCATCTATTACAGCTTCCTACTAATTCATGTGAAAAGGAAATGAATGATGGCCCAAGTGTTTGGGACTCTGGTACCCATGGCAGAGGCCTGGATGGCACAGCCTGGTCCAGACTTGGCTGTTGCAGGCATTTGGTGTGTGAACCAGTGGATGGAAGATCCACCTCCCTCTCTCTCTCCCTCTCTCTTTGTGCCTTGCAAATTAATAAATCTATACATCTTTAATAAGAGGTTAACCAGTTTGAAGCTTATTATCTGGTACTGCCTAACAAAAAAATTTAGACATCAGAAGAATTTCCATTAGCCATTGAATGGAAAATCAGTTATTATGCAGCCATGCAATGAAATGCTTCCAAGAGACTTAACAGGGAGAATAGTTAGGGCAAAACGTTCCTAATGATCTGAATTCATTCTCTTCAAACCTCAGGCTTGCTAGACCAGAGCCAAGGACACTTAGAACCTAATGTCAGTCACCTGTTCCCATGAACAGGCTCAGCTGAAGCTCCAAAGGAGGATATGTGCTGTAGTTTTTTTATGGGCAGCCACACAAAAAGCCTGGATAGCAAACCTAGAGCTGCTTATCAGAATGTCGGGTTCTCTTTCTACATACCTGGTGTAGGGTTGCCAGATCACACACAGGAGAAACAGTTAAATTTGAAACTCAGATAAACAATGATCGATAGTTTAGTAGAAGTCTTTATCAAAATATATTTATATATTACAAATTATTTATAATTGGGCTGGCATTGTGGCGTAATGCGTTAAGCCACTGCCTGTGACACTGGCATCCCATTTGGGCTCCAGTTCATGTCCTGGCTGCTCTACTTTCAATCTGTCTCCCTACTAATGGCCTGAGAAAGCAGTAGAAGATGGCACAAGTGCTGGGATTCCTGCCATCCACATAGGAGACCTGGACGAAACTCCTGGCTTCTGGCTTCAAACTGGCCTTGTGTTCATTCTTGGAGTGAACTAGCCAATGGAAAATCCATCTCTCTTTCTCTGTCTCTGTCTCTGTCTGTCTGTCTGTCTGTCTGTCTCTCTCTCTCTCTGTGTCTCTTCCTTTCTCTCCCTCTATCCCCCTACTCCCATCAGTCTCTCCCTCCATGTAACTCTGGCTTTCAAATAAATAAAATCTTTCAAAGTTATTCATATTTTCTCTGAACTGTGAATTTACATAGTAGTCACATATTCTTATTTGTGTTATATGTTACTCACTAGGCAGTAACTTCACTTTTTTTTTTTTTTTTTTTTTTTACTAATTGGCAATTTAAATGCATTTCAATTTTCTGAGAAGTCTGTTTCTAGCATTCATTTATGTTTCAGGGAAACAATTGATTGCCTGGAACAGATTTGCCAGAATTCTCCTCTTGACCCTGCTCCCATGCTGCTGTGGGGTGGCTACTGGACCTTCATTCACAGGACAGCTGCTGAATGACGTAAACATGTGCACCCAACAGCATGCATTCTACCCAGATTTACCTATGGAGAAGTGAACTAAGCCTCAGTCAGGATTCCTGTTGTGGAGCCTGATGGAAGACATGCAATACTTTGGATGGGTGATGACACAGTTGTAATGAAATTATACAAGGGGTGAAGTTGTTTAAGAAGCAAAGCAGTATTTGAGGCAGGGAAATGAGGGTAGAAATCACAGTACTGATGTCTTGGGTAAGGTCACAAAGAGAAAGGGAGTTTATGACATAATCCTCAATCCACTAGAATTTCTAGAATTTTTTATATTCTGGAGAAAATGTGAGTCTTAGGTACAAATAACCTCCTGTATGTGGTTATTTGAAATAGCCATATACAAACAGAAATTTGAGAGAAAGAAGAAATAGGACATGCTATTTTATGATAACAGAATGACTAAAATGTCTCTTAAAATGAAGGTGCACTCTGGATAGTTTTAGAGACGAGTGGGGGCTTGTTCAGGAGTATATCTGATCCAACCCCAGAGGAGCCGTGGTTATTTGGCAGACCTCCTCTATGTCTCCCAGTTCAATCAGTGGTCTTTCCAGTCATCACCCTCCTCAGCACCAGCCTTTGGAGCTTTCACCTTCATGTTAGCATTCTCTTAAGGATTCTCCTTTCTAACTCTATCTACTCAACTCAGTGCACATGAAATTTAGATTCTACTTTTGAACCCATCAACCTTTGCTATTTTTATAAAGCATACCTGGTATTAAGATAAAATTTTATGAAATATTTAAATTTTTACCAAAAGTAGCTAAGCCATCACGACAAGGTTCCTAAAGACTCATAGAAACAATGTACTTGAGGAGATAATAGAACAGAAAATACCTCAGGGTGGCAGCATGGATAAAGGCCTTAGGGTTCTGTATTTTATTAGTTGAGCAAGACTAAAAATAGCCAAGAAACAGAGCCAAAAGTTAGGAACCCTATTTGGGAAGCAAATGTTGGGAAGAGAAGACAAAGACAAGCAGAGAGGCAGAGCTTGGGAAGGTGAGAAACTGGAAATGATTACCTGTTGGAAATAGGGGTAGTGGGGTGGTAGTGGGATAGATAACGTTTTGGACAGTCTTGTGTTTTGATAATCTTGTCTTCATCTCACTGCTGAGGGAAGGAACGCTGACCTAGGCTTATGGAGATGGATGAAAACTAAAGCCGAGACACTGCAGAGATGAGATCAGCAGTGGCTGATTCTGTGGTGGGACACTGCACAGTGCAGAGTTGCATGCAGGGCCAGGTATGGTTTCATTCCGGAGCAAAACAAGCAAGCAGGAGCAATGGAGAGGTCAGCTTTAGAATAAAATGTGACTGTGAACCCTGAGTCCCACAACAGGGTGTGGTTATCTTGCTTGGATGGTTGCATGATCTGGAAGGAAACCCATGCTTGTTTGTCAGGGAGAAGCAGGCACTGAGCCTGGTCTTCATAATAAGAAGTTTGGGTCTGTAGGAACCCCAATGCGTGGGAGAAAAAAAAGGTGGGAAATTGATGCTTAGTCCATTTGCAGCCTCATTCCAACTGCCAGCAAAGTACATAACATTTAATCTTAATTACAGAATTTACACTGTAGAAAAACTAACTTACAGAAAAGTTGCCAAGATAGCACAGTGTTCCCACACTCCCCACATGTTTTCCTTCCCATATTATCAACTTCTCACATTAATGTGGTAAAATTCTGACAGTTAATGAATTGATACTGATGCAAAATGGTAACCTTATTCATGTTCTTACTTTTTTTATTGTTTTTCGAGATTTCTTTTATTTATTTGAAATGAAATGTTACAGAGAGAGACAGAAGGAGAGGGAGATAAAAAGAGACCTTCCATCCTTTGGTTCACTCCCCAAATGGCCACAACAGCCAGAGCCAGAATGAAGCCAAGAACCCAGAGCACCATACACATCTCCCATGTGGGTGGCAAGGACTCCAGCACTTTTGGCCATCTTCTGCTGCTTTCTCAGGCACGTTAACGGGAAGCTGAATCCAAAGAGCTTCTGGGACCCCAGATTGGTGCTCATATTGGATGTTGGCATTGTACGTCGCAACTTAACATACTGCACCACAGCACCAGCCCCAGTATTCATTTCACATAATCTTTCCCTGATCCAGGACCTATAGAAGACTGTATTACATTAACTCATTATGTCTTTTTAGGCTATTACTGGCTGTATAATTATCTTAGGTTTTCTTGGTTGTGATAAGCTTGGTTTTCATATTTATGAACCTCTCATTAATATTTAATGTTGTAAATGTTACCTGTTTACATAGCTTCAATAGGATAACATATTCCTGGACACATACAAGTCTTAAAATCGCCCACCATTTCCAAGGCTTCATTCACAATCCGTATTCTCATAGGCCTGTTTCTGACCCAACTTGCTTTTCTGATATGGTAACTTTGAAATTCTTTTCACTACCTCTGGTAGAACCCATGTTTGTTTGTTTTTTGTGGCTAATGAAACATCTTATGATAGCCAATAATATATACAATCCTTATTCATCTGTTAAGCTTTATTTAAAATCTTTAAAAACTAATTTTATACAGTTTCATAGCACTATATATTTTTATATCTGTACAATACTAGAAACTTAATGGAAGTAGGGTCATATTACACTTATTAACCTTGCCATCTGCAGAAACTAGCACAGTGAATCACATTGCCAATTCTCCATATTTTATGAATTAGTTGTTTTTAGATATATGTGTATAAGAAAATGAGCAAAGCATCTGTTACTATTATTACTTGAATATACTGTAATAGAAATGGATTGAGTTCTCACACATATTCAAAGCTGGAATTCAGTGTTTTCAAACTATGCTAAAGTAGCATCTCTTTTTTTTAAAAAAAAGATTTATTTACTTATTTGAAAGGCAGAATGGAAGAGAGAGATAAAGAGACAGATACATAGGGGGAGAGACAGAGATACAGGGATACACACACACACACACAGAGGGAGAGATGAGGAAAGGGGGGAGAGGGGGAGAAGGGGAGGGGGGAGAGGGGGAGAGGGGGAGAGGGGGAGAGGGGGAGAGGGAGAGGGATCTTCATTCCAAAGCTTTACTCTACAAAAGGCTGCAACAGCTGGGGCTAGGTCAGGCCTAAGCCAGGAACCTGGACCTCCATCTGGGTTTCCCATGTGGGTAGCAGGTGCCCAAGTACGTGGGCCATCATCTGCCATTTCTCCAGGTGCATTAACAGAGAACTGGATCAGAATCAGAGGAGCCAGGTTGAACTGGCAACCTGACACATGAGATGCCAGCATCACAAAGGTGGCTTAACTTGTTTCACCACAATGCCAGACCCTAAAATAGAATCTTTTTTTTTTTTTTAATTTGACAGATAGAGTTAGACAGTGGGAGAGAGAGACAGAGAGAAAGGTCTTCCTTCCGATGGTTCACCCCTCAAATGGCCACTATGGCCAGAGCTATGCAGATCCAAAGCAGGGACCAGGTGCTTCCTCCTGGTCTCCTGTGCAGGTGCAGGGGCCCAAGCACTTGGGCCATCCTCCACTGCACTCCTGGGGCCACAGCAGAGAGCTGGCCTGGAAGAGTAAAATAGAATCTTGACTTAAATTATGAAAGCTGTTTAAGAAGAATATCTTTCATTTTAATGTTAATTTCTATCAATACAATAGTTGAAATCTCTGTGTGGATTAGATAGATCCATTCTTTCTTACAGTTCCAGTTTTCATTGTATTTATAATTGAAAATGTACAGGGTGATGTAAATGCAATTTGGCTAATTAGTTGACAACATTTTCTTTGTATAATGGAGTTAAAAATAAGTAGCAGTGAAGTCAAAATTCTCATTGATATTTGGCCCATCAGTGCTAACTTGTGCACTGCTCTAAGCTTCCTTTCTTCATCACTGATAACCAACCTTAATGACTTCTCAGAAGAACTCTTAAGTAGTCCAATCTACAGTTAGTCTTTCCATTAACTCCAGAAAATATTAATAAAAATAGTTTTTTAAATGAAATGCAGAAATGACATCTCATCACCAACCCTATAAAAATCCAAGAATGGATCATATTTTACAAGTCTGATTCAACATGGGTTAAAATGTATGAAGTGAAAGTAAAATCTTTACAGCCTCCTTTGTCTGACAGGCTTCGATTGTGGAGATAACAAGTCTACAGTTTAAGCTAATTGGAAACGGAAAAGAACCTTTCAGCACCATCAGTGTCTTTGAACTTTCCATCAACTGACATTTTTGGCTATTTATGCTTAAGGTGAAGCTCTTCTATGGAAATCTACAGACATTCAAACAAAAACAGCAACCTTATTTTCCCCTGTTCTCCTGCCTTTTGAAACCCTGCTGTTACCCACAATTTCCTCTCTTTTCTTTCCTTTTCCCTCCTGTGGAGCGTTCCATGGTATTGCATTTTACCACTTAGTTTATGTGAGAAATAGATGAAACCACTTAGAATGATTTATTTGTAATGACTTAATCTAATTCCTTTATTTTACCATTTGTCATTGTATTTGTGGCTTAAATCGGTGAACCACAGTGAAATAATTTAATTAAGAAATGGGTAAGTTTTTCACTTCATTAAAAATAATGACAAAATTCAAGTGATAAGATGAATCGA
Organism: Oryctolagus cuniculus; assembly: GCF_964237555.1. Lineage (NCBI taxonomy): Eukaryota > Metazoa > Chordata > Mammalia > Lagomorpha > Leporidae > Oryctolagus > Oryctolagus cuniculus. The sequence continues at coordinate 8,507,013 of NC_091445.1, read as the reverse complement.
TGTAGGCTGTTTTTCTCCTTACAGTGTGTTAAGCTAACCAATCACTATTTGTAAATGGAATCTGGATTTGATGAAACATAAAAATGAAAAGTGAAAATTTACATTAATGATGGAAAAAATCAGGGAAACTAAATTATGGATACATATATATATATAAATATTGACAAAATATTATTCCCAATACTTGGTTATATCCTTGTTTTCTCTTCCCATAAAAGTCTTGTTTTTAAAGTATTTATTTATTTATTGAAAGGTAGACTGACAGAGACAGAATGAGAAAGTTAAAAAGAGATCTGCCATCTGCTGGTTTAGTCTCCAATTGGATTCATTGGCCTGGGCCCAGGCCAGGCTGAAGCAAGCAGTCCTGAACTCCAGCTAGATGTCTTGGGCAGTGGTCCAAGTACTTACCTCATCTGCTGCTTTACCAGGCAACTTAGCAGGAAGCTGGATCAGAAATGGAGCAGCCAGCACCTGAACAGGTGCTCTGATAAGGGATGCCAGCCCCATAACAGTCTTCTTTCTTTCTTTTTTGTTTTTGACAGACAGAGTGGATAGAGAGACAGAGAGAAAGGTCTTCCTTTGCCGTTGATTCACCCTCCAATGGCCGCCACAGCTGGTGCACTATGGCTGGCACACCACGCTGATCCAAAGGCAGGAGCCAGGTGCTTCTCCTGGTCTCCCATGGGGTGCAGGGCCCAAGCAATTGGGCCATCCTCCACTGCCTTCCTGGGCCAAAACAGAGAGCTGGCCTGGAAGAGGGGCAACCGGGACAGAATCCTGCACCCTGACCAGGATTAGAACCTGGTGTGCCGGCGCCACTAGGTGAAGGATTAGCCTATTGAGCCGCGGCGCCGGCCCAGTCTTCTTTCTAAAATCATGATCATTTTGGGGCTGGTGCTGTGGCTCACTTGGTTAATCCTCCACATGCAGCGCCAGCATCCCATATGAGCTCCGGGTTCTAGTCCCGGTTGCTCCTCTTCCAGACCAGCTCTCTGCTGTGGCCCAGGAGGGCAGTGGAGGATGGTCCAAGTGCTTGGGCCCCTGCACCCACATGGGAGACCAGGAAGAAGTACCTGGCACCTGGCTTCAGATCGGCACAGTGCCGGCTGTAGCAGCCATTTGTGGAGTGTACCAACAGATGGAAGACCTTTCTCTCTGTCTCTCACTCTCTGTAACTCTGCCTGTCAAATAAAAATAAATAAATAAATAACTAAAATCATGAACATTTTAATTTTCTAAGGCATTTTTCAAATGTGATATGGTAAAAATCATCTTTCCTAAAGATGCATAAAATGTGTTGGCAATTTTGTGCTGTTTTACCCCTGATACATATGAAAACTAAGAACAAGACACATGGAGAACTCCATATGATCCTGTGTTATAGAGTTGACAGGTTTATATAGCATGATATTTAGTAATTTCATTTTGCAGGTATTATTTATCTAACTTCTGATATTTTACTTTTATTTTATTTATTTTATTGATCTCAAAGGCAGACAGAAAGAGCGACAGGGTGAAAAAGATCTCCCATTTACTTGATTACTCCTCAAATGACTGCAGAATCAATGGTTTGGCAAGGCTGACATGAGGAGCTGAAAACTTAAGTCTCCAATGTGGACTGCAATGACACAACTACTTGAGCCATTAATGGCTGCCTCTCAGAGTGCACATTAACAGGACTCTGGAACTGGAAGTGGAGCCAGAACTCATAGGTAGTCACTTAGATAACAGGATACAGACATCCCAAGCAGCATCTACACCACTAAGTCAAATGCCTTCCCTCTTAATCGGAACTACTGTTGGAAACATCATGCAAAATTGAGATATTTTACAGATTTAATCAATTAATCATGTAAATGGAGCTTTGTTAAAAATATATTCAGTAAACACTTAACTAATTTTTTTTTTTTTTTGACAGGCAGAGTGGACAGTGAGAGAGAGAGAGACAGAGAGAAAGGTCTTCCTTTGCCATTGGTTCACCCTCCAATGGCCGCCGTGGCCGGCACGCTGCAGCCAGCACACCGCGGCCAGCACACTGCACTGATCCGATGGCAGGAGCCAGGTACTTATCCTGGTCTCCCATGGGGTGCAGGGCCCAAGCACTTGGGCCATCCTCCACTGCACTCCCGGGCCACAGCAGAGAGCTGGCCTGGAAGAGGGGCAACTGGGACAGAATCCGGCACTCCGACCGGGACTAGAACCCAGTGTGCCGGCGCCACAAGGCGGAGATTATTCTAGTGAGCCACGGCGCCGGCTTCATTTTCTAATATCAGAAGAAAAAGCAATGGTTCACTTCACCTGGAAAACAAAGCACACTGAACCAGCCAATTTGATGTCAGTGGAAGAAAAGGGCATTATTGCCACAAGGAGAGTATATGAATATCACATAAATGGTACTGAAACCAATACCACTGAGAGAAGGAAGGGTGCATTGTGTCAGAAGGAACTCCTAGGCAGAAACGTTGATACCAGGGAGTCTCCAGGAAGGGAGAAAGAAGTATCTGTGGATCAGAGTGCGTCTTCCCAGTGAGGACGCGGAAGTCGAAACGAGAAAGATGGTTACAAAACTGCTTCCTAAACACCAGCAGAAGAAAACTTGGACGCGTTCTGTTCAGCAGCCCCTGAAAACTGTTGAGAAGGTTTGTGAATTTCTTAACGTCAGAAAGAAAAGAATGACATAAGATGTGCTAAGCAGATGAGGAGAGGGAGTAGGTGCTTGGCGTGGCGGTCTGGGCGCTGCTCAGGACTCACGTCCCGCATCTGAGCGCCTGGTCTGAGTCTTGACTGCACCACTTCCAGTCCAGCTTCCTGCTCACGAGCAGGCGATGTAGCAAGTACATAGGCCTTTTCCACCCACGTGGGAAAGCTTGATTTAGTTCCCTGACACGGGCTTTGGCCTGGTCCCCCTAGCCCTCCTTGTTGCAGGCATTTGGTGAATAAACCAGTGCATGGAATCTCTCTCTCTCTCTCTCTCTCTCTCTCAGTATATCTATGTGTGTGGCCTTCAAATAAATAAATACATACACGTTTTTAAAAAAATGAACTTTGCTCCTATACATGCCACTGATAGAATGACTACTCAGATAAATAACATGCAAGAGGGAGAGTCAAGGCAGAAAGCAAAGCATGAGTTCAGTAATAGATAAGTAGTGTTTATGATAATACTGAAATACTCTAAGCCCATACAATTTCCAATCTAGGACTTTATCACTATATAAACAAATATCTTTTTTTTTACAACAGCAAATCAAATTTATAATGTTGGGTGGTGATTCATGCTTCCCTTAAAAATAATAAATAAAAGAGGGGATGAGGGTGTAGCTAATGAAGTCGCCTCCCTGCTCCCTGAGCTTTGTCTCCTCTGCTCAGCACAGCGCTGTGCTCAGGTTCCCTTCCCTGAGCCAGGTTCCAGTAAAGGCCTCCAGTAAGCAAGCTGGGTCTCTTATTGATCTCACCTCTTACGGTTGAACAGTTTCGGTGCTGACACGGCCAGTTGTCGAATGTGTGATGTTGATTCCCATATGTGGGCCAGGTTTCTTGTGGTTGACGGTGGAATGGCTGGGATGGTACTAGTCATTCATGATTCGAAGTGGAGGCCTCTGGCCTCAGTGTTGGAGTGCGACACTGGCTGTTGCTTCCCCTCCCTGCTGGGTTCTGCTCTTACTGCTCTACTTGCATTGCTCTGATCATGCACTGGCTCCAAATCCAGGGGACTCATCTTGGTGCTGCTACTTCTGGATGTCCCATTAAGCACTGGATCAGGTGTCACCCTTTCCTTCCTGAAACTCCTTTCACTGGCTGTTCTATATTTAGGATTTGGGGGGAATAGGGTTGTTTCTTAAAAATTACACTTTGTGTGTACTCATTGTAGTATCTACCATAGAGTGCCCATCTTTGCATACCAATGATTGGCATAGTGCTTTTTTTTTTTTTTCTCAAAGAAACTATTTATTTAGTGAGTACAAATTTCATAAGTACGGCTAGGCCGGCGCCGCGGCTCACTAGGCTAATCCTCCGCCTTGCGGCGCCGGCACACCAGCTTCTAGTCCCGGTCGGGGCGCCAGATTCTGTCCCGGTTGCCCCTCTTCCAGGCCAGCTCTCTGCTGTGGCCAGGGAGTGCAGTGGAGGATGGCCCAAGGCCTTGGGCCCTGCACCCCATGGGAGACCAGGAGAAGCACCTGGCTCCTGCCTTCGGATAGGCGGGGTGCGCTGGCAGCAGCGGCCATTGGAGGGTGAACCAACGGCAAAAGGAAGACCTTTCTCTCTGTCTCTCTCACTATCCACTCTGCCTGTCAAAAAAAAAAAAAAAAAAAAAAAAAAAAGTACAGCTTTAGGAATATAGTGATTCTTCCCAAGCCCTCCCACCCCACCACCTCCTTTCTCTCCCATTCCCAATCCAACTCTCAACTAAGGAGAAAAAAAAAAAAAAAAACTACTTCCACTAAATATAGCAGAAGCTATTGTTTTTAAAGTGGTGGTGTTATTGCTAAAATTGGGGGTGGTAGGTGATTACAGGCACACTCTTTTGAATAAAAGAGCATAAAATTCAGTTATGTAAAATGGTGAAGGGAAATATATGAAATGACTTTTGTTTTTTGAGGGATGCAATTTCTGAGAAGAAACTGAAAAATCCTAAGAGAAGTAGCAGACAGGCAATTCAATAGACCATCCTTGGAAAAACTTTCTGTCACAAAGTGAAAAAACAACCCATTGACTGTGTAGTATTCAATTTTAATTGATTTCTTTTTTAAAATATTTTTCCTAAGACTACTTCATTTTCTTTATTGGGTTCTGTCAAATTATGAGCCTTCCCACACTAGATTTTAATCTTTTCAATGTTTGTTGGAAAATTGAGAAGAAAACATTTTCAGAATTACAGATAAAAGTTACAAAGGGGAATATTCGTAACAACCAGAAAACATATCCGTTCAAGTGTGTTTCTCTTCCCCACACTTTGCTGCAAAATCAGAAACTTTTAGGAAGTATTGCCCTGTGATAGAGAGACTTCTGTGAGCAAAACATTTCATATTCCTGTATTCCTGGTATCTTGTTCCTCAAGACAGTCATTTTCTTGACTGTTTATTTATTTGAAAGGCAGAGTTAAAGAAAGAGAGAGGGGTAGGGGCAAGAGAGAGAGAAAGAGGAAAAGAGTGAAAGAGAGAGAGACACTTCCATCCAGTAGTTCACTTCCCAAATTGCTAAAACAGCCATCTGCTGCTGGTTTCCAAGCCGTGTAGAAAGAAAAAAACTATTTCCGTGGAGTTAGAATTGGCATGTACTCTTTCTGTTAGAGACTTTCCTGCAGAAATGTGTTCCGTATATTTGGATTTGGATTAGGATCTGGATTTTTTAAAGAGCTAGCCTTGAGTTCCTTTCACTGAAGCAGCTAGGCAGATAGATATGATAGTTACTAGTCTTTCTTTGTTGCTGTGAAAGATTTTCTTTAAATATTTTTCCCAAAGAAACCTTTTATTTAAAGAATATGAATTTCCTAAGTACAGCTTTAGGAATATAGCTATTCTTCCACCATACCTGCCCTCCCACCCACACTCCTACATCTCCTCCTCTTCCCTCTCCCCTTCCCAGTCCCATTCTGCATGAAGATTCATTTTCAGTTAACTTTTTATACAGAAGACCAGCTCTGTACTAAGTAGAGATTTCAACAATTTGCACACACACACACACATACACACAAAACCCTGTTTGAGAACACGTTTTACAGTTAATTCTCATAATACAATTCATTAAGGACAGAGGTCCTGCATGGGAAATTAGTGCACAGTGACTCATGTCATTAATTTAACAATTCAGACTCTTACATATGATGTCAGTGACCACCTGAGGCTCTTTACATGAGCTGCCTTGGCTATGGAAGACTTTTGAGTCCACAAACTCTGTCAGTATTTGGAAAAGGCCATAAGCAAAGTGGAAGTTGTCCCCTCCCTTCAGAGAAAAGCACCTCCTTCTTAGTTGACCACTTCTTTCCACTGGAGTCTCACTCACAGAGATCCTTCATGTAGAACATTTTTTGCCACAGTGTTTTGGCTATCCATGCCTGAAATGCTCTCACAGGCTTATTATCCAGACTAGGATGCCATAAGGATTGATTTTGAGATCAGAGTGCTACTTAAAACAATTGTCATTCTATAAGTCTGCTGTGTGGACTGCTTCCCATGTTGGAATATTCTCTCCTTTTTAATTCTATCTATTATTATTATCAGACACTTGAACTATTTATATGATTAATTGAACACTTAATCCTATCTATATGTTCACTTTTACACTTTATATAATCACTTTAACAATAAGGTCACATTTTTATGACCCATCATAATGGGATTTAGTGTCCCATGGCAAGTTTTTAAACTGTGCCCTTAGATATAAGTGTATAGGAAACTATGCAGAACTATACAGCTTTATAGTTACAAACTTCCTCCTCCTCTTATTCCCACTCTTATATTTTAATGAGATCCATCCTAAATTGACTTTATGATAAACTCTATGGTAAGTAAAGAGTTCAACAAATATTATGAAGAAAAAAAAAACTGTTCCTCAACATTCAAGATGAAGGCCACTCAAATCATCCTTCTTGAAGTGTCAATTTCACTTCTATAGGTTTTGATTTAGGTGCTGTATTAGTTCTCACAGATCAGGAGAACATATGGTATTTGTCACTTTGGAACTGACTTATTTCACTAAGTATGATGTTTTCCAGATTAATCCATTTTGTTGCAAATGACCAGATTTCTTTTTTTTTTCTGCTGTGTAGTATTCCATAGTGTACATATCCCATAATTTCTTTATCCAGTCTTTGGTTGACAGGCTTTAATGCTGATGCCATGTCTTAGCTATTGCAAATTGAGGTGCAGATAACTCCTTTATATATTGATTTAATTTCCCATGGATAAATTCCCAGTAGTCGGATGGCTGGGTCATATGATGGGTCTCTAGTCATTTTCTAAGCTATCTCCACACCAACAGCCTCCAGTAAACCCACTATGCCTCAGTGGTGTGTCATCAGGTGACATTATTAACAATGGGAAAAATGTTATGAGTGCTAATAGGTGACAGCATAAGTTTTTTGGTTTTTTTTTTTTTTTTTTTTTTTTTTTTTGACAGACAGAGTAGACAGTGAGTGAGAGAGAGAGAGAGAAACGTCTTCCTTTGCCGTTGCTTCACCCTCCAATGGCCAGCGCGCTGTAGCCGGCGCGCTGTGGCCGCCACAGCACCGCACCCATCCGAAGGCAGGAGCCAGGTGCTTCTCCTGGTCTCCCATGGGGTGCAGGGCCCAAGCACCTGGGCCATCCTCCACTGCACTCCCTGGCCACAGCAGAGAGGTGGCCTGGAAGAGGCGCAACCGGGACAGAATCCGGCGCCCCGACCAGGACTAGAACCCGGTGTGCCATCGCCGCAAGGCAGAGGATTAGCCTAGTGAGCTGCGGCGCCAGCCAACAGCATAAGTTTTTTGGCTGTATTTTCCATTTGCTAAAATTAGTTTACCTCTAAATATATAATCATAATTTGTTTTAAAAATTCGATATCCTTAGGTTGCAATTAGATCTGCATTTATTCTTATTTTCTGATAAAAGAAAAATAATAAATAATTCTGTACTTTTTAAATGGAGACATGAAATTATAGTACAAATAATTAATTTTATGACTAGCTTTTTTCCTGGTCTGAAACATTGACAGAGAAAATATTATAGTATACATTATTCAATTTTATTAATGTATCTAATTAATACTGAATTAGTAAGTCTTAATCTTGGAATGTAAAAGAGTACTTTCTGACCACCTTGAAATTAGAACAGAGAAAGTGAATTTAGATAAATATTTTCTATTCAAGTTATACATAAAAACAAGAATTATCTACCTCAGAAAAATTCTGAGTTTCATAGTTAATAGTTAAATTACAGAAAATTGCTGCTTACTAGAGGAAGATAATTATTAGCATCTTAAGACTTAGATATATTATCTGTGGATTCTGATTCTTGTTTTCCAGCCAATTTTTCTAATTACATATCTTTCCCATGAGTCATGTTTTCTTATTGCTAACACATAGTTTTGCCATTACTTTCACGATACAGATCACTTATTTATTTCCAAACCAAGTATTAAAGAGAAATAAAGTAGAAATTCTTTGTTAAGACAAAATTTAATAATATCTTTTTTTTTTTTTGGTGGTTTTGGATTCTTTCCTTTTTATTTAAAAACAATCCCTAATATTCATCTCTGACAACACAGTAAGTATACATATATAAAGTTCATTTCCATGCTTATTACATAAAAATAACTATCAGAAATATCAATCTATCAGTGTCAGCTGATACATATCCAATATAGTCACTGCAGAAGGGAAAATAAAACAAAAAAATCTAAAGTAATCATAAAGCTTACAGTTCAAAATTTTTTCCTTTTTTTTTTTTTTTTTTTTTTGCTTGTTTGCAATTTTTGGTGGTTTATCTGTGCTCCGTTGCAAGTGATTCCCAGATTAATGGCCTCCAAGTAGATTTGAAAGGAAGCCAGAAGACTTCTTATTTTGCTGTGTTGCTGCCTCCTGGTCTTCTGTAAGTCCCAATTCACTCTCAATTTGATCCAGTTCTGACTGGTCAAGTAACTCAAAGTCATCACCTTCTTCAGTGTCTGTGTCCTCTGCTGGGCTGGCTGCAGCCTGAGAACGTGCTTGCTGAGCGGCGCCTTCTAGCTGGCCTTTGATAGCAGTGGTCACTGCGGCTGTGATGACATCCCCGGCCAGGTTGCTCATCAGCTGAAAGGTTTGGTCATTGTTCAATGGGAGGGTGAGACCAGCTGCTGATTGCTTCTCTTTGCCTGGAGTATGACCACTGTCCAACTTTTCCTTTTTCCTTCTGAGATCAGCGGGCAAACCAAGGCTTAATTCATCTTCATCATTTGTTCCCATGCCATTTTCTAGAGATGGAAAATCTGAAAGATCTCGAGTGAACACCTCCTCACTAGGTCGATCAAGATCGTCTGAAGTGTCTGTCTGTGGAGTATATCCTTCTGAAAGGTTGAAGGTCCCATTATCCGTCCAGGACACCTCGGAAACATCTGTGTCAGACACGGATAACTCTTTGGCGGCAACTGTGAGGCTAATCTTAGGACAAAGAGCTGAAAAGTCTAATTCACTGTCATCTTTGTGACTTTTTTCTTTATCTGCTTCAGATCTCTCACGTTTCTTCTGGTTAATATATTCTCCAATTCCAAAATCTAGCTTCAGCAAAACTGACTTGATTTTGCTGTATATTCTTTGTCCAATATCATTACACTTAAACAGCGGACACAAGAATGCACACAACAACAATAGATAGCTGAGTATAACCCCAGGAATGTAACTTCCCAAGATCGTAAAAAATGTGCACACACTGCAGACCAGGAGACAAAACTTGCCAGGACTTTGCTGTTTAAAAAGAGACATTTCCTGGAGAAATATGCTGAAATTCATCCATGATTCTGCAATACAGTGGCTGAATCTAGGTCTTTCATCTGGTTTAGAATTCACAACCTCCCAGCTTTTGCCTGGTCCAAAGTCCTCACCTTCAGGCATTTCTGCCCTTTAAAAATAATAACAGAGCAGGGGTCTGCGGCACCCAGGGACCACGGCTGAGGAAGCTAAACGCTGCTGCTTCTCCACTCAAAGGCTCAGTACCAGCAGGGAAAAACCCAGGTAGTGAGATTCCTTTTCGGAGAAAAGCACTCCTCCCCTTCCTCAGAAAGCTAGTGTTGACAAACTTCCCAAGCGCCTGCCGGCCTGCCTTGAATGAAGCTAAGAGTCGGGTTATTATGACTGCCCCCTGCTAAAAATAAACAGGTCACCTCTTACTGCCAGCTCCGTGACAGCACCCGGAGTGAGCACTGCCCAGCTACCCGGCATTTTTCCTGCAGTCTTGTGAGAAGGTGTCACCACCCGGCTGTTAACCTTCATTGGATGACTTCACCGAGGCCGGCCTGCCCTTTCTCTCGCCTTTTTTTTTTCCCCATGGAATGACTGGGCGCCCCTCAACAGGCGGAATGGCCACGGGGAGCAAAATTTAATAATATCTTAAAGAGCAGGAAAAAAAACTATTGAACTGTTTGTAAGATATTTACAGACAACAATATTGTACATAGTTAAGCAAAGAGAGAAGTATGTGAAGTCTATCTGTATGATATAAATGAGAAAAAATGATCATAAACATGAGTTTGTTTCATAATAAATTTTAAAAAGTAAAAGAATCGTATTTGTTCAATACTTTGTTAAATTTCTAATCGTCGTAATTATGCTGTATCTTTTGAAAACATACCAGGTAGAGGTGTTAATTATCCTATTAATATGATAGTAACAACAAATCTTCTTTTACTTTATATTGAGATATTTAGGTAAGAGTCTAATTCAGCATGATTGTCCCCTGAAGTCACCATCGGAGACAATCATTATTCCTCTTGATATTCTCATATGTGGATGACATAATGAATTCAAGTATAAATAATGATCATGGAACAATTTTTATTATAATTTGAATGCTCTAATATTTTCTTTCTCTTTCTTAAGTATTTTGACTGTTAAGACCCCACCTTATCTAAGTATGTTAGACTGGTTATTTCTCCATCTTTCTCCTGTGAAGTTGGATGAAAATAGGAAAACTCTATCTTCAATGGAATTAGAAATGTAGAAACACTGTAATTCTAAATCCAGTGCATGAAGGATTCTTTCAAAGGGCACAGAAAATTGAATTAGAGCAACAAAAGATGCTGAAAGAAGATGCGTATCTCCATGTCTTACCTGTTTTAAGTACAAAATAGATTCTCAAAGGTAGAAGTCAAAAAATCAATAATTCCTTACTTTGAAGCAACACCTGGTCTTCAGAGCTGCCACTAATTAATGGTGTAGGGAGGTAGATTCAACAACAAAACACACAGAAATGCTGTGTTTACAAGAAGTACACAGAAATGCTGTGTTTACAAGAAGCACAGTGTTAACGTGCATGTTTGGGAGAACAAAATTGTAGCCTGCACGTAGCACTGTGAGTGCGATAATGTGTCCCCAGGATAGGGATACTGGATAAGTACTGACTTCATGGGCACAGAAAAGATAAATGGCTCTGTGAGTACCAATGGAAATACTTGATACAAGGACAATGCTTGCAGAACTATGGTGTGATTGGAGTACAAAGAACACAATTAAGGGAGGGGTGGACAAAGGAATGCAAAGTAGAGTCAGCTTACTGGTTTCTTCCATGCTTTTGACAGAACTCATGCAATAGTTACAATTTGCAAGGCTTAAAATAAAGCTATAGGAAAAATAAAATAAATCATCAGTCATCCATATTTTTGAAGCAAAAAAAAAAAAAAACAATTTTAAAAATAATGAAGTTGGGATTCTCCAGAGAACAGAGCCGATTTTTTATGTGTGTGCATACCCTCTTGGAGGGACACAGGAACATTTATTTTAAGGAATTGATTCTTGTGATTCTTGAGTCTGGTGACTAAAATCTGCAGTGGATGCTGGCTGGCTGACACATAAATTAGCTATCACACATCTTAGCCCAACTTGGCAGCTGACTGAACATACCTAGAGAGCATTGCTCAGGCCATAAGTAGCACTCAGGAGGGGCCAGCATCATGGCATAACATATAAAGCCACCACCTGTGACACCGACATCCCATATGGGTGCTGGTTGGTGTCTTGGCTGCTTCACTTCTTATCTAGCTCTCTACTAACGGCCTGGGAAAAGCAGAGGAAGATGACCCTGCACCCACATGGGACACCTGGCTGAAGCCCTTGGCTCTTGGCTTTGCACTGGTCCAGCCCTGGCTGTTGCAGCCGCTTGGAGAGTGAACCAGCACATGGAAAGTCTCTTTCTCTCACCTTTTTTCTCTCTCTCTCTTTCTTTATTTTTTTCTTTTTTTTAACTTTTATTTAATGAATATAAATTTCCGAAGTACAGCTTCCCCCCCCATAACGTCCCTCCCACCCACAACCCGCCCTTTTCTCACTCCCTCTCCCCTTCCATTCACATCAAGATTCATTTTCGATTCACTTTATATACAGAAGACCAGTTTAGCATACATTAAGTAAAGATTTCAACAGTTTTCTCCCACACAGAAACATAAAGTGAAAAATACTGTTTGAGTACTAGTTATAGTATTAAATCTCAATGTACAGCACACTAAGGACAAAGATCCTACATGAGGAGTAAGTGCACAGTGACTCCTGTTGTTGACTTAACAAATTGACACTCTCGTTTATGGCCTCAGTAATCACCCTAGGCTCTTGTCATGAGCTGCCAAGGCTATAGAAGCCCCCTGAGTTCACTGACTCTGATCATATTTAGACAAGGCCATGGTCAAAGTGGAAGTTCTCTCCTCCCTTCAGAGAAAGGTACCTCCTTCTTTGATGACCCGTTCTTTTCACTGGGATCTCACTCGCGGAGATCTTTCGTTTAGGTTTTTTTTTTCCCCCAGAGTGTCTTAGCTTTCCATGCCTGAAATACTCTCATGGGCTTTTCCGCCAGATCCGCATGCCTTAAGGGCTGATTCTGAGACCAGAGTGCTGTTTAGGACATCTGCCATTCTATGGGTCTGCTGTGTATCTCACTTCCCATGTTGGATCATTCTCTCCCTTTTTTATTCTATCAGCTAGTATTTGCAGACACTATTCTTGTTTATGTGATCCCTTTGGTTCTTAGTCCTATCATTATGATCAATGGTGAACAGAAATTGATCACTGGGACTAGTGAGATGGCATTGGTACATGCCACCTTAATGGGATTGAATTGGAATCCCCTGGTATGTTTCTAACTCCACCGTTTGAGGTAAGTCAGTTTGAGCATGTCCCAAATTGCACATCTCTTCCCTCTCTTATTCCCACTCATATATTTAACAGCGATCACTTTTCAGTTAAGTTTCAGCACTTAAGAAGAATTGTGTATTGATTACAGTATTCAACCAAAAGTATTAAGTAGAACAAACAAAAAAAAAAATACTAAGAGGGATAACATATTAAGTAGCTCATCAACCGTCAGGGTGAGGGCTGATCAAGTCACCGTTTCTCATAGTGTTCATTTCACTTTAACAGGTTTCCTTTTTGGTGCTCATTTAGTTGTCACCTATCAGGGAGAACAAGTGGTATTTGTCCCTTTGGGATTGGCTTATTTCATTCAGCATGATGTGTTCCATTTTCCTAACAGGGATCACTTTTCAGTTAAAATTTATACACCTAAGAATAATTGTGTGTTAATTACAGAGTTCAACCAATGGTACTAGAACGCTCTCTCTCTTTCTCTCTCTCTCCTCTCTCTTCCCTCCTTACTTCTCTCCCTACCCTCCTTTCTACTTCCTTCCCTCCCTCTTCCCCCCCAGCTCTTTCAAATAAACAAATAATTTTTTTAAAATAAAAAAAGATACAGTTTTATTTAGTAGAACCCAGTCCACATTGCCAATCTATAATTTGGAGTGAAATACTAAAATGTGGTAATTGTGGGAGGTTTTTTAACGAACAAAAGCAATCTAGTTTTGAAATACAGGATATACACACATGTCATTTCATACTAACTTCACCTATGCAGTTATTTCTAATTCAGTGAAATAAATTGCATCTGGTTGATTTTGTGGTGCCCCAAGTCAAGTCCACCACTTAGGACTTCCAGTTCCATATCAGAGTAAAGCCTGAGTCCTGGCTCCTCTGCTTCTGATTCAGCTCCCTGCTAATGCACCTAGGAATACCGCAGGTGTACTTGGGTACTTGATATCCATATGGAAGACGAAGATGGAATTCCTAGATCCTGGCCTCAGCCTTAATCAGCTCTAGAGTTTATGTCCATTTGGGGAGTGAACTAGTGTTTCTCTCTCACATCTCATTCTCTGTGTCACTCTGCCTTTGCAATACACAAATATATTTCATAGATACAATTCTAAGAAGACAACCATACTTCCCTCCCTCAACCCCCCTTCCTTCCTTCCTTCCTTCCTTTTTTTTCCTTTAATCTTTGAGATAATATACTTTAAATTTACTTTATAATCCACAGGCTTAATGCACCAGTAACCATAATGCTCAACAAGTAAAAAGTAGAATGCCCACTGTTTGTTCTCTTTATAAAAAAAAAAGTCACTAGTGAGTCAAAGAAGTAAATAAAATCATTTAAAAAACAGAAGTTTCTCTTCTAGAACTTGAAAAGGTAACTCTCATAAGTGAAAAAAACATTAAATATATTATCAAACAAAATACTTAAAGCAACTTAATTTGATTTTCAATTATGAAATTTATCTAACTTACAAAAAAGTCAAAATTATCAAAATAACAGAAAAAGTCATAATAAAGTAGCCAAAAACATCAAAAAGACTCCTAAATACCCTCAATTTCTTGATATATAAGATATATACTTAAAATCAGGAGAAAAGCTGAGTCAGCCAACAAAGAATGTAGATATCTAGTGGAAAGTATGTGTGGGAGTGGAGAACAGATTAGATTCTTGTTTGCCAATACCTAAGAATAATATAGATAAAAATTGCAAAATTAATGAGAAAAACACTAATGAATATATACATTTACCAGAAGGAAGCAATGAAATGATTTTATCATGTTAGGAGTTGTTAAACATAGAAATTAAGAGTATTGGATTTTGATAAATTAAATGTTTTACCATGGCAAATATACAATCATAGGTTCAAGTGAAGCTATTCCTGTAATTTAATGCTCATTTTTGTTAATATGGAGATAGGATTTTATAAACATCTAACTGTGCTAGAAAAAAAAGACATGGAAGGTAATTCCTAGGGAAAGGCAACTTACCTTTAATATTTTACATGTGTAAGCCCACGTACATCAAAAATGAATAACGATTAAGATACCTTAACCACAAAACCTGAAAAAGGCCAAAAAATTGAATTACTGATAATATATAAGTTGAGTGAAGAGAAATAGATATTCATACATTTTGGGTGGAACTGCAGATTGATATGATCTCTTTAGATGTATTCAACATCTTAAAAACTTACAGTACATATAGCCTGTGACATAGTATTCTTGCTGGTAGTAAATTATCTTGGTGCAAAACCCTGAGAGGAACACAATCATGCATAGAACAGGTGACTGGGAAATTTTATAATGATTAAAACCTGCAAATGAAGAAAGAACTGACTAAATTAGTCTTGCTGCCTCTGCAAATATATTGTAGGTCAACATATTTAGTATAGATTTCCAAAGTTGAGGTATAAGAGACCATGAATGATGTGATTAACATTTGTAGATGGATACCGTTTAGCGGGTAGATGATAGTGCAAGGGACTCACAAGTATGACAGAAGACAGCCATCCAGATCTATATCTGTCTATTTAGAGATATATCAGATACCAACATATCTATCTTTATGCTTCTGTGTACCTACATTTAAAATGTTTAAAATATGCATGTATATTTGTATATGAAAAATAAAGTATTTGAAAAAAGATACAAAATGCTCAGAAGAGCTATTAAATGTATCTAGCTCTACAGAAATTGTCAACCTAGGAGGAAAAAGCAACTAATGCTGTATTTAGGCTGAAGCATTTATATAGGAATGGGTATTTGGCCGTGTGGTTAAGCCATTCAAATCCCACATTAAAATACCTGAGATTGATTCCCATCTCTGGTCATGACTCCAACTTCCTGGAAGTTAGCAGGTGATGGATCAAGTAGTTGAGTTACTCTTACCCACTTGAGAGACCTAGAAACAGTTGACCACCACTTTTGGCCTGACCCAGCCCCAGCCAGCTTGGGCGTTTTGAAGCTCTATGTCTTTGTCTTCTCTGCCTCTGTCTATTTGTCTCTCTGCTTGTCAGACTAAAAAAAAATATATTTCATACTGTGTGTACTATTTCTTGAACATAAAATATTTGAAGAAACTATATAATTTCATTTTTTACCTAATATTTGATTTCCGTCTTTACTCACTGAAGCCTAATGACAGGGATATGAAGTTGCTCTTATCTTCCCTAAGTGTTTCTTTTCCTCTTGGTGCGATTGCCAGATAAAATACTGAAATATGGTACAAAGTTAATGTAAAATATCCTGTAAGGAAGATTTTTTTCATTACAGATGTATGGCAGATATCGTGTAGAATATGTAATTTTCTAAATCTGGGTGTTCTCACAGTTGGTATAGAATGCAAAAAAAACATGACTCTGTAAGTGAGGTGAACATGTAATTTATGAGGCAAGTCAGAAAACTTCTGAGTGAAAGTGTTGCCATCTATATTTACATCAGATCAACTGACAAAAGCAAGGGCTGTGTTACCAAATTGTGTCATATGCAATTCCCGAATATAATCCTTTACTAGAAGAGGTAATAAGAAAATGTTGAAAAGCTCTCTTGGAGGTGAAATCATCACTGATAAAGAACAGTTATCAGGCCGGCGCCGCGGCTCACTAGGCTAATCCTCCACCTTGCGGCGCCGGCACACTGGGTTCTAGTCCCGGTCGGGGCGCCGGATTCTGTCCCGGTTGCCCCTCTTCCAGGCCAGCCCTCTGCTGTGGCCCGGGAGTGCAGTGGAGGATGGCCCAGGTGCTTGGGCCCTGCACCCCATGGGAGACCAGGAGAAGTACCTGGCTCCTGGCTTTGGATCAGAGCGGTGGGCCGGCCGCGGCGGCCATTGGAGGGTGAACCAACGGCAAAGGAAGACCTTTCTCTCTGTCTCTCTCTCTCTCACTGTCCACTCTGCCTGTCAAAAAAATAAAATAAAATAAAATAAAATAAAATAAAATAAAGAACAGTTATCAATCTCTTCCTGGGTAAACCACGAGTGAATTTTTCCCCACTGCACCCTCACCTAACTCTGAAAGACTAGTTCATCTCTGTGGATGAAGCTACTATTTAATTACTGTGGAGAGAATGAGAAGAAAACAAATGAATAATAGCAAGTATATGTGCAGTCGCTTCCTTGGAACATAAGAAAAATAAGGAAGCAAAACTATCATTACCTCATTCATGTTTTCACTCTCAAAAAATGTGGTTCTTCCATAATGCACCTGTCACTCAAGCATGCTGCACACCCGGGAGCAGCTCCCGAATCGGCACTGGCACTTCCTGTGCCATGGCCTGCACAGCCATTTCAAAGTATTATAGCTTGCAGTCTACAAGTATTTGAAGTCTATTTAAGAGAATACTTTAAAAAGGCAGTTTCCTGGGGGGAGTTACACTTTAAATGCAGTGACCTGTGAAGAAATCTCCTCTCTTTAAGCCTTGTCCGCTTCAAAGGTTTATCGATTGCAAGAAGAAAGTGTAAAATTTTGTGTTTATTTTGTTTTATTTTTTGATACCTTCCTTAAAGGCTTAGTGAAAAATAGAATATCATGTGCTCTCTGCCGTCTTTTTATTCTGTGCATCACACAGATGAACAGGAAGAAGGAAGTCAGGTGGGACGGTTATATTAACAAGGCAAAAAGCATGTAACTAGTGTTTATGCTCTGTTTACTGGTAGGAAGTTAACCTTCACATACCATTCAACTGTATAAATGCCACCAGTTTATAAATCAGAACGTGCATGTAAGTGGCATTCACGTGCAAATGAAGACAGTGTTATGGTTGTTTATAAAGGAGCTTTGTAAGCATGTGTGGCAACACTAAGAGCACATGAAGCTCTAGTAGTAGTGATTGAACACGAAAGACAAAGACCTGGAAAAGGTCTGGCCTTAAGATGACCATGACACTCATTGAGGGCAGTGCCAGTCTGATAACTCTGCAGAGAGAAAGGTCATAAAACAAACATGCCAACATCACCCTCCTGCCTCCTGCTAGGGCTTCAAACTGTATGAGCCAAGAGGCCTCAAGCTGTCATTACAGTGAGTAATACAGACACCTCAGTCAGTATCCTAGGATAAAGCAGAAGATGGAGAAAAGCGAAAAGGAGATCTGGGGGTGGGAGGAGATACATGGCATATTAAGTCAAACAATAAATATTAAGGACTTATTAAGTACAGGACATTCTGTTGGGAGTGGGAAAAATGAACAGCACAGGGCTTAATCTTTCAAAGAAGAAAACTTCATTATAGAAATGTGATCATTTATGAAATATTGAAAAGAAGGAGGAGAAGCCACAGTTGCCATTCATCATTCCCTCCATCCTGACTCACCACAGTGGCTTTGTAAAAATATATTCAATTAAATAGAAATTTTAGTTTGGGGATCACTAAGGGTTATATGTTCTAGTATTCTTCCATTATAATTTTTATTATTTGTTACCATATGAAGACTCTGTGTTATCTCAAGGTAGCATTCATTTTCTGCCAATTCTCTGTATCATCATTTAGCAGCAGGCACATGCAAATTTAAATATTTAAATAAACTCTAGCATTTTGATAATGAACTAGCCTCATAACATTTCAATTAACCCATGACACAAGTGGCTTTTCCTATGATCTTTTTTAAAAACCCTTTTCCTCTCCCTTATTTTCATAATCTGCATCTCAGTTTTGCTTTCTTGATCCACCCCATTCTCCTGTCGCAGAAAATGAAGTCAAATTCTGTTCCTGTCATACAAAGAGATTGAAAAATGAAAAGGTAAAAATATTACTCACTTTAAAAATCACCTAAGTCTGATGCGATGTGACGTTTTCAAGTCTTCAGGGACAAGGGGCATCAAGAATTTTAAATTTAGAGTGTGGAGACGGTGGGCAGAGGGCAGGTCAAGTGCAAGTCTGTAGCACCTCATTTGTCACTTAAGAAGATCCCTTGAGAATTGGGAAACTTTCCCAACCAATGCCCACACCTGGCAGAAGGAGTCCCAGCACATAGCTGTAGGCACACATAGAAGTTGTGTGGACCTTCTCAGCAATAGGCAGGTTTTCCAAAGAAGGCTTCCTTTCATTTCTCTGTGGTTTCTTCAACACTTATAAAATGATGTTAACATTCAAAAATCAGTTGTGTATATTTACAATAGTATAGGTGAATATTTCATATATTTTGTATTTCTAGATTTAAGGGCCTAGTGGCACTTCCCACCCTACACTAACTCCCTCACATACCCCACCCTACGTCCTCATTCCTTGCTTATTCTTTTAATTTTTACATTGACCTACTTTCAATTTATTTTATAATCATAAGCTTAACCCTCCATAAAGTATTCAATGAATAGTAAGAAGAAAATAAACACTGTTTTGCAACAATAGAGACAAGAACTGTAAATAATAATCAAAGTTCAAAATGTCAGTTTTGCTAACATACTTTACTTAACATTCACTCTGTGTTACCACAAATCAGGGAAAATATATGGTATTTGTCTTTTGGGGATTGGCTTATTTCACTCAGTATAATGGTTTCCAGTTGTATCCATTTTGTTGCAAAAGACAGGAATTCATTCTTTTTTTTATAGTTGAGTAGTATTCCATATTGTGTAAATATTAAATATTTAAAGCACTGAAAGACGTTCTGTGTCTATGGATAGAAAAGCAGAATTTTTAAGATGTTAATATTATTTTTAAAATATTTATTTATCTGAAAGAAAGAGAGAGACAGAGTGAATGAGGGAAACATCCAGTGAGGATAGACTGGTATGTATAGCAGATGTGCTGGGGAAACTAGATTTCCACAAGCAAAAGAAAGAAACTGATCTCCTACCTCATGGTACCTATGAAAAGTAACTCAAAATGGAACAGCAGCGATAATACAAGAGGGAAATTCATAAAATTCTTATAAGTGAATAGAGAACTTATGCATGACTATGGACTTGATGATTAATTTTTAGACATGACATCAAAATAGAAATGACAAAAGAAAAATAAGTGCATTTATCTTCATTCACCTGTGAAAACAAACAAAAAAAAGTCCATTCCTGATGGCTACATTTGTGTGTTGCCTTGGCTAAGACACAGTTCCCAGATATCTTTTCAAATATTACTGTCAACATTTCTGTAAACTTTTTTTGAATAGCAATAACATTTAAATGAGCAGCATTTGTGTTGAGCAGATTACTCTCCATATAGTTGGTGGCTCTCATACAATCTGTTAAGTCCTTAACAGGAAAAGTAAAAAGACTGAGCTCTCCAGAACAAGAGGGAGTGTTGCCAGCAGGATGCATTTGTAATGAATTTGGCCTTGAATCCCCAATTTTTCCCTGGGTCTCACAACTACAGGCCAACCCTATGAATTTTGGATTTGTCAGCTTCCAAAATTGTGTGAACAATTTCAATTCCTTAAAACAAATCTCCCTCTTTCCCTCCCTGCATCTCTCAGAATGTATTTTGTGTTATACACACACACACACATATATGTGTGTGTACTTATACTTCTGTGTATATGTCTGCATATTTGTTTATGTACATACATTTATTCATATATATATATATATTTATGTTTCTCTGGAGAATGGAGAAACCTGGCTAATATACTATCAAAGGATGTTATTAAAGAAGTGAAAGACAACCACCAGAATGGGGAAAAACTGTGTAAGTCACATATCTGACAATCATTCAGTATCCATAATATATAAAAAAAAATAGAGTTCAACAAGAAAACAACACATTTTAAAAAATGGGAAAAATGTTTGAATAGACATTTATCACAAAAAATATATGTAAAGGGAAAATAAACACATGAAAAGAACTTCAGTGTTAATAGTCATTAGTAAGATGTAAAGCAAACCCATAATAATATACCACTTCACATCCATTTACAGAAAAGAAAAAACATCCAATTCCATTTATATGAAATAGTTAGTGTATATACAATCAGTGACTAAAAGTACATTAATACTGCTGCAGCCTGGGGAGATGGGAATAGAGAGCTATAGCTTAATGGTTACACAGTTTGTGTTTCATCTGATGAACAAATTGTGAGAAATAGTGTTGACAGCTGCATAGTATTTTAAATGCAAATACAGTATATGAGTTGTACACATAAAACTTCTTAAAATTACTCATTGTGTGTATGCAAAATCAAATATGAAAAATAATGATTCTTGTATTGGAGGAGGGGTTTGACATTATAATACATTGTTCCCTAAACCTTATTGAGAATATTATTGCTGACTAGGCGTCAACAAGATGGAGAGATTATCCTGGCAGAGAGGTTTCTGGTACAGTGTTCCTAATATGGGGAGCCCAAGGGAGCAGTGTCCTGGAATCTTATGTGATTGAAGTAGACTGACGTTGGGAAGGTAAAACTTGAAGTCTGACTTCAGCAAGAGTGTAAAAACAGCAATCCGTGTAATAAGAGAATATCATATAGAAAAGCATGGCACGTGCAAGGCTGCTCAGTATAGCTCATGCAAGAACAGAAGAACCTGGCTGTGTTAAATGAGAAGCAAAGTTTTTCTTAATAGTTCACCAAAATACAATCAAAACATTGCAGCCCTTCTTATTGGGAAGGGTTCAGAATTGTTTTGCAAACAAAGTAGCTGCTATTCAATTATTATAGTTTCTCATTTACCACAATAAAGGAGTGAGTAAGGCCAAATATTTCCAGTATTTCCTCTTGGTTCTCCAAAGTGTTTTTAAACAAGTGTGTGTACCCATAAGTTGACTCATGCAGTCAAGCACCAAACACTCACACACTCTCCCAAACAATGAACATAGCACACTTAGAGTGGAGTTCTGTTTTCATCCTTTATTATCCGTTGCTTCTTTAGGTTCCTCTATACACATTTAGGAATTAAGATCAGAAAAAAAATAAATAAATAAAACCTCTTGAGCACCTACAAGTCCAGGCAATCAGAGAAACATGTTTTTCCCTCAGGGATGTTTTCCTTGTAAGCAGTATTTTCTTTTCTCTTGTAAACATTTGTGCAGCAGGAATGTTTAAGGCTTTTACTTTTTATAGGCAATCAGGCATTTCTTTATACATTAAACTCTGTAAGAGAACTCTTAACAGAATATAAAAAGAGAAAAACTATTTTATTATTGTTAGGATCCATGTTTCCTATAGAAAGTTCATTATTCAGAAAAAACAACCACACACCGACCCTATTAAAAAAAAACATAAAAAATGATAGTAATACCATACTTCTATATGGCTTTAGGCTAAAGGAAATAATACTTATAAATCTATAAGAGTCTGATTGTGGCAGTCAGTACAAGGCCACTGTTTTAGTCTTACTTACACACTAATAAGAAAAATGTTCATTTTCCCCCTCATCTGTTGTACAGTTTTTCATGTTATGAGGGTGAATCATCTATAAAAAGGTAAAGATGTGTGTTAAGTGTAAAATACAGACAATGATTTCCACTTCCTTCTGATTTAGGAGTCTGTCGAGGTTCAATGAAGGTCATTGATTGCATGTTAGATCAGAGCAACTGAAGTTCTAACCAGTGTAGAGATGAAAAATAACAACATTTGCCATCCCCACTGAACTCTGCACTTTTTGTTATTTTGATACATAGTAATAAATACAATAAAGACCTTAGATAATGTCCAGGACAACTTGCTCAGTATATAGATGAAAACATAAAATCCACTGAGATATAATGCTTCTTCCAAGGTAAAGGCTTGTATCTAACAAATGTAGACCTGGAAAATTATATTGTTCTTCCCAATATTCCCAATATAGAATGTTCCTTCTGACTTTTTTAAATTAACTCTACATGCAAGGACAAATAGCAATTAAAATAAGACAATCATCTTTACTGAAAATAAAATATTTCCTCATCTCCTTTGGACAGCATTTACTTCATTTTTTTTTTTTTTGCATGCCAAGTGTTGTTTTATTTTTTAATTTTATTTGTTATATTAGTTTCAAGTATTTCATATACACAAAGTAGAAACACAGTGTTAAAGTCTATTTTGGCTGATATTATGATGGGTGCTCCAGCCCCCTTTTGTTTTCCATTAGCATTGAATATATTTTTCCATACTTTTACTTTCAGTTCATTGGTATCTTTGTTGGTGAGATGTGGTTCTTGTAGGCTGCAAATAGATGTGTTTTTTTTTTGTTTGTTTGTTTGTTTTTGTTTGTTTGGTTTTTTTTTTTTTGTTTTTTTTTTTTTTTTTTTTTGGCAGGTAGAGTTATAGACAGAGAGAAAGACAGACAGAAAGGTCTTCCTTCCATTGGTTCACTCCCCAAATGGCTGCTACAGCCAGCACTGTGCCGATCCAAAGCCAGGTGCCAGGTACTTCTTCCTGGTCTCCCATGCAGGTGCAGGGGCCCAAGCACTTGGGCCATCCTCCACTGCCCTCCCGGGCCACAGCAGAGTGCTAGACTGGAAGAGGAGCAACTTGGACTAGAACCAGGCACCCATATGATGCAGGTGCTGCAGGCGGAGGATTAACCAAGCGAGCCATGGCACGGGCTCAGTGGCTCTTGTTTTTTAATCCCTTCGGCCAGTCTGTATCTTTTAACTGGAGAGTTGATTCCATTTACATTCAAAGTTACTGATAAGTAACGACTTGGCCATGTCATTTTCCTTAGATATTCCTTTTTTGTTTCCTTTGGATTTCCTTTATACTTTTACTGTTAGATTTTCTGCCTTCATATTCTTTTATAATGATGACTTTCTTTCTGTGTTTCTGTGTATAGCACATCCTTAATAATTTTTTTAGGGTTGTATGAAAGTAACAAATTCTTTCAATTTCTGTTTGGTATGGACGATCTTTATTTCACCTTCATTCATAAGTGAGAACTTTGCAGGATACAGTTTTGGTTTTTTTCTTTTTCTTTTTTTTTTTTTTTCCTCTTAAGACTTTCCTGGCCTGGAGAGTATCTAAAGAGAAGTCTAATTGGAGATCCTCTGAAGGTAATCTTGCATTTCTGTCATAAACATTTCAGAATCTTTTTCTTATTTTTTTCTGTTGAAAGTTTGACTGCAATGTGTGATGGTGAAGATCTTTTCTGGTCATGTTTACTGGGAGTTCTATGTGCTTCCTGTACTTGGAAATCTTTCTTTCTCCAAATCGGAAAGTTGTCTGTAATTATTTCACTAAATAGGCCTATTAGTCTAGTCCATTCCGCTTTCCACATCTTCAGGAAATTCTAAGACCCATTTGTTGGTTTATTTGATAGTATCCCATAAATCTCTGTTTTTAATACCTTTTTTTGTTTGTTTGACTAAAGGATTTCCAAAGATCTGTCTTCTAGCTTGGATATTCCTTCTTCTTCCTCATCAAGTCTGTTGTTATGACTTTCCACTGCATGTTTGTTTATTTGATCTATTGACTTCTTTTCTAACATCTCATATTTATTTCTTTTTAAAAATCTCAATTTCTTGAAAATAATTTTATTCATGTCATGTATGAATTTCTGTCATTCATGGATTTGCTTCTGATTTATTTTGGATAATCCTATGATTAATATTTGAATTTTATTTCCAGCATTTAATCTCTTCATATTCACATTCTAATATTGAAATGCTGTTGTGTTCCTTTGGGGGGCTCATGTTGTCTTTCTTATCCTTTTTTCTTGAGTTTCTGCATTTATTTTTATGTATTTATGGAGATACTTGGTTATTTCCATTGATAGCTTTTATCTTAGCTATCTTATGCCTCTGTGGCTTAGTGGGATATCTGTGTTTTCAGTGAATACCTAGAGCTGTGTGCTGGGTGTGGCCAGGGAGCTCTGGTCAGTGCTAGCCTGTCCATTCACAGAGAGGCAGACGTTACCCAACCTGACTGTGAGTTCTCTACTTCAGTGGCTTGAGCTCCAGAGCCGGTGGTACGTTAGGAGGATGGGAGTGCCTCACAGCCCTATGTGGGTATCCTGCTCCCTGAGAATGTGGCATCCTGTCTCAGTCAGTGGACGTGTGCGTGCACATGGGCCTCCACAGCTGCAGCTTTTGTCCACAGTGGCACCCACCCTCTCACAGCCGAGTGCCAGGCACCATTGTGGGAAGAAAGCTGCCCCTTTTACTTTTTCTAGGTCCATGGGCATTCTTTAGTAGCGAGGGCTTTAGGGCAGACCCACGCCACACTCTTAATCCATCTATCTCTCTATAGTCTGCTGTACTCTGACCTCACTTCAGTCTCCAAGCTGGTGCCCAATCCTGTCTCAGCTGCTTCAGTCATGAGTTGTTTCCCTGTTTGTGCTGTGCGTCTCTACCATCCCCACAGGTCCAAAGTGTTCCTCTTCCTTCCAGAGAATTTCCAGTGCAGTTTTCTAATTCCCCACTGAGAGTGTACTTCCTGTCTTTTGTTTTTGTTTTTTTTTTTTTGTTTTGTTTTTTGTTTTGTTTTGTTTTGTTTTGTTTTGACTGTTCATCCCTGGCCTAACACAGTACATCGTGCCATATTCCACCATCTTGGAATCTCAGGCGGCATTTACTTTATTTATTTATTTTTTTGAAAGATTAAACACAGAGAGAGGAAGAGAAGCAGAGAGGTCTTCCATCTGCTGGTTCACTCCCCAATTGGTCACAACGGCCAGAGCCACGCTGATCTGAATCTAGGAGCTTCTTCCAGATCTCCTACATGGGTGCAGAGGCACAAAGACCTAGGCCGTATTGCACTGCTTTTCCGGCCAAAGCAGAGAGCTGGTTTGCAAGTGGAGCAGCCGGGCTTGAACTGGTGCCCATAGGGGATGCAGACACTGCAGGTGGTGGCTTTTCCTGCTATGCCACAGGGATGGCCCCCAACATTTACATCAGAATAACCGAATAACTGCAGGCCTCTCCTCCCTTTGAAATGCATAGGAATCCTTAGGAAGAGCATATTGGCATTTTGCCATCTATGGTCTCAGTACACATTTTCTTTAGAACACTGAGATTTTTTCATGAAACATAAACAGTTCCTGGGGAAGGGTAGCAGCCTAACTTTTCCGTGTACCTTTCTCCAAGTAGCAAAACTTCCTCCTGTCACAAACCTCAGAGAACTGGTTGCTCTTCTGGATAAATCTAATTAACTTAGTCATTCCAATTAGCAGGTAACATTGAGATTTGCTATGTGTGACAGACAAGTCGCGCTATCATGTCCCCCTGAGAACCACCAGTTTATCTAGAAAATGTGTGTCTGATGGATTTCCAAGTTCTTGGCTAAATACAAGGGTGGGATTCATCCTTTTCTTTCTTGACAGTCTCATAGTAGATTGCTGTGATGGACATTTCATTCTGGATTAATGCTTATTCAGTAATAAAAAGTGTTTTCTTTCTTACTATCTCTCTGGAAAGAATTTCTACACTGTGAGTTTTAGTGTTTATTTTTTTTAGTAAGTTTATTCAAAGGCACAGAATCTTCTGCTGGGTAGGTCACTGAATGATAGCCAACATACTTCTGCTAGACGAAAAGTTGACAGATATATCTCTTCGTGCTGTCAAGAAAAGATCTCCTTAATACACAAGGTATACATGATTCTGTAGTACGTATTGAAACCACTTAGGTTTGCATTACATATTCTTATTTATTTTATTATTTATTTTACTTGAAAGGCAGAGTTACAAAGAGAGTGAAAAAGAGAGAGAATCTTCCATCTGCTTGTTCTCTTCCCAGACGGCCGAAACAGCCAAGGCTGGGCCAGGCAGAAGCCAGAAGCCAGGAGCTTGATCCAGGTCTCCCAGTGTGGGACTTGAAGCCAGGAGCTAGATCAGAAGTGGAGGAGCTGGGACATGAACCAGCGCCCACAGGGGATGTCAGCACTGCAGGCAGCAGCTTTCGCAGATCCCTCATAACCAATTCTTAATTGCATTTTCCCAGAACACTTAGTTTTCTTTTCTTCCCCTCTTCCCTCTTCCTTTCTTCTTACCCTTTGTTCTTTTGCTTATCCCTTAGCTTAGCAGTTGAAACACTGGTTACGATACCTTCATCCCACATCTGTGTCACTTGGTTCAATTCCCTGCTCTGGCTCCTGATAGCAGTTTCCTGCTAATGCAGACCCTGAGAGGCATCTGTATCATTCAATTAATGTGGTCTCTGCTGCTCATGGGAGACATCTGTGTTGTGTTTCCACGCCCCACCTGTGGCCGAGACCCAGCCACATCTATTGTGGGTATCTGGGGAGTAAACCAGCAAATGGGAGTTCTATCCATCTCTCTGCCTCTCAAATAAATAAATACAATTCAAAAAATACAATTGAAGTAATGTTTGTGTTGCACTTAATAAGAAATAACCACTAGTGTGAGTATTTATTTGCACCAAGATGAATTAGGTCAAACCTTGTTCTGAAGACATCAAAAAAGAAAGACAATGCAGAAATAATTGTAGTAAATAGGGTTAGTGGAATGATAGTGGTGTGCACTAGCATTTGCAATGCAGTGGTTAAGTTGAAGAGTCCTGACCTAGGCTTTCTAAGCTCAACACAGCTTTACCACTTAACAGCTAATAGCTTTTGCCAAACTTCCCTGTGCCTCATTCATTATATATAAGTAGGATAATATTACCTAATATGTATGGATGTTATGAGGATTAATGTGTTTATGTACATGCAGTGCTTTGAGAATGTCTGACATCAAATAAGCCCTTGTGATTAAAGCCATTTATAGGACTCTGTAGTAAGAATGCTAATAGCCTATCCTGGGCACTGATTCCAAGCGTTCTTCAGATAGAAGAAATAGAGACGTAAGTCTGTTGCTATGCGGATACACCTTTGCAGCTCAGGGTTTTGGTGAGTTAAATTGTAAGGCAGAGTGAGGTCATCATGGGGACTCATTTGGCCGTATTTGAGGAGCTCTTCGGTCTGGAGCCAGAAGAGGTGAAACAGGCAAGCAAAATGGCCAGATTTGCAGTGTGATATAATACTAATTTTTGGAAAGTGGATTTTGAACTATTTGGAAATGAAGAAAAATAATAAGATAGAATAAAAAATCCAATTGCCTGATAACTTTTTGCACTCAAAATCCTGAAAATATATTTAAATTAGGCTAATTAATAATGCAGTTTTTAAATTTAATTTCCACTAGTTCAGGCCTTTACCTGCTGTTATTAAGAAAAGTATATTTCTCTCATTTTTTTTTGTGTCTAACTTTCAAATAAAATGTTTTTCTCACCTCTTAAAATGAAAGATAATTTTGGATTAAGGAATTGAATTTCTATTGAGAATTTCATTCAGTGTCACTATATACATATAGTGGTATATATATAATTTATCTTCTATTAAAATGAATATTTTTGCAATGTAAAATATTTCTAATGTTAGAATCTTCCTTCTGATTATGGTCAGGATGACAAAAAATGTATCTGAAATTTTAAGAATGGATATCACTATAAATAGTGAACACCATTTGATCAAATTCATCTTTAAGTAACCAGATTGATATCGGGGATGACCCCCTAAAATATATACGAAAATGTGGCCCTTCAAGGTTCCTCAGAAGTGCCATCTGGGGTGCCACATATGCTACCAGAGTTTGGGGTGCCATATGATATCACTATATGCTTATTAATAAGTCCCCAATATAAATAAGCATGAGAGGGTTTGTGCCTGATAGTTAGAGAAGAATTCTAAATACCGGCACAGATAAACAAGGCAGCATGGTACATTTATGCTTTTATTTAGTGTGAAAGGTTCATAGGAGAGTGAGAACTTTATTTAAGAGAGAGAGATAAATCTGGGTTCTTACCGAGCACCAGGAACCAGCCACAAGGAGGAGCATCTAGGCCAGGAAGACTAGGGCAGGTGGCCCAAAGGCCACGCCCCCTGGGGGTGCAGGAGCGGGGCACTTCATGTCCCAGGCTTTTAACCCTCTTCCAAAGGGGAGTGGTTAATTAACCTGATTGGCTGCTGGGCACCCAGGTGTGGCCAGGTAGGGGCATCAGGTCACACAGGTGCATGGTGAAGGTATCAGGGTGTGAGGTCACACAGGGGCGTGGCGACGGTGTGGTCTTCCAGCTCACAAACCTGATCAATTTTAACCTGTATGCCTGCCTGCTTCAAGATGACTTAGTCGTTTAGAATAACATAACGCCCTGCAGAAGAACTTGAAAACAGTAAACTGCTAGGTTCATACTTTCGCATTGACATGCTCGATAACACGTCTGTGTTTCATAACCAAGTAACTCCTTGTCTTTAATCTGTTGAGAATTAACAAGAGATGTATTCCTGTTATACATCATAGTCAAATAAGAATATTCTCTGTGGTCATACTGTGGATGCAATGTGATACGTGTGACACATGTGGGAGCATCCTCAATCCCTGGGTTCTGTGTGGACAGTCACATCTCCATGTGTATTTGGTTATAACATCTTCGCAGAGCAACTTTTTCTCTTAAGACATTATATACACACACGCACACACACACACACACACACTATAAACACACAATTTAAATCACAGACAAGGATCACCCCAGAACAGATTATACACATTCAGATGCCTGTGTCTGTATCTGATTGCCATCAGAACACATCCACTTTTGACTGTTGAATTTAAATTTATATTTGACTGAATTTATATTTTTAGTCTGGAAAACAGTGAATAAATAATATAATTGAAATCTTTTCTGTATGAAAAATTAACTGAATTTCCCCTCATCATCTTTGCATCTTGTCAGTTTCTGCCAATTTAAAAAGTCTTTCATATATATATGAAATTTTAAAAGCCTTTCATATATATATGTGTGTGTATATATATATATATATATATGACTTTCTCAGAGAGAGAGAGAGGGAGAGAGAGGGAGAGAGAGAGAGAGAGAGAGAGAGAATGTGTTTTCCTTAAAAGGAAAGTAAGAAATATAAGTGAAATTTTAACTATAAGGAGTGAAATAAATATATAATAGCTTATAGAACCAAAAAAAACAATGAGAAGTTAGAAGGAAATGAAAATAAGCAAGGAAAGAAAAACAAACGTTTGAAGAATATTATATAAATACTGCAATATCAGAGAAAGAGAAAGTAAACATTTGAAAAATATTGTACAAATGTTGAGAAATCAAAGAAGCAAATAGGTTCCTTACAAAATGACTATGTTACCAGTAAACAAAACTGAATTAACCCACTGTGTGCATTCCGGAAATGATGATTTCTTATCAGTTGAATTCCTGATATGCTTCTCAAATCTTCTTCATCTTTGACAGTAGTAACAGCAAATAGCTATTTCATAGACCCTGATACCTTACATATCAATTCAAAATCCACCACTCCCCATCCGTCCTCCCAGCATAACACAAACCATTATCACGTGATTACAAAGGTCTTGCAGGAGGAGAAGGATGGAATAATTGTTCACTTAATGAATGAATCGGAGAATAGGAGCTTTGTATCCAAATGACAGTCTGAGATAGAATGTTCTAGACTAGTTTGCAATGAATATGAAAGTATTTAGGATTCACATGTATACCATTCTAGCACAAGAAGGCACCATTTCTCCAGGCGGCAGCTACTCTGATTCAACAGTGCTGCTAATGATGATGCTGGGTTTCTGTGTCGTGGTTGACATTAGTTAAAGCTGACAGCAAATTAAATATCTCCTTATCACTGGTTGAATTGAACCTGCAGGATAATTAAAAGCCTGCAAATTCACTTTCCATCAAACATGAGTAAGGAAGCAAGGAGCAAACCACAAAAGATATTCTATTTTTTTCCAGCAAATTTTGAGGATTATTCCTACATCCCTTTGCAACAGGATTTATTTTCTCAAGAATACATGATTATAGATGGTGCCAACTGTATTCATGAGATCTGCTAGCTTGATTGTTAGAAGTATTAGTAGGTTTTATCCTAGGTAAACTGTTTTAAATTGTGTTGTATGCTATATTTGAGATCATTTATGAACAATTTTCATTAAATAATTAGCTTTTAAAGATACCAAACAATCCTGAATGAGCTTGGTGAAAGATATATCTATCTATCTATCTATCTATCTCTCTATCTATAGAGAGAGAGAGAGACTCCAACCTTGCTAATATTTTGTATTAGAAAATTTTGAAAACTAAGCAAAAAAAGTCAAGGAACATGAGAGCAGAAAGTGACATTCAGATATTGTGAAATATGGCTTTATTATTTTATGTTTTAAATGTTTAGAGAGACAGAGAAAGGTGCTATCCCCTGGCTCACTGATTAAAATCCAGTGATGGGGGCTGGCATGGTGGCACACTAGGATAATCTTCTGCCTGAGGTGCTGGCATCCCATATAGGTGCCAGTTCTAGTTCAGGTTGCTCCTCTTCCAGTCCAGCTCTCTGCTGTGGCCTAGGAAGGCAGTGGAGGATTACCCAAGTGTTGGTCCCCTGTACCTGCATGGGAAAATGGGAGGAGGCACCTGGCTGCTGGCTTCAGATTGGCATAGCTCTGGCCGTTGTGGCCTTTTGGAGAGTGAACCAACAGAAGGAAGACCTTTCTCCCTGTGTCTCTCTCTCTCTCTCTCACTATCTATAACTCTACCTGTCAAATAAATAAATAAATAAATAAATATCTTAAAAAAAATCCAGTGCTGGGAGCCAGCACTGAGGTGTGGTAGGTTAAGGCTTGATCTGCAGTATCAGCATCCCTTATGGGTGCCTGTTCATATCCCGGCTACTCCTCTCCCAATCCAGCTCTCTGCTTATGGTCTGGGAAAGCAGTAGAAGATGGCTCATGTCCTTGGGTCCCTGAACTCATATGGGAGAACTGGAATAAGCTCCTGACTCCCGGCTTCAGATGGGCCCAGCTCCCACCATTGCAGCCATTTGGGGAGTGAAACAGTGGCTATCTTTTTCTCTGTCCCTCTCTCTGTCTGTAACTCTGCCTTTCAAATAAATAAATAAAATCTTTAAAAATAAAATCCAGCTATTGTTGAGGCTAGGGTGAGCTAAAGCCAGAGCTTGAACTCAATGCAGGTCATCCATGTGAGTGTCAGAAACTCAATTACTTTACTCATTTCTACTGCCTCACAGGGTCTGCATAAGCAGGAAGCAGGAGTCAGCTGTCAAACAAGGTACTGCTATATGGGGCATGGACATTTAACTGCTAGATCAACACCCTCTCTTGGCCTTGTTTTATAGATCTGGGAGAGTCTTTTGTTGATATAATGTCGTTTTGATTGCATTCTGTGCTAGCTTTCCCCTATGTGGATGGAGAGTATGATTTGCTATCCATATTCCTTGCAAAAAAGGAGGGTATTATTTACCCAGCTGTCAGAAAATGACCTTCACCTTCCTGCTCTTTCATGGACAGTCTGATTCCAGAACCGATTGCTGTAGAAATGCTGTCTCATTACTACAAGACACAGCCATGGAGCCTCCTGCAGCTCCAGACACCCTCACTGGATGAGTAAGGGTTGCATCAGACTTCATGTTTGCTCTACCAGTCCTTCCTTCCCTTCTCCCGATGCTGATCCCAAGAATACTCCCAGTTCATCTCCATGTAAAGATCTACTTGGAATAAGATCCAAAATGCGTTATACAGAATACCTAAAGTGGGATTCTACTCACACTAGCCTCATCATGAGGCAATTGAGGAACTGAACTGTAGATCCGAAAGGAACTGCGTAATGTGGATATTTGAGGGATGAGTAAAAGCTATCTAAATGT
Source organism: Oryctolagus cuniculus (assembly GCF_964237555.1). NCBI lineage: Eukaryota > Metazoa > Chordata > Mammalia > Lagomorpha > Leporidae > Oryctolagus > Oryctolagus cuniculus. The sequence goes on along the minus strand of NC_091445.1, from coordinate 8,474,683 downwards.
GGGAATATGTGGGATTATTACAGCAGAATATGGGGCATTCTACAAAGTGACAGGCATATAACATTTGTTCAGTAATAAGCCTGAATCAGCAGAAGCTCAGGAGTTGGGCTTACCTATCTAGTCTATCACCAATTCATTTCTTTCTGGAAGTTTTCAGGAAAATAGAGGGATTTTTTTTTCTGTTTTTCTTTTTTAATACCCCCTGACTTATGCCCTTCTACTTGAGTTTCCAAAGCCAGGAATGGTGGATTCAGTCATTTTAACAACATATCTCTAATCTTCTCTTCCAACTTCATCTTCTTTTAAAGATTTTGGTAATTAAATTAGAGCAAGTTGGATATTAACATGGTTAGCAACTTTAGTTATACCTTCAATCTTTTAATAAAAGGAAAAGGATTTCTTTATTTACTTGAAAAGCAGAGTTACAGAGAAAGAGGAGGAGATACACACAGAGATACCTTCCATTTGCTGATTTACTCCCCACATGACAGCAAAGACTGAGGCTAGCCTAGGCCACAGCCAGTGGCCCAGAACTCCACTTGTGTCTCCAACTTGGGTGTCTAGCACCCAAGCATGGGGCCACTTACGCTGCTTCCCGAGGTGCAGTAGCAGGGAGCCAGACTGGAGGTGGAGCAGCGGGGACTCAAACCCCACTCACATGAGATGTTACCATTGCAGGCAGTGGCTTAAGCTGCTGTGCCAGAATGCTGGCCACTGCACCTGCAGCTTTAATTACATTTTGCCATGTGATATGCTATATTCATGGTTTTAGGAAGCAGGGCATGGATTTCCTTGGGGTACCGTTATTTTGCCTACCACATGGCACTACTACTAAGCATACCTGCTGGGTCAGGTAGAACTCTGACACACTTCTGCACATCTTCCCTACTAAATTTTATTATGACTTAAGGCCGTCCTGCTTCTGTTAGCCCTGTGCCTACCTCCATACCCCCTGTGTGGCACCTTGGAACTTCCCAGGGGCAAAGATGCTGTTCACACCTGCCCAAGGTTCCCTTTGTTTTTCTCACACTGGTTTCCCCATGATCAATCCAGAATGGAAGTCGGTTTAGAATACTTGTTATTTGAACCAATTGATATGTGACTCAATGACCTTAACTAAAAGCAGAGTATCTGAAATATTTCCCTTTAATCCTTTGATGTTTACTTTCCTCTGTTACTTTATCAAATTCAACCTTATGTTGATATCATTTGTAATTTTATATTTCTATTCCTGCTATAAAATTAGTGGGATATTTTCGTTTATCCTTAAACATCTTCTACAAAGCGCATATTCAATACATAGTTTTTCGATGGAAATGCCATAAAATGTTAAAACAAAATCATGTTGAACATTTCTCTTGTATTTTGGGTGAGCATTTATTGAATTCAGGGTCACATTCCCACTTTTGAAACTGTACCTCTCATTAGGATACAGATCTTAAAAACAGGAAACTGCACCCCACAACCTGAATCACTGAGCCTGCCAACCATGACCTATACAGAGTTTGAACATCAACACTGGGGCTGGACTCCTACAGGGGGTCAGTGATTGGGTTGCTCAGAGGATTTTCACATTCTGCATTATTTCCCTTGGCTGAAGTTTATAGGCATTGCCCTTTTCCGTTCCCTCTCCAGCCATATATCACACTCAATTAATTTTCGTGTGCGTATAAAAGCTCAAAGAAACAGTATTGTCCTTGTCCTCAAAGTAATCAGCGTTGCAAATTTCTCAAATAGCCTGATAATTTAACAAAATTATACATGCCACAAGAAAATGTACAATGGTTTTGGAATTGCACTGGCAATATAATAAGGATTAATGGTAGTAAGTCTGTAGATCAAGTTATGCAAACGTGAAGCTTAAACAAAATCTTTTTCAGATGCAATCTCAATTTAACATGGTAAACAAAATTATAAGAAAATTGTATTAAAAGCCACTTGTAATATACTGGAAATTTACATTGGGGGCCATTTTTACCCAAAATAATATTATTTGACTCCAGAAATGAGGTTAATTGTCTAATGAGAGTAAATGGTTATAACACAGCACTAAAATAGTAGAAACTGCTATTTATTTATTGTCACAGATCTTTATGCCTTTCTAAGACTTACCACAGGGACTACAATTCCTGTCCTAGGCAATTCTTTCTGGTAGTGATCTAGAAGTTTCTGTTTAACCTTTCTCATGAAAGGAAAGTAAATAATATGAGGGTACCTCAACAAGTTTATGCAAAAATAAACAAAGAAGATGAGAATTTTATTGGAAATGGTTTTGAAATTTATGCAAAGTTCCTTTATCACATGCATTTTATATAAACTTTTTGAAGACTCCTTGAATGAATGGATTTCAAAAAATTTTTGTACCAAAATAAACTGATCTGAAGCCACCATGAGCTTTTATGTAATAAATGCGCAGTGGGTGCTGTGAATAGAGATCATCAAACAATTACTGTGCTCCTGAGGAACCATGGAGTGAGGGAGAGGTGTTTGTTTAAATTGCCTTTAGCACACCTAAGCCACCCCGATGAACTCAAGTAAATTGTGGTGTGTGACTGTAGACAGAAAGCTTCCTGACCAGTAACCCAAGGCCCCCATATTGTGTCCTTTGATCCACCTGCCATATCCTATCCAATCAAAGCATCTGAGGCCTATATTACTGGAGTTATCCCTTTTTTTTAAGTTATCCCTTTTATTCCAACAAAATAAACCTAATTATCCTTCATTCCAGATCCTAAAAAGAACCTAAAAGTGTGATGCAATACATAAACGTTCTTCAGCAACATGCCGTGCCCTGAGGACAGCAGCCCACAGAAGAAGCACTGATGGGGCGGGCTTTGACACAGTGGCTACGGTGCTGCTGGGGACACTTGCCTGTCTGTGGCAGTTCCTGGGTTTGAGTTGTGCCCCCACTAATGATTTCAGTTTCCTAGGCCCTGCACATCCTGGATATGGCAAGTAATAACTCAAGTACTTGGTCCCTACCACTCCTGTGAGAAACCAGGCTTGACCTCCAGGCTCCTGACGTCCATCTAGTCAGCCTTGCGTATTATGGGCATTTGGAGAATGAACTAGTAGATGGAATAACCCTGTTTTTCTGCCTGTGTCTGTCTTTCTGCCTTTCAAATAAAATAAATACATAATATGTAACAGTAAAAAGACCCTCAAAATCTAGTTTAAAAAAGGAAAATCATGATAATACAGCCAGGTAAAACTTGATAAATATGAAACTATGAAATGATGAGACAGGGAAGTTGTGCTTACAGAGTTGTCTTAAATAATTATACTAATGTTTAGGATGAAATTCTCATGGTGAAAGAAATAATGTAAAGTATTACCTATAGCATTCTTTTCAGTGAATTCCACTGTTTACACAATTAAGGAACAAGAGAGACACAATAACAGAATTTTATCTGCATAAGATGCTGGCCCTCTTCCACCAAATCAATGCTATTTACGTAACAGGGGGTGAGTTCATAAAAAAAATGTGCCTTTGGAAAGTGAATGACTTCAGATTTTCTCAAAAAAATGCCTGATAAAGCTGACTTGTTGAAGTTTTTCTTATTTCTGATCTGTTCCACTGGTCCAAGAGGCAGGTCTGTAAAATTACCATTATTTCCAGCTGTTAAGTAAAAGAAACAAAAAGCTGCCACCCACACAAATCAAATCTCAACATCCAGTCAAAAACAGGGTTTATCAAAAGGCAATTGTGAGTTTAATAGTTTGAGATTGCCTGTTTCTTTAATGTATAGTACCAGAGACTTGCTGGAAGAAAACCTGTGGAAGTTAACCATATGGAAGCCCATATGTTAACGCATGTAAAATCACCATCGGTCACTAATTTTTGGACAGAAGATCAGTGTACACCTTCAAATAAAAGCTGATTCAACATGGGCTTTATTGCCTTGAGCACTGAAAGCCGGTGTGAATAGAGTACACAACACACAAGTTTGCTGAAAGTCTTGTCTGTGGCTTTTTTCCCTTCGTGCTAAATATCCACTTAAACTTCCATCAAATTAGAACGAATGAAAATCCAGAGTTCTCATAGCTGCTCTAAGATAATGTACCCTGTATTGAGCAAAGACTAGTGAAAAGGATCCCTGAGGAGTGGAATGGATGCTTCTGATCCCTAATTTGGGTGGAGGTAAGATGCAATGTTGATAGTTAATTTTCAGAGACCTCTTGCATTACAAGGAAACTTCAAAAAAGTTTTTGGAAAATGGAATGAAAAGTTAAGTTTATTTGTGTCAAAGTTGTTTAAATATAGACATAGTGTTTTCTGTCACACAACTTTTCTGTGAATTTTGGAAGATGCTTTGTATTTCAATCCTGATATTGACTCAGCATGGGGAAATGTCATTTTTAAGAATCCTGTTTGTCTGGCGAATGTCCTAAACAGCACGCTGGCCTCAGAATCAGCCCTAAAGGCATTCTGATCTGGCTGAAAAGCCCATGAGAGTATTTCAAGCATGGAAAGCCAAGACACTCTGGCAAAAAAAAACAAAAAAAAACAAAAAAAAACCAAACCTACATGAAAGATCTCTGTGAGGGAGATCCCAGTGGAAAGAACAAGTCTTCAAAGAAGGAGGTACCTTTCTCTGAAGGGAGGAGAGAACCTCCACTTTGACTATGACCTTGTCAAAACAAGATAAGAGCCGGAGAACTCAAGGGGCTTCCATAGCCTTGGAAACTCATGACTGGTGCATAGGGAGATTACTGAGTATTACAGGAGTATTACAGGAGTATCAATTTGTAAAGTCAACAACAGGAGTCACTGTGCACTTACTCCTCATGTAGGATCTCTGTCCTTAATGTGCTGTACATTGAGGCTTAATGCTATAACGAGTACTCACACAGTATATTTCACTTTGTGTTTCTATGGGGGTGCAAACTGTTGAAATCTTTACTTAATGCATACTAAACTGATCTTCTATTAAAAAAAAAAAAAGAAGAAATTAGCAATTCCCAACTTGACTCTCACTGGGATTAAACATGACAATAGGTCTGATCTGATTTCATCATCATTTAAAAAAAATCATCTATTATTTTTCACTTTATGTTTCTGTGTGGGAGCAAACTGTTGAAATCTTTACTTAATGTATGCTAAACTGATCTTCTGTATATAAAGAGAATCGAAAATGAATCTTGATGTGAATGGAAGGGGACAGGGAGTGGGAAAGGGGAGGGTTGCGTGTGGGAGGGATGGTATTGAGGGGAAGCCATTGTAATCCATAAGCCGTACTTTGGAAATTTATATTCATTAAATAAAAGTTAAAAAAAATCCTATTTGTCGTCTTTCTAGCTAACATATATAGAAAAATTAGGGAGAATCAAGCACCTTGTTTATTGTTTTTTTTTGTTTTGTTTTGTTTTGTTTTGTTTTTCCTTTTTAATGCAAATAATCATGATTGAAAGTGTAGTGGGTAGGCACAGACTCAGGGGCAGGGGAGCTAGAGCTCAGAACTCCACTGCTTTTTTTTTCTTCTTTTCTTTTTTTTTTTTTTTTAAAGATGTATTTTATTTATTTAAAAGACAGTTACTGAGAGGTAGAGGCAGAGAGAAAGAGAGATCTTCCATCTGCTGGTACACTCCCCAATTGGCCTCAATGGCCGGAGCTATTCCAATCTGAAGCCGGGAGCCTGGAGCTTCTTCTTGGTCTCCCACATGGGTACAGGGGCCCAAGGACTTGGGCCATCTTCTACTGCTTTCCCAGACCATAGCAGAGAGCTGAATGGGAAGAGGAGCAGCTGGGACTAGAACCAGCGCCCATCTGGGATGCCGGTGCTTCAGACCAGGGCTTTAACCCACTGCGCCACAGCACCAACTTTTTTTCTTCTTAAAAATATTTTAACAATAATTATTCATGTTTATTGGGTAAAGTATGGCTTTTTTTGTCTTTGTGCTCCTGGAAGTATTTTTTTAAATTTAGTTTTAAGATGTAACAATTTGGGCTGCTAAATGCAATGCCATCATCCCAATATGGGTACCACTTCATGTCCTAGCTGCTCCGTTTCCAATCTAGCTCCCTACTAATGGCCTCTTAAAAGTAATGAAAGGTGGCCTAAGTGCTTGGGCCCCTGCCACCCCTTTGGAAGACCTGGGAGAAGCTCCTGGATCCTGGATTTGACCTTGCCCAACCCTGGCAGTTGCAGCCAATTGGGGAGTGAACCAGCAGATGAAAGATCTCCCTCTCTGTCTCTTCTTTGTCTCCATCTTTTCTGTAGCTCTGACTTTCAAATAAAACAAAATGAATCCTTTACAAAAAGATGTCACAATTTTAGCTTTTTGCTCTATTCACTTCATATGTAGACATTGTATAGATACACATTTTTACTGTTTTCCTAGGAAACATGGCTATTAAATTCACATAAGGTGAGATTCATGACAATGATCATGAAGTAAGGAAAGACGCATGTTTTGTCATGTGAATTATATAATTCAATGAACACAATATTCATAGCAATATACATACAAACCAGTGTGGCATCCATTCTTTCTATTGGTGTAACATGGATCAGCTTACGGAACAGTCTTGTGCCTTAATTTTCTCATTTCTAAAATGGGAATAATGGTATCTCACTTAATTTGGGGAAGAATTGATCACCCAGATAAGATTGAGTAATTTATTTCTTGTTTGTTACTTTCATTAGGATTGCATCCTACATAGATCTAATTAATCTAATTATTAAAATTTTTGCCTCCATGAAATATGAACATGGCCTTAAAGTCAGTTTTTGCAACATGCATAAAGATTATTGCCATCCTCGCACATAGTAATTTCTCTCAGGGGTTTTTGTAGTGATGAAAAGCTGACTAATTAGTTCCAGAGATATATTTCAATATGAACAAAGTTAATCATGCCAAAAAGTGTGGGGTGTAGGGTAAGTTGTTATAAGTGTCTTCCTTTTTCACAAAAAGAAGTGCAGTATGGAAAGGAATCAAAGAAAAGATTTTATTAACTTATTGGCATCACAGGCTGTTACTTGTCATGATAATTTACTTGGCGTTAGAGCTAATAGTGACTATCTATTCTCTGAAACATAAATTTAGTCCAGAATTCATAAATCTGAGCATTCTGTAAACGCCTAAGCTTATAAACTTGCCTTAACTAAAACGTATTTGATGATGTGCTGTTTCCCTCTTCTCCACCTTCGTGTCCCACACCACAGGTAGACACTCACCTGCTTACTTTGTGCAGAATAATCCCCTTGCACCCCATTGTGGGATTTTCATGAATAATCCAGAATTGATTTTACTGGTTATTGAAAAATAATATGATTTCAATACAAATCATTATAATAAATTCTGATAAAAATATACTTTGTCAGTTTTATACTTAAAACATTTCATTCTTTAATATGTCAGAACATGTGTATATTCTTTATATCTTGCATCTTATTTAGATTTAAACTTGTTGGTGCCTGTTCCATTTATTTATTTATTTATTTGATAGGCAGAGTGGACAGTGAGAGAGAGAGAGACAGAGAGAAAGGTCTTCCTTTTTGCCATTGGTTCACCCTCCAATGGCCGCTGTGGCTGGCGCGCTGCGGCCAGCGTACTGCACCCATCCAAAGCCAAGAGCCGGGTGTTTCTCCTGGTCTCCCATGGGGTGCAGGGCCCAAACACTTGGCCATCCTCCTCTACACTCCCGGGCCAGAGCAGAGAGCTGGCCTGGAAAAGGGGCAACCGGGACAGAATCCGGCGCCCCGACCGGGACTAGAACCTGGTGTGCCAGCGCCACAGGTGGAAGATTAGCCTAGTGAGCCACGGTGCCGGCCTTTTTCCTTTTATTTTTAATGTTTTATACATTAATGCTATGAATCATAGCTGGATGCAACTTATAGTCAATAAAAATGCATGATCTAAACCAGCAAGAAAGATAGTAATATATTTAATACATTGGATTAATTTAAAAATAATCCATAACTACTGTGGAGAGTTGGTAAAAAGGAGAATATTTATGATAAGTAGTCATGATCAGGAAATGTTTGTGGCATCTGCTATTGAAAACAATAACCAAGAAAAGTACAACAAAGTGGCTTTTCTGAAATCAGTAAATCAAGAAAATGGGCTGTAATGTAGTAAATAAAGAACTCAGGGATATTCATACAGAAGATGTATTATATTGGCTAAATCAAAGCTATTACCCTCATTACCCTCCCAATGAATATACAAATAATACAATGTTTTGAAACCATTAATCTAACACCTCTAGTAGGCATCAAATCCTAGCTTTTTTTTTAACAGACACCTATGCTACATTCATTAGAAATTAATATACCACAGACCGTTCATCCTTGGAATGATGTATCATCAGTGCAAAAAGCTTCTGACATACTTCACATCTTCAGAGACTGTTCTCTGAAATTTCTCACATGAATCAGAATTGTAGCCCATTTAGCCGAGAAGCCTCAGGAAGTGGCAGCACAAATACACTTCTTTGTCATTTTTGTGGCTATGCTTCCCATCCACGTGTGTTCATAGTAAATGAGCCATACGTGTGCAGAAGGTGGGTGACCAGACTGGGATTTCAAACTCGTAGCTCCACCATTCTAGTCCATGTAAAAAAATCTAAATGAAAAGCACTAAAGAGAGCATTCTGTATATTAGGCGAGTTTACAGACTTGTGGATATGCCATTAAAAGCAGGAGGTGTGCTCATGGCCACTGTAGAAGTTTCCAGATATGAAGACACCACACATGACAGCAAATACCTCCTCACTTTTATTATATTATTTTAAATAAGCATTGATGCAAAACTTACTCTCCTATAATTGTGACAGCTGTATACTGTTAGTCAACACCAGCTGCTATTTCAAGCGTTTACCAGTTATCTAATCTTCAAGTAATTCTTTAAAGTGCACAGTATAAATGTACTTCACCCTCATGCAACAGTTTATACAAAGGAAAATAATAAACAGAGAGGCCCATAACCTGCCCAGGGTTTCACAACTACAGGGTGAAGTGTATGTCTTTCATTGACAAATAGATTTATGTTGAGTCTGAATTCTTTTTTTTTTTTAACTGATTATGCTGAATTATCTCTCTTCTTAGAATAATGCTTTCTTTCCAGATGACTTCTTTGGCTAACTTCAAAAGCAAACATGAAGATATTCATTAATTTTTAGCCAAATGTAAATATACCAAAATATCCAGCATATTCTCTTTCTCTATTATATAACATATATATTACATATTATGCATTTTGATAGCACATGCTGGTTATAAGACTGTTTTTAAAAAGTCTCAAAAATATGTTCTGTTAGAGTATCTTGTTAAATGTAATTTTCACATTCTTTCTTTCTGTACAGTTTGAAGAATATATTTCTTCTTTTTGTACAGTTCTAACTTCCTCCCTCGTTCCTTCTTTCTTTTTCTCTCCTTTTTTTTTTTTTTTTTTTTTTTTTGACAGGCAGAGTGGACAGTGAGAGAGAGAGAGACAGAGAGAAAGGTCTTCCTTTTTCCTGTTGGTTCACCCCCCTGTGGCCGATGAGGCCAGCGCACTGCGCTGATCCGACGCCAGGAGCCAGGTACTTCCTCCTGGTCTCCCATGTGGGTGCAGGGCCCAAGCACTTGGGCCATCATCCACTGCACTCCCGGGCCACAGCAGAGAGCTGGACTGGAAGAGGGGCAATCGGGACAGAATCTGGCGCTCCGACTGGGACTAGAACCCAGGGTGCTGGCGCCGCAGGTGGAGGATTAGCCAAATGAGCCGCGGCACCGGCCTCCTTGCTTCCTTTCTACTTTTCTCTTTTCTTTCCTTTCTTAATTTTGTTATGACATATTTTTAATTTACATGATAGTCAAAATTTTAATCTCCACTAACTAGTTCAGTAAATGAAAAATAAAAATATCATAGTTCTTCAATAGCTGATTTAAAGTTTCATTCAATATAAGTAACTGTACTGTGTTTTCTGGGTTTCCCAGACAGTAACCTTTGAGCACCTGATACAGTCGCCTCAGTCAACAAGAGCTTTTATCTACCACCCTGTGTGGAATAGCTGTGCTATCACGGGCTGTGTTATGATCTCTCCTCTTATTATTGTCACAATTTGGAGAACATTTACAACTGAGAGCAGGGGAACCCTTTAACATAAAAGTGTGCCTTAAATGTGGATATAAACCAGAGAAATAACTGATGGTTGATACAAAGCAGAAAGAATTATGGCTGGAAAAATACCCATTTTAAAGTGCAAATATTTTAATTATTCTAAAATAATGGAAGGGGTGGTATTGTGCTGATGTGAGTTAAACTGCCAATTGCAAAACTTTCCTTCCATATTAGAGTGCCTATTTGAGTCCCAGTTACTCCACTTCCAATCCAGCTCCCTGCTAATGTGCCTGGGGAAGCAGGGAAGATGGATCAAGTTCCTGGGCCCCTACCACTCATGTGGAAAACCTGGGTGGAGCTCCCGGCTTCAGCCTGGCCAAACCTTGGCTTTTGTGGCCATACAGAGGAGTGAAGCAGAAGATGAAAGAGAAAGATCTTTATTTCTCTGTCTGTCTGTCTGTCTATCTCTCTCTCTCTGCCTTTCAAATAAATAAATCAAACTTTAAAAGTAGAAAACAGTAGAATTATACTTCTGCAATTTATGAAATGTTCTACTTTTGTAAGATGCCATCCCCCCTCTTAAAAGCAGAGTATGTTTTATCTAAATAATGGACAGAATTCTGAAGTAAGCTTATGGGTCCACTTGGGTCACTTTTCTATTTATGCTATTTCCATTGGATTGGGGACAAGTGGAAAGTATGTGTGAAAAGGAAGGACTGGGGAAATCAGCCAGTGACCTAGAAATTAACATGAAAATGACAGTGTGTACCTTTGTGGAAAACAGTGGTGATACAGATTCTGCTTTCTGAATTCAAAACTATGATGTGACTTTAGACAATGATGTTTATAACGTCAGCATGCGCTAGTCTGTATTTTTGTATTATGGGTTGTTTCTAAGGTTGATTTCAAATTGAACAGTCAACCATACTTAACATTGATAATCATGATTACTTATCCCTTATTTATGCACTGTTACCTACTCACTTATTTTCATGATCTCAAAATGATATGCAAATTCAATTTATCATGTTTAAGTACAATTTTATTATTTCCCACATATTATGATCTATTCTGAGGCTTCTTTAAAACTGTCAATGCTTAAGAGTTAAATGAGGACACTGTGACTCACACACACTGTGATAAAAAGAAAGCAGGCAAGATCACCAGGATCAGGGCAAACAGAACAAATGGGAAGGAAGAAGGTGATTTTTGTGTCTTCAAAGTAAATTTTAAAAATGATTTGATTTCTGTATCCTTGGTGCTAATCTGTTTTTCTTCTCTACATTTTGGCTTTTATATGATTTATAGTTCTTGATAGCACCAATATTTCTCAATAGAGTTACAACTTTATTGCATAGCATTAGAATCTCATAATTCTCTTATTATCGGTGACAGTCATGCATTGGAGCAGAAATATGGTTCTGTATTCCAGACAGACATATTTGATACTTGGTGTTCAATACTGTTTTCATGTTACTCTATCACCATTATCTGATAGTATGTAATGTACTTCAGAAAAATACTGTCAAGCTTCTAAGAAAATATGATATATTTTTAAATGATGACATGGCTCTTCACTTCCTGGCTTATATGGAAGTAGAGAATCATGTTGCTCCCTAGAGAAAAAATATCTAGTGTTAGAGAATTATTTTGGAGTACACGTTTTTTAATTTTAATATAACATAACTTTAAAAAGTTTAATTATATAAAAATTAATATTTTAAGTAGGTAAATTCATAATTCAAATATCTGAGTAGATGAAAGATGTAATTTAAAATTATAAATTGTTTTTTTGAAATATCTCTAGGAAAAAGTAAATAATACACTCCTGCCTCATTCTAGTTCAAATACACACATATAAGACTGACTACAATTGTATCCTGATTCTGTCATGATATTTCACATGAATGACAAAAGCAAATGCTTAATCTGACATATACAAATATAAAATAATCATAGGTTTGGCAATAATATCGTAACTATAATAAATGTAAACAAAATTAGAAATACTGATATATTTTATTTCATTTATCTATTTTCCAATTGCCAAAATGTTTTGTCACATGAAATAGCATGAATAGTCTAAACAAGAAGATGAGGTTGATGCTAACTGTCAGAGCCTCTTAACATAATTGTGATTATCAGTTTGGGATTATAAAGATGAACATTAGAAGGATTAATAGCAAGTCTTAAATATTTATGAGTAACATTTTATTCCCTTCAAGGATATACATATGCAGAATGTATTAATCAATCTAAAGTGGCAGGGATGAGTAACTTCATGCACTTTAGGGGTAAACACATAAGCAAGCAAATTTTTTTCAAAAGATCTATTTTTTTTTTGAGAGAGAGTTACAGAGATACAGTGCAAGACAGAAAAATTTTAGATGTGATGCTTCATTTTCCAATGACTGCAGTGAACAGGGCTGAGCCAAGCTGAAGCCAGGAGCTCAGGAGCCAAGAGCTTCATTGTGGTCTCCCGTGTGGGTACAGGGGCCCAAGGACTTGGGCCATTTTCTGCTGCTTTACCAGCCACATTAGCAGGAGCAATATGTAATATTTTTAATCTCTACAAATGAGAAGAATGGAAATGAGGGTGGAGTCTCCTGTGCATTGATTATTATTTTGTTCTATCAATATAGACAATGGATGTTTTTCTTTAGTTCTGAAAAATTTTAAATAAAGATATATCTAGATTATATTTTCCACAGTATATAAAAAATTGTACCCATGGTTATTTTTGAGGATATGTTGAGATTCAAAACAAATAATTGTTTTTTACAGACTTTAAAAGTTATTGAAATAAACAAATGGTGATAAATTTTGGTAAAGACAAGGTAGAGTCACTGATTTAGACTTATTCTTCTGCTGAAAAAAGTGCAAGCCATGTGAGATGTATGAAAAAAAATGCATTCAGTATTGAGATATGGTTCTGAGAACATAGGGGTGCATTGGCCAAATCTCATGGTCACCCCAAATTCTAACTTTAAAAATTTCCAGTCTAAACAGAAAGTGATAGTTTCACTGCTCTCACTGGGTAGAGGAAAATCAATAAAATTTTATCATGGAATAGAAGGCTGGACTTTGTAGCAGGTTTTGGAAAATATATAGTTGTCAACAAGTAACAGAATTTTGTCATTGAAAAAACCTTGAGGAGCAAAATTTCAGAACAGTCTCTCTAAGGTCTAATCAAGAACTGTTGGAGGGATCCAAATCTGATTGATGAAAAAAACTTCAAAATCACTGGGTACACAGAAGATATTGAGCACATGTCTGATACAGAATAAAGGGATGCGGATGAAAAAACCTGTACATTCAATTGACACCTGAATTTTGAGTCCATTCCTATGAATGCTAAAGTAAGCACTCATAGAACAAACTTATCTGCCAGTACTAAAACTATCAGTGTCAGCAACACTCAGAAATCTTTAAAGAAAGGTAATATTCCAGAGCCTCATACGTGTTTTCCACCATTTAAGAAAATGCAAGTTAGACATCAGAGAAAGGGAGAAAATATTGGGGAAAACTCAATCGAAGCAGGACAATAGATGATCTAAATAGGACATTCAAAAACAAAGGTGTTTTAGTAATTATTACAAAGAATTATAACAGCTAAATGCTTGTCTACATGAATATTAGTAGACAGAAAATTGAAGGGTGAAATAATGTACATATTTATAAATATCAAACATGAAAATACACATTGAAGAATTATTTGGAGAATGCAAGTCAACAAGTCAACATAATTTCTTAGATTGATAAGACAAACTTAATATTCTAACCCATCATAGGGGCTGGTGCTGTGTTGCAGTGGGTTAAGCCGCTATCTACAATGCTGGCATCCCAAATGAGCACTGAATTGAGTCCCAGCTGCTCAACTTCTGATCCAGCTCCCTGTTAATGTGCCTGGGAAAGCAATGGAAAATGGCTCAAGTGCTTGGGCACCTGCCACCCATGCAGAAGACCTGGATGGTGTTTCAGACTCCTGGCTTTGATATGGCATAGCATGGGCCATTGTGGCCATTTGGGGAGTGAACATCAGATGGAAGATCTCTCTCTGTGTAACTCTCCCTTTCAAATGAATAAATCTTCTAAAATATTCTAATACATCACAGTTTATGTCACAAAAAATCAGAGAGAGAGATAATATTTAAAGGCAGAGATATTAAAACTTTCCCAGTTGTTCCAAAACTAATGAATAACAGAAACCCAAAGACCCAAAAATGTTAGTAAACCCCAGTATAACATGTAAAAAGAAGACACATTGTAGCATGCTATGGGAAAATGTCAGAAAATTAAATATTAGAAGACTCTTCACATTAAGGAGAACAGTACTTAAGGCTTATAGCTAGAAACAACAGGATCTAGTTGATATTGGATGACAGCTTTGAATAAATGAAAGAAAAAATTCAAGTCCCTGTCAATCTATATTTCTAAACCCAGCACACATATTTACAAAAAAAAAAAAAAAAAGGATTAAGCAATGACTGTTCCTGACAACTTAAAACTGAGATGTTTTATCATCAATATTACAGTCCTAATAGAGATGCCAAAAAATTCTCAAGTTCAAAAGGAATCAGGATAGCTATAGCTGTTCTTTTTTGTTTTCTGTTAGCATAAAATATCTTTTTCCATCCTTTCACTTTTAGTCTGTGTACCTTTGTTGCTGAGCTTTGTTTCTTGTAGGCAGCAAATTGATGGGTCTTGCTTTTTAATCTGTTCGGCCAGCTTGTATCTTTTAATTGGAGACTTTAGGTCATTTACATTCGGTGTTACAATTCGTAAGTAAATACTTGGCCCTGCATTTTTCCATGAATACTCCTATTGTTTAGATTTCCTTTGTACTTTTACTGAGAGATTTTCTGCCTTTATTTCTTTCTTAATGACCATTTTAAGGATGTATACCACATCCTTAAGCATCTTTTGAAGGCTGGACAAGTGGTGACAAGTTCTTTCAATTTCTGCTTGTTATGGAAGGTCTTTATTTCACCTTCATTTAAAAATGAGAGCTTTGCAGGGTACGCTAATCTGGGTTGATGATTTTTTTCTCTTAAGATGTGGACTATATCTTTCCCTTCTCTCCTAGCCTACAGGGTTTCTGATGAGAAGTCAGCTGTGAGTCTAATTGGAGAGCCTCTGAAAGTAATCTGGCATATTTCTTGTAAATAGTTTAGAAAAAAGAATCTTTTCTTTATGTTTTACTGTTGAATGATTGACTACAATGTGTCATGGTGAAGATCTTTTCTGATCATGTCTATAAGGAGTTCTATGTACCTCATGTATTTGGACATCTCTTTCTTTCTCCAAATTAGAGTGTGTTTTCTGTAATTATTTCACTGAATGAGGCCTTCTAATTCATTTAATCTTTCTACCCATTCATGAACTGCTAAGACCTATATATTGGGCCATTTATAGTATCCCATAAATTTCCAACACTTTTAAATTTTTCTAATTTCTTCTTCCTTTTTTTTTTTTTGTCTGTCTGAAAAATTTCCAAAGATTTTGTCTTCTAGCTTGGATATTTCTTCTTCTGCCTCACCAAATTTGTTGCTAAGGCTTTCCACTGTATTTTTAGTTGATCTATTGAATTTTTCATTTATAATATTTCATATTTATTTCTCTTCAAACTCAATTTCATGTGAGAATTTTTCATTCATGTTTTGTATGCATTTATTTAATTATTAATTAGCTTCTCATTGCTTCTGAGTAACAGTATGATTAATGTTTTGGTGAATTGTTTCAGGCATTTTCAGGCATTTGTGGCATTCTAATATTGAAGCATGTTGTATTCCTTAGGGGTGGGTCAAGATGTCTTCCTTACCCTTGTTTCTTGAATTACTGCATTTGCTTTAGGCATTTGTGGAAATACTTGTTGGTATTTTCCTCTGATGGTGTTTATCTTTGAACTATGCTTTTGTGGCTCAGTGGAATGTCTGATCTTTCAGTGAATACCCAGAGGTATATGCTGAATGTGGCCAGGGAGCTCTGGTCGGTGCTTCAAGGAGGGACGCATATCCAGGGTGACACCCAAGTTGGGCATGGTAGATGTCTATTTTTTTTTTATCACCAGGGAAGGTTTGATCACCCCTGTTGGCATAATCACGTACTCACCTCCCCTCTTCCAAGATGGCCAATGCCATGTGTTAGCACACAGTGGATGCCACACAAAGGATCTCTGCAGTCTTCAGTGTGAGCGTGGGTCCCATTGCAGTGACCCATGCAGTGAGGGAGCTCTGAGCATGTGGAGCCCCTCACAGTGATTGCCCAGAGACCCAGCTACACACTGCACCTTATCCCACAGAAGTAACATGCTGTAGAATTCACTGCAGGTGATGATTTTATTTTTTGTAGATTTATTTATTTATTTGAGATGCAGAGTTACATAGAGAGGAAGAGACAGAAAGAGAGATCTTCCATCCACTGACTCACTTCCCAAATGGCAGCAATGGCCAAAGCTGGGCTGTTCCAAACTCAGGAGCCAGGAGCTTGTTCAAGGTCTCCCCTGCACCCAAGCACTTGGGCCATCTTCCACTGCTTTTCCAGGCTATTAGCAGGAAACTGGATCAGAAATGGAGCAGCCAGGACTCGAACCAGCACCCACATGGGCTGCTAGCACCACAGGTGAAGGCTTAACCTACTGTGCCACAATGCTGGCCCCCTGTATGTGACTTTCAGAGCAAAAGTGCACACAGATACTGGTGCAGTAGCTAATTTTAAGGGTGTTTTCTGAGAAGAGACACGAGGGAATGTTCTGGAGTGTTTTAAATGTCCGACATTGCTTTTAAATATGTGAATATTGCTTCATTCCTAAGAAGCACATTTAAATGAATATATCTCATTATAAAGTGAATTTCAATAGTTTTGTTATCATATAGTTGTATTGCAGAATGTAGCATTATGAACTTAAGTTCAAAATTTAGTGAGTATATTCAGCTTATAAGCTGGGAAGGCAGTACACTATGAAGGTTAAGAAAAAAAATTATGCTGTTCAATGACCTGTATTCAAATAGAGATGAGTTAATTTATTTGATTACTTTATCTTTGTAATAAAATATGAATGATATTCTAGCTTGCAGCTTTTTATAAAAATGATTTTTTACTTATCATTAATTTTGATACCAAATAAGAATTCAATCAAATTCATTTATTTTTTATACTTTGATATGAATATTGATCATCTCTCTAATGACTTAGTAACTCACTAATTTTTTGGACTTACCATTAAATGAATATTATTCTTAAAATAACTTTGATTTAAGACTATCACTATATGGCTCATTAGACCAAATGACAGTGGCCTATAACTATTTAATTTGCATATGGGAAATATTTTTTGACAGAAAATATAGTAAAATATTTATTTTATTTGTATTTTTATAAATATCTGAAGATAAACAATTTCAAAAGTAACTATTGGAAAAAATGCATGTATTCTTGAAGTTTAAAAAGCAGAAATCATCAGAAAGGATTTTTTACTTATTTCTTAAGACCTTTTTAAAATTATTATAATTAAGTAATTTAGTTCATGTATAACTTAGGTACGGTTCTTAGAAGATAATGATACTTCCCTTTCTCCACCTCTCCCTCCAATCCAACTCCTTCCTTCTCTTTTTCTCTTTAATTTTTTCAAAGTCGTACCCTCAGTCCAGTATATAATCACAGGCTTAATTCACTACTGACCATAATATTCAACATGCGAATCTTTCGTGTGTCAAATACAGACATTTTAAATCATTTTATTAATTAATTTACATATTTGGAACTTACGTTTCTGACTGGAAACATGGAAACACAGAGACTGTGTTTGTCCTTTTGCCCAAAACTACTAACTGGATAAAAATTATATTAAGCAAAATTCAAAGACAATAGGTAGAGGAGAATAAGGGAAATACAGGAGGTGAGAACTCGCATAGCTCCAGCACACCGTGCAAATCTGTTTCTCAGCCAAAAGCACGAAGGAGAGGAGTCTGTCCAGGAAGTCTGTTTGCGTGGAGCCGGCCAGAGGGTCTGTGAAGCAGCAGAAGCACGGTGGTAGGCAAGGTAGAGCAGCACACAGAGTCAAGAGGGAGATGGACCTGTTCAGAAAGAGGCCAGCATAGGTTTCTGCATGGTGTTTAACAGCACGCACATTTGAGAAACCCCCCAATATCATGGCAGCAGGAAACAGGTGCCACGCGGAGTGGAAAAGCACTGTATTACAGAGGGCATTGGAGTGGAACTCAGAACAGCATTGCTCCAGTCCTGGAGCAAAGTTAGCCCAAGGTCGCTCTGCTCCTGAAAACCCATACTCTAAAACAAACTTCAAAGCAAAACATCCCATATGCATGGGTTGTAGAGATACAGTATGTTATCATGTGTATCATGTACACATATTACATGTAATGTATATATAGATATAACACACAAGTGTATTTAAAAGTTACTATGAATTTGTTCCAAATTTCCACAAAGATAGAAACACTGAACATGTTAAGTAAAGCATATCAGATATAGATGATCCAAACCACACTTTGAGAGATTTTAAAAAATAGTTTGGGGTATTGAGTTAAGGAAAAGTTTAGTAAACAAAGCAAACTGTACACTTATTATGAAGTAAAGACTGACACAGTGGGTCTCATTTCAATCCTCATCAAAACAGAATATTCAAAGTAGAAATCTATGTGACCTACTTCGGAAGAAAATATTTTCAACACCTCAAGAAAACAAAGAGTTCATTGGAAAAACATATTATACTCCCCTAATTAAAAACTAGACAACCAAGGTACTTGGGCAGCACCTTAATTAGAGAGAATATGCAATACTCAATAAATATATGAAGAGTCTCAGTACCATTAGTCTTCAGAAAAAATGCAGGCTAATGCTACAATAATACACTATAATACACCTAAAGATCATATTGTATGTTGGTGACAATTTGAGGCAATGAAAACTTTCTAGTTGCTATTGGAAATATAATTTCATACAACAAAGCTAGGCCAAAAGCTCACCCCTGTTTAAATGTAATACATCTTACTGGCAATTTTATAGTCAATTTTATAGTCAATTGAATGTGTTCCTTTAATCATTTCTTCTTCACTTTCAATGTATTTTTCACTGTTTCTACCTCTGCATTCCCAAAACAGTCACAATTCACCTAAATGTGAATTACTCTTCTTAACGTCTGTTTCTGATAACGCTTTTTGACTTGCTCAAGGACCTTCAGGTTATCTATTCTCCTGCCAAACAGAAGTTACAACACCTTCATTTGTCATTAAAGTCTTTGCAGCTATCTTTTTCAGCACATTCTTTCAGAAATTATAAAATGTACTGTGACTCAAAGCTCTTTGGTTATCCACCATACCCAACTTTCTTGTTCTCTTTAAACCATGATGCCTCAATGACAGAAGCTAAATAACCACTTTAGTTTTCCAGTATTTCCCATGTGCTTTGTTCCTAGTTGGTACTTCATACTTTCAACAAAACAGTAGAATATGTCATTGCAAGGAGTTCATACGAGGAAAGAGGAAGTGAAAAAATGAGGATACAACTTTCCTAAAATATGTATAATAGTTTTTAAATCAAACTTCTAAATTTCTCATAATGACAAGTAGAAATACACATTCAAATTAGATAGATGCAATGGCAACTATTGAAATCCCAAAATTGATGTACTAGAATAAGATACAATTAAAGTTATATATTTCTCATGAGTAAAAGATATATCAATTGTTCCTCTTTTGTGAAAAACAGGATGTTCATCAGATGTAATTGTTGCAAACAGAGATGTAGGTAGACTAGAAGAGATGATTCTTCATAAAACTACCAAAGTCCATGCTGTCCTTTGCCACGGACCTATTCATTGTAGTGTTGTGTATGCTACATATCACTTATACATATGCTATATATCACTTATATGTATGCTACGTATCACTTAAATGCATGCTACATATCACTTATATGTATGCTACGTATCACTTAAATGTATGCTAGG
The DNA here is from genome assembly GCF_964237555.1 of Oryctolagus cuniculus. Lineage (NCBI taxonomy): Eukaryota > Metazoa > Chordata > Mammalia > Lagomorpha > Leporidae > Oryctolagus > Oryctolagus cuniculus. The sequence goes on along the minus strand of NC_091445.1, from coordinate 8,454,666 downwards.
TATCACTTATATGTATGCTACATATCACTTACTTTGTATACTTTGATGTGCATCTTCTTCCTCCTTTGTCCCTTGTAGCCACTTTAAAATATTATTAACACTATTGCACATATTTATGGGACACATTTTGACATTTCAATACATGTATACAGTGTGCCCTGATCAAATCAATGTGATTTTTTATTCATCTACATTCATCTTATTTAAAAGACAGAGAGGTGCAGGAGAGATAAACAGAGAGTGAGCTTCAATTTGCTGTTTCATTCCCTAAACTCACACAGCAGCAGGGCCTGGGCCCAGGTAATTCCAGGAGCACAGAAATCAATCCAGGTCTCATATGGCTGTTAGCGGCCCACATACTTGAGCCTTGCAGAGTAGGCGACACCAGGAAACTGGTTCGGAAATGGATTACAACCAGGCACTCTTCATTATGCAGGCATCCCACATGGTGACTTAATCACTGTACCAAATTCCTGTCCCCACCAACTATTTTATTCATGATTCTGTAATTAACAGATAGATATGTTTCCATATTTGAAAAGACTTCAGAAATTAAATTTAAAATTTACAGATAATTACAGAGAATTATAAAATACTGAATTATCCGTAACTCAGCCATCTATATCAGAGTCTATGTGTATGTATTCATTAACCATTTATTCAAAAATCACTGTAAACTTTTCCAATATTTATCCAAAGTGCCTGTACACATCATTCTGATTCCTTATAATCACCAACTTTATTAATATATGTAACCTTCCTTGTTTTATTATTTACATGTTCGACATCAATATTCATACATTATATACATAACACTTTTATTTAAAACATACATATTTACACACACACAGAAATCCTTTCTTGCTCTACTCTCATGTATTCAAGACATACTAACTCAAGGTTTCAAAATCTCAGCACAGCAAGTATTTTATGTTTGCCTTGCTTGCTTATTGCGTTTAATTCATCATGTCATTGTGCATTAATTCATTTTCAAATGCTTCGCTACGCACCGCGTTCCAAGCTCATGTGAGTGAGTTCTTGTTGTTTACTTGCTTATGGTGAAATTAAAGAAGCAGCAAACAACAGGGTGCAGGTTACCAGGCCCATCTCTGACTGTGCAGGCCACTCATGGAGTCCATATCCTGTATGTCAAAGTATTTGAAAGTTCTCAACCAAGATTTCATTATTGTTTGCAACAACAGTAAGGTTTTCAACCAAGAAGTCACCCCTTTTCTAGCCATGGATGCAACCCAGTGTTCACCTTGTCCTTATAATACTGAGGCTTCCAGGGACCCACACTTCCTCACAGGGCAGTCCTGGAGCCCAAGAGGCAGTGGGGTTCCCTGGGCTTGGAGAAGGAGAATGCAACGTGAGTACCGGCCCCCAGGATGAGGCCCAATCTGGCCGCCCTCTCCAGAGAGCTCTGCAGGCTGTGTTCTGTCCCTGACAGTAACTGCGTCTGGCCCACATTTCCAGGTGGTTAAGGAAAACTTCTGCCTCAACACCATAGAGCATCTGAACTGAGGGCAAGGAAAAAAATCGCTCTCCGTGTGGGCACACACTTCCATTGGTTTGCTGGTTGCCAGCTTGAGGCAAAAACAGCTGACTTTCCCCAGGTGGAAGCCATGCTTTTCTGCTTCCTGGCCATCCACGCTCACAGCAGTGTTCACTGTCACTCACACAGTGATGCCGTCGCAGCCACAGCCCATCGGCAGCAAGACCCGGTTCAGCTGGCATCTTTGCCTCCTGCTTTGAACTCGTACTTGCCAGATGTCAAAAAATACAGAGAGCAGTTTTGTTAAGACAAAAATTGAAGAAGAATACCTTCTTGGTCATGCCTGTGTGGTAGGTAGAGGCTTGTATTTCACACGGCCTAGGTCAGGGGTCACTTGCTGCCCACGTCTAAGGTCATACTTTAATGTTACTGTCAAAAATAGAAATAATCATAGAGGCTTGACTTTAAAAGCGAATTGCAGCTGCATCCGTATTCTAAGAAATGCATGAATTTGATTCCATTTCTGTTATCTATTATAGAGAATAGCATGGATGTACATTGCAGAGATTTTAAGATTATTTTCATATTTTTAATATCTAGTTCTATAACTTTGGAAGATCTCGTGCATGTTTTATACTCATAATTAATAACTGTTGTTAACCTGACGTCTTCAAAGCATAAAACTGATCTTGACGATTTTATGTGATAGTAGAAAATTGTGCAAAAAATTTCTAGATTAAATAATAACATCAGAGTTCTCTACTTTGACACCTCTTGTTACATGAATTGTCACAGGATGTGACAGGAGGTCCCAAGAGACATTCTCCTGGAGGGTACTGGAAAACATGGTGACGTTATAGTTTAGGAAACAAAACTTTATAAAGTGTTAACTGTTTCAGTAAAAGACACGTCTGAAGCCCATTGAAAAATATATCAAGAAATATTAGTGGGAAAAGTACCCCTAAGATTTTTGAAGACAGCAATAGCTAGACATTGGAATGTCTAACACAAAGAGATTTAAGTCCTGAATTAGAACTTACATTTGGAACTTGATGTAGCAAGAGGGCCTCACCTAGTCTTAGAATAGCTTGACAAAGTGACATGAAGGTAACATTTGAAGGATGAATTGATCAAATAATGAGAATGCTCTTCCTATACAGAACCACATTGAGAGGTTGTAGTTGGGAACAGGTGCACAGCATAAAGAAAATAAAGTTCCTATAGAGATGGATTAGCTCAGGATTTAGACCCACAATATATTTGTTCACACATTTCTTTTCTCTTCAGTTATCATAAATTGAACCCAGTTTTTATAATCATGCTTATACTCTCTCATTCACTTACCATTTAATTGGCTGATTTCAGTCTAGATCTATGTGTACCTAAATTGGCTTATAGCATCCTGTGAAGAAATCCCATTTTGAGTCATGTAGTCCTACAGAACAAGAATATCCAGAAACACTAAGCCGTCATTAAGTGTTTGAGTGACGTCTTTTGTAAAATGTCAATATGTACATATTCTCGCTGTTATCACTGCTGTGCATTTAAAGAGCTTCCAGTTTCATTTTTATTTTCCGCTTTCTCTCCTGGCACTTTGGAATAAAAGTTTGTTTCTTCACTTACTTTAAAGGCAGGGGGAGGAAGGCTGGGTGGCAGGGATTGTTCTATGCACTAGCTCATTTCTCAAATGCCCCCAACAGCCGGGGCTGGGCCAGCTTGAAATCAGGAGGCTGGAAGTCCATCTGGACCTCTCACATGAGTGGAAAGCGCCTGCTGCATACCAGGATGCATTAGCAGGAAGCGGAGCAGCCAGGACTAGAACTGGCTCTCATACAGTCTGTGGATGCCTCCAGTAGTGGATTAACTCAGTGAACCACAATGATTGGCCCTCTCCCAACACTTTTTGAAATGTAATAGGCAATGTATTTTACAAAAGGGAGTTGTCACTTTGTCACCAGGCTGCTTGCCTCATGCACCCTTTATCTGTCTATTCCCTGAGTCCAGTGTAATAATGGAGGAATGTAAAGATAATTAAATGTTCAGAATTTCCTCACTTCTGGACTAGAAGTATGGAATACTCTTGAGTTATTGTGGATAAACCTGTCAGAAATGTTCACTTGTCAATCACTACCTTCTTTACATGAATCCAAAGGCATCAAAACTTTAGTAAGCAATAAAAAAAGTGAAATGAGTTATTTTATAAATTTTTTTTACAAGCAGTCTATTTTCTAAGATGATTCTGTGACTGTCTCCCAGTGTTCTAATTAGTCTAATAGAATATAAACACAAACCATAGACCAGGATCAGCACACAGGATAGAAACGTTAAGGCCTTGGAAAGGCTAGTAACTCCAGAGTGGGTATTACAGCAAAGCATATTAAACTATTGCTAGCGACACCTGCATCCCATATCAGACAGGGGAAGAGTTCCAGCTACTCCACTTCCGATTCAGCTCCCTGCTAATGTGCCTGGGAAGTAGTGGGTGATGGCTCCTTGCTGCTTACCTGGGAGACCCTGAAGGAGATGCTGGTACGCATGCAGGCTTAGCTCTCTGAGACTGGTGCAGCCATCTGGGGAGGGAATCAGCAGGTGAGACATCTTTCTTTCTTTTTTTTTTTTTTTTTTTTTTTGACAGGCAGAGTGGACAGTGAGAGAGAGACAGAGAGAAAGGTCTTCCTTTGCCATTGGTTCACCCTCCAATGACCGCCGCGGCCGGCACACCGCGCTGATCCGATGGCAGGAGCCAGGTACTTCTCCTGGTCTCCCGTGGGGTGCAGGGCCCAAGCACTTGGGCCATCCTCCACTGTACTCCCTGGCCACAGCAGAGAGCTGGCCTGGAAGAGGGGCAACCAGGACAGAATCCAGCCCCCTGACCGGGACTAGAACCTGGTGTGCCAGCGCCGCAAGGCGGAGGATTAGCCTAGTGAGCCGCAGCGCCGGCCTGACATCTTTCTTTCTCCCCACCTCTTAGCACCTTTCAAATAAATAAGTAAATCAAAAAAAAAAAAAAAAAAAAAAAAAAAAAAAAAGCAGTAACTGAAGAGTTAAAAGGGTGAAGTACATAATTATTTGAGACAAATCAAAGCTATCAAATCATGTTATCATGGCATGTAAAAAATGCCTCAATTTGAAACACCATGTATTATTTGAATGCATTTTCTATCATTATTGCATATTCTCCTTAAATTTTTGCGTTTTTGAAGCATTCTTAAATTTAATACCAAAATCGGATTTATTTATTTTTGCCAAATCAGTCTGTTTCTTTATTCCCCTGTGGACTGGTCTGTGACTCGGGGGAAAAGCCCTCTTGACTGCAGATTCAGTGTCACTGACCTTGTCAGGTCTGAGAAGGATGACGGAAGGGAAGACACATTTTTCAGTGGTATAAGCTGATTACACTCGGGCAGGTCGGCATTTAAGGATCATTTCTAATCATGTTTAGAGTTGCATCTCATGCTCCTCCTAAAGCCTTGCTCAACCTTCCAGCCTCGGATCCTTGGGGAAAGTGCTTGTCCGTCAGGAAAAACAGGCACTGGTGAAATGGTGGAACGCAAATGCCAATACAGGCAGGAAGAACAGCACTCGCGGAAGAATCCCTTCTGGATTTCACATTTCATGAGAGATTTGCTAGAGGACTGAGCATACGAAATGTTCCCCACTGACTTTTTTTTCTCTTTCAAGCACAGGTTGCTTTTCATTGTCCCCTTTTCACAATATTTTTTAAAAAAATGAATGTCTCTCTTATCCTTGGATTGGATTCTAACATCACGCTGCTAGGAGGAAAAAAATCACCTGTAGTCCAGATCACCCTTGATAATCCCATAAATCATCCTTTAATTTTCAAAACCTGGGACCTCGGATTCTGAAAATATATTTTTATTTATGGCTTTTTCCCTTGGAAGTGCTGGAGTTCAAGGTTTTGTCTGAACTAGAAAGTTTTCTACCTTTTACTTCCGTTTCTTTGTCTACATTTCAAATCCCATTGAACCTCTACCTCAACCTCCATTGTAATCTCTTCATTCTCTACCATATTGTTGCAAATTAGCAGATTGAATGTGCACAGAATATGTTCCATTGTGGCCAAATAGGATGGTGTTGATAGATTCAGTATCAAATCACTGGGAAAAGGTTATAGTTCATCTGTCAAAAGAAATTATATAGATAGGTGTAGCCACATATTTTCCCAACCTCCAAGCTCTTGTTAAATGTGTATCGGGAAGGAGAGTAGAATACTCTGAGCACCATTAATTTGTTTTATATTCATTATTTGAATTAAACTCTCTGAATTATTCTTTTAACTCTTCCATGGAGAGTTTATCTACTCTGAGTATTTCCCTGTTTTCCTTTATCCATGTACATACTATGCTTCTAATAAAACTGGATGGTGCAGAATAGAAATCATACTATTTTTATAGAGCTGCGTTAGGAGTGGCACATAGTTAGATCTATGAAATCCATAAATCCGAGGCACAATGAAACCATAATATTGTGAGCTTCACTTTATTACATCTGAAGGGAAAAATAAAATCACTAAAATTTTGACCCAGTCATCAGTGCATGAAATTGTAACACACAAGAGTGGATTCCTATTAAAATAAACCTGACCAGAAAAAGGATATTTTACCAAAGGTAAACAATAATTGACAGTGATTTTTTGCCTATAGAATTTTAACTCAAAAGTACAGTGAGAAAAAACTCCCTAATCCTCACTCCAAGTTGAACTTTTTTTGTCCCACTAATATTTAATTGGTGCATCCGCTGGAATTGAACTGTGAATAAAAGCAAACACAACGTCTGGAAGATATGTTTGTACTTCTGCTCGAAAAGTTTGCTAAGGAAATGTTGGCAAAAGTGTCTCACTTTCAAAGTTCAGGTAAGTGCTTTTCAAATATGAAAAATAATTTCTAAGGTTGCAAAAAGGCAGTTATAAAACCAACATTAAAAAACAAAGTTATTGGAAAGCAATTTTTGTATATTAAATAAAATTAATGATATATATATAACAGCAAGTGAAATTCATGGTAACGTCTCATATGTGACTCCTTCTCTCTTCTCCTTTCCGTAGATAATCTCAGCTTCAAATTCTTTTTATAATATATTCTTCTTCTTGGTCTTTTATGACCATTTCCATTCAGTTAGTAAAATTAGTTTATATCTGTTTCAGTCCATAGGAAAATGTGGACAATTAGAGAAACTAAGACATTCAGCTATTAGTAACTTTTTTTTGTTTTTCACTCTATTAAATAGCTAACTTGTTAATTAACATTTTTTCAATAAGCATGATACATTTAAGATTACCTAGCCAAACTTCCTAAATCCTTAAGTGTTTTTATTAATAAGAATAATGGAATAAGATGGAGGAATTTTGCCCATCAGAATCATTAACTATGTACTGGAATAGATTAACTGCAAAAAATAGGCTTTTATCACCCTTTCAATGGGTGTTTCATTGAGTCCTAGTTTCTCTGCAACATTGAAAATTTTCTAGCTAGATGAGTCACCCAAAATGTTAGCCATTCCTCCTAGCTGGTAGAGCCACTGCCTGTGATGCTGGCATCCCATATGGGTACCAGTTCAAGTCCTGGATGGTCCACTTCTGCTCCAGATCCCTGATAATGGCCTGAAGAAAAAAAAAGCCAATAGAATACATGTTTATGTGTTTGGGCCAGCCCTGGCCATTGCAGCCATCTGGGGAGTGAACAGATAGACTATCTCTCTCCCTCTCTATAACTCTTTAAAATAAGTAAGTGAATCTTTTAAAAATGTTGCCCATTCCCTTTGAGTATATTTAGTTGTTAACTGGTGTATTCCCCAGTGTCTTCCCAGTAATTAGTAGCAAAGTCTAAGGAAACTAGTGTGATTTTAATGGTGTGGATTATAGTTACAGTTTTTGTTATTATCTGGATGGAGTTCCATATTTTTGCTTGCTTTAAAATACACTTCAAAATTATTAATTCACTAAACCTAAGGGCATAATTTTAAATTTAATTGCCTTTACTTTCCAAAATATATATAGAATCCCCATAATAAAATAAAAGTGAAAATAAGTATGTATGATAGGGAAAAAAGCAAAATATTTTAATAAAAAATTATCCTAATATGTATAACACATTCTTATATCTGCAAAACATTTTATTAGCTATTTTCAGAGCTTTAAGGTATTCTCCATTAGAATAATTATGAACATATTTATTTTTATAATTCATATCTTAAACAATGTCTAGAAACTGGCTGTGGCATAGCGGGTAAACCACTGTCACCCACAGTTGCTGGCATCTCATATGGGTGCCAGTTCGAGTCCCAGCTACACCACTTCTGATCCAGCTCCCTGTTAATGCACCCGGGAAAGCAGCAGAGGATGGTCCAAATCCTAGGGCCTCCTCACCCACATGGGAGGCCTGGAAGAAGCTGCTGGTTCCTGGCTTTAGATCAGCCCAGCACCGGCCATTGAGGCCATTTGGGGAGTGAATCTGCAGAAGAAAGATCTCTCTGAGTGCCTCTGCTTCTGCCTCTCTCTAACTCACTCTGCCTTTCAAATAAAAAAAAAAAGTCTTAATTATTCTCAGTGTCCTATCAAAGATAAAATTGTTTTGTTCTGTCAGTAAATGATTTAATGAATTTTCTTGAAATAACTATATTTTAAATGTTTTAACAAAATGTAAGCATTATATTCCTAAAAAGAAATTTTAAGAAAAACAAGAAAATAAAGTAGGGCTTTATTAAATAATTTATAAGAAATAGAATCCATGAATTGGATTTTTTTCCTAGATCCTAGGGTACAGATCTCACAGATAAAATGTAAAGCTTATTATAGTAGTCTACCATTACAAAGATATGTAATTAACATAATCTTTAATGGCGTTATCTACTCAGATGGAATGAGGAAGCTACTTTCTCTGAGAGTTGAATACCATATTTATATTCCATGTGGATAAATTAAATTCTATCCTGTGTTATTAAGATTATGTAGGAAACATACTCACATGTGTATGTATGTGCATATACATATATTAGTTGTATTCTGCTGTAAAATAATTGAATCCATACATATGAGGTATACAGAATTTCTTGGAAAATGAATATCATGAAACATTATATATAGGTTTCACATAAATGCTGCCTATAAACATACACATACTGTTATGGAGCCATTTTATGTGAATTTTTGCTTCAGATAGGAACATGTTTCATTGTTGTCTGATGTACAGATGCTTCTATTCATGATCATTTTTTAACTTTGAATCATTCCCTGGAAGATACATTAATGTTGACACAGCACCCATGACAGGCCTTTTACTAAGCAGGAATTCCGTTCAAGTGTGGAGGCATGCAGGAAGTAACATTGCATGTAACTTGGCACCATAGAAATATAAAAGTCTTACACTCTAGTGAAAGGAAAAACACAGAATTCACAGTTATGCTTAGCAGTGTTGCTCCACCTTTTTGTATCTTCTTTACTTTGTGTTATATAATCTTTGTTATTATAGCTGATGGTATGACCAAAAATTTATTCATTGATTTATTTGTTTGTTTTCTATACTATCAAACAATAAGTAGAAAGAATATTTACAACAGTATGTCCTGTGGTTTATCTTGTATTGTATGATTCTGGTTGTATGTTTCTCTCACCAGTGTTTAAAGGATCCTTGAAGTCAGGACATGCATCTTATAGCATTATATATATATATATATATATATATATATATCCAAAGTAAACAACATGGTATGTTTCTCACAGCAGAAGTTTACTAACTGCCAGTGAGGTTTTTTTTTTTTTTTTTTTTTTTTTTAATATTTGGCACCATAAGAATTAAAAAAAGAGGTAGTAGGACCGATGTTCTTGCCATAGAGGTTTTATATTGTATTGTGGAGATTAAGCTATAGACAAAACTTTCAACCATAGAATAAGTTAGAATGGTCCAATATTAAATACACTAAAGCATGTATTAATTTCTAGATTGAATTAATAAAGCAAAAAAACCACAGAAGTAGACACCTAGGACTGGCATTTGGCACAGCAGATGAGACACTGCTTGGGACACCCACATCCCATATTGAAGGGCTTGGTTTGAATCCTGGCTACTCTACTTCTGATCTAGGTTCCTGACAAAGTTTACCCTAGGAGGCTGAAGATGGTGGATGAGGTACTTGGGTCCCAGCAACCCGTGTGTGAGGCCTGAAGGGAGATCCAAGTTCCTGGCTTCCTTCAGCTGGTCTGGCCATGGCTGTTGAGATCTCCCCTCTCCCTCTCCCTCCTCCTGCTCCTCCCCCTCTCCTCCTCCCCCTCTGCCTCCCCCTCCCCCTCCTGTCTCTCTATCTCTCTCTCTCTGTCTCTCTCTCTGTGTGTGTGTGTGTGCGTATCTGTGTCTTTATCTCTCTGCCTTTCAAATAAAATGGGAGAAAAACACAAATGCCTCAGGAATCAATTCTAAAATCCTGGTCCAATATGCTTATTTTTGGTTTTCAAGTACCCTCATTTCAAAACACAGAAACTATTTGGACAATTTTTGACTGAAATGCATTAATGAATAGATATTTGTTGACTTGTAAAGATGATAAACTAGATACAAATTCAGAAAATAAGCCAAAAGGGAAAGAATCTAGAAAAATGGAAGGGTAAATTGTTAATGCAGGCATCTCATGACATACAAAAGTATTACAGTAGTTCCATGAAAAGAACACTACATCATAATGTAACTGCTCACTATAAATTGATTATATTCGATCCAAAGATCAGATCAC